>NC_086449.1:499374587-499675056 GCF_028390025.1 Pseudophryne corroboree | reverse complement strand
CTTTTCCCGCGAAACGCTATTACAGCCTATTCAATTTTCCTGGAAAATTTATCGGTGATCATTTTTTCACTAATTTCACTTCACCTATTCTGAAGCAGGTGAAAAGTCACTATTTTAAGGTAAAAATGTTTGGATATGGTACAGAACTCCTGGGACACCCCCCTTAGTGACTAATTAGGCACGTTGAGGTTTTTAATTATTTTTAATTGGCCAATAATGACATGTCATTTTTGGGGTAAAAAAGTACAAAGTGATGGAAATTGGGGTTCAAGGTATGGGACAGGTATATTGGGGTGCTTTATAAGTGGGACAGGTGTTTTTAGGCTTGCAGATGGGAGTAGTAATCGGTCTGTTTCCACTTTTTTTTTTAAAGTACCCTAAAATGACCCAAATATATACTTATACCCATTTTCATGTACCCCAAATTTACTGAGAGCATTTATTTTGCTCAAAAAAACTTGCTTTCTATAATTTTTTTGCATTTTTAAAAAAATGCATGTAACAGCCATTACACACAATTTAAGTCCCCCAAAACGCTCTAATGTGATCTCTAACACACTTCTCTTCTGATATGTTAGTTTAGCATTTTTTGGGGTACAGGCTGATTTCCCCATTTTCACCTGCACTTTTCACTGCAAGAATTTTCACGTGAAACCCGTTTGGAATTAAATAGGTCGAAAAATTGCCGCGAATTTGCGGATAATTGAATACCCTAGAAACTATTTTATGAGCCCCTACCATTGTATTTCCCTAGTGTGCCCTTCATCAGCCCTACACTATAGATATGTATTTATTTCTTAGTTATAAATTAATAAAACAAAAAATAACTATAACAGCAGAAAAAATAAGTGTCATGCTCCAGTGAAGACCTTTATAGGAGTGATCCTGCTAGCTGTTCACTGCCATTTTCAATACCTATGAGATATATACTGTATCCACTCACAACTGTTTGGTTCCAGGAGAAGCTTACTTGATTTAATAAACTACAAAAATGGTCCTGTCACTCTTTACCATATATAATACGGGTGCTCCTCAGGTAACGCCAAGAACCATGGATTAATATTTACTTACAATAAGAAGTCTCAAATTTACATCTCTATAGATTTACCAAATTTTGAACACATTTATTTATATTTACAACCGTGAAAATCAGAAACTCCCATGCGAAGAACGGGTAGAACAGCTAGTACTTTGTATAAAACTTTATGGCATCCAAAGCATTCAAGATTTCTATTTGCTATTATATTGTATTACTTTTATATACATTTTACATGCTTTCCTTTTTCTTGACGTGTAAAAATGCTAGAATGTGAGAAGAAAAATGTGGGAAAAAAGTTTATTTCAAATATTATTTATGTAATATATTGAAGCATAAAAAATAAAATAAAGTTTTCAGATCAAAATATTACTTAAATATATAAAAATATTTAGATCACAGGTAATAAATTCATAAACATAGAAATAGTCTATAAGTCAAAGCTTAAGGGCCGCATTCTATTAGCTGCGTTAAGTTACCGCAGCTAAAAAATTCCCCTGGGGCTATCCAATTAGCCCCGTAAACCGGCACTTATCGGGGATTCTGCTTTGCGTGCCTTAGGAGCAGAATACACTATTAAACAGCCCCAGGAGACCAGATATCGGACACAAACACACGGGTCCACATTGTTATCACGGATCCCATGTCTTGTCGGCTGATAACGGGTGAGTTACCACATATTAAAAATGGTCTGTAATTGGATAGCCCAATAGCGTTATCGGCTTAAAAAACCCTTTAATACGGTGCGGTAACTCACCGCACCTGATAGGATACCGCCCTAAGAGTCCAAAATAAATATGGAGGCTTTGCTGTATTGCAAACAAACAAGAATATCTCTTTAAAATATGCATAGTTGATTAACAATTACAAAGGTGTAAAAAAATAAAGAAAAATCTGGATGAAGGCTAACCAATATTTTGTTTTTCAAACATTGGCATATCGTCCCCGGTTTTTAAAATCCCTATATGCCATGTCTACATCAATTTTACAGTGAGGGATTCGACCAAATGGTTCATGATCATTAAAACAGGAATCAAAAACGTCTTCCACAGCTTGTACTGCTCTCTCCCGACTGATTTGTCTTACAGCCAATATAGAGCGAAGGGCTCGGTCTCTCACACATGCCTGTTATATTAGAAATTAAACATTAGGTTAGTTTCTGTAACAAATAGTAGGTGTTCACAAGTCAAATAAACCTTTGTATTTGTTTAAAAGCTATATTTTTTAAATATCTTGCGATGCAAAATAAAAATAAAATACATATAAATGACAATCAACATGAAAGCCTAGTAAATATCATTCAGCAGATAAAACAAATGGAAAGTTATACACTTTAAAACAGGGGTGGCCAGACTTTTGCATTTGGCGATCTATTCTGAAAGCGGAACAGCTTTCGTGATCTACCTAGGAGGGACAATAGCGCACGACATAGATGTGTGCTCAAAAAGAGGGTGTGATCTGTCTCACCTGAAAACACAAATTGGCCCCACACAGGTAAAAACCTCAAACACATTGGCCCCCTCACAGAAGTAAACACACATTGACCACCACCCAGGTGTAAAAAAAATTGGCCCCTACACAGTAGTAAAAGGAGATTTATGGTAGACTTACTTAAATCTCTTTCTGCGAGGTACACTGGGTTCCACAGGGAATACATTGGGATGTAAAGTTGGATCTTGATCCAGAGGCACCAACAGGCTAAAGCCTTGACTGTTCCCAGGATGCATTGCATGACCTCCTCTATAACCCCGTCTCCGGACACTGGAGCTCAGTTTTGTTAACCAGTCCAATGCAGTAGCACAGGCATTCCCAACCACGGTCCTCAAGGCACACCAACAGTGCAGGTTTTAGTGATATCCAGGCTGCAGCACAGATGGTTAAATCACAATAGCTCAGCTACTAATTAAGTCACCTGTGCTGAAGGCTGGATATCACTAAAACCTGCACTGTTGGTGTGCCTTGAGGACCGTGGTTGGGAATGCCTGCAGTAGCAGGTAAAAGAAAAGGCAGAAGTTAGTCACACAGAACCACATTCTCATGACAGCAGCTAATGCCTGTGGAACCCACTGTACCCCGCAGAAAGAGATTTAACTATGGTAAGTCTACCATAAATCTCCTTTTCTGCAGCGGGGTACACTGTTTTCCACAGGGAATACATTGGGGATGTCGTAAAGCAGTTCCTCATGAGAGGGGACGCACTGTAGCGGGTACAAGTACCCGGCGTCCAAAGGAAGCATCCTGGGAGGCGGAAGTATCGAAGGCATAAAACCTAATAAACGTGTTCACGGAGGACAACGTAGCCGCCTTGCACAATTGTTCAGCGGACGCACCTTGGCAGGCCGCCCAAGAAGGTCCAACAGACCGAGTAGAATGGGCTTTGATAGCAACAGGAGCTGGAAGACCAGCCTGTGCATAAGCTTGTGCAATTACCATTCTAAGCCATCTGGCCAAGGTTTGGTCATTCGCAGGCCAGCCACTTTTGTGAAAAACAAAAAGGTTATCGGACCTCCTGAGAGAGGCAGTCCTCTCCACATAAATATGGAGAGCCTGTACCACATCCAAAGACCGCTCTTTGGAGGCAAACCAGAAGAGATAAAAGCCAGAACCATGATCTCTTGGTTAAGGTGAAAAGATGACACCACCTTAGGCATATAACCATCCTGGTCACGGCGAAAGATCAGAAAGGGCGGACGACAGGACAAAGCTCCTAAGTCCGACACCCTCCTAGAAGAGCCAATAGCCAGTAGAAACACAACCTTAAGCGTAAGATAGTTAAGGTCCACAGACTCGAGAGGTTCAAATGGAGACTCTTGGAGGGCATTCAAGACAACAGACAGATCCCATGGAGCCACAGGAGGGACATAGGGAGGCTGAAACCATAAAACGCATTGAGTGAAAGTATGAACGTGGGGAATAGACGCAATCTTCCTCTGAAACCACACCGACAAGGCAGAAATATGAACCTTGAGGGAGGCCAGACGAAGGCCTAAGTCTAGGCCTTGTTGCAGAACAGCCAAAAGTCTGGAAGTTCTGAAATTATATGCATCGTAATTCTTAGCAGCACACCAGGTTAAGTAAGAATTTCAGACCCTGTAATAAATCCGTGCAGAAGCCGGTTTGCGATCCATCAACATAGTTTGGATAACCGCCTCGGAGAAACCTTTGGTCCTCAGAAGTGAAGCTTCAATAGCCACGCCGTCAAAGCCAGTCTGGCCAGGTCCAGGTAGACACAAGGGCCCTGAATGAGGAGGTCTGGGCGTTGAGGAAGTAGAAGAGGAAGCTCAATCAATAGACCCTGCAGGTCTGAGAACCAATGTTCAAATGGCAGAGCCTGGAATTGATAATGTAGGTTGCCAATAGCAAACCGCAGATATTGCTGATGCGATATGGCAATAGGTATATGCAGGTAAGTATCCTGTATGTCCAGGGATACCATATAGTCTTCGGGTTCCATGGACAGTACAATAGAGCGCAGAGTTTCCATACGGAATTTGGACACTCACAAATTTGTTCAATGATTTGAGGTTGAGTATAGGCTAGAAGGACCCATTGCGTTGGAGTGACTAAAAGTAGTATTCCTCCTTCTTGTGTAGCACCCTGGGCAGGAGTGACACTGGAGGGAACACACATGGCAGCCGAAAGTTCCATGAAATTGCTAGGGCGTCCACGAATGATGCTTGAGGATCCCTTGTCCTTGATCCGAAGACCGGAACCTTGTGATTGTGTCGAGACGCCATCAGGTCTACATGGCGTTGTCTGATTGTACTTGAACAGGCCTGTTCTGTATCAGAGCGTCACACTGAACACTGCCTGCAATTCTAGAATGTTTATCGGGAGGAGAGATTCCTCCTTGGTCCACAGACACTGGAGAGAGTGTTGCTCTAAAACCACGCCCCAACCCCACAGACTGGCATCCGTTGTCAGTAGGACCCAGTTGGAGATCCAGAAGTGACGGTCCCTGCTCAACCGTTGGTCCTGTAGCCACCAGCTCAGTGACAGACGAACCTCCAGAGTCAAGGAGATCATTTGAGACCTGAGCCGATGGGGCAGGCTGCCTCACTTGGCAAGGATTAACCGCTGCAAAGGGCAGGAATGAAATTGAGCATACTCTACCATGTCGAAAGCCGATGCCATGATGCCTAGCACTGGCATCGCTGAGTGTATCGACAGTCTTGGGCGAGAAAGGAAGTATCTGATCCTGTCCTGAAGTTTTAGGACTTTCTCTGGAGACAGAAACAGTCTTAGGCTGTGTGTGTCCAGCAGTGCTCCCAGGTGTACCATGCTCCGAGTGAGGACTTTTTTCAGTTGATGAACCACCCGTGGGCTTGTAGGAATTGAACCGTCAGTTCCAGATGACTGAGGAGAACATCTTGGGAGTTCGCCAGGATCAGCAAGTCGTCCAGATACGGCAGGATCCTGATTCCCTGACAGCGGAGAAGGGCCGCCATCACGGCCATGACCTTGGTGAAGATCCGAGGGACCGTGGCCAGGGTTTCGGGACTAAAAACAGGGTCGAATAATATCCCCTGCCGCTCTGGGACAGAGGTACTGCACTACCACTCCTGTGCCCAGGAGGGATCGCACAACCAGGGGTAGAGCTTGCGCTTTCAACGGATCCGAAGGAATAACGGTCGTGCAGAACTGGCGAGGGGAACGTCTCTCGAAAGAGACAGTGTACCCATGAGAGACAACTTCCCGCACCCAGGCGTCTGAAGTGGTCCTTAACCAGACTTGGGCAAAATGCAGAAGTCGGCCTCCCACCCTGGAATCCTTCTGTGGAGGCCCGGCCCGTCATGCAGCAGGCTTGTCTTGTTTGGAAGCAAAAAAATGGTGAACTGCTCAATCAGATAGTGATGTCACTCAGGTGCTAAAAGGGAGGGGTAATTCTGTGAAGGAAAAAACAATGGTTCCCTAATGCACACTGAGTGAGTGTGCATTAGGGAACCATTGTTTTTTCCTTGTTTGGAAGCAGGCTGACTGGCAGCCCAGGATTGTTTAGGTTTGTGCTTAGTGGTTTTGGAAGCACAAGCCTGTCTCAGGTATGCCTGACCCTTTGCTTTCCCTCGAGATCGAAAGGAATGAAAAGTGGTACTCTTTGTGTTCGGTGCAGAAGGACTGGTACTTGGGAGAAACGCAGTCTTAGCAGTCGCCAAGTCAGTCACAATCTTGTTCAGATTCTCCCCAAATAGGGTGTCTCCCTTAAAAGGGAGCACCTCCAAGGTCTTTTTGGAGTCCAGGTCCACCTTTCAGGACCTCAACAACAGAATTCGGTGAGCCAGTATAGACGTAGTAGACGCCTTGGCTGCCATTACACCTGCCTCAGAGGACGCCTCCAGAATATAGTGGGAGGCGGTGGTAATAGGAGACCGATATTGTCTGGCAGTGTCAGACAATAGGATAGCGTGCTAGCATCTTTTTAGACAGGGATAATTTCTTTCCTGGAGAAGACCAGAATTCCTGACGTATGTCGATTAAATGGTCAGAATGTGGTAAGACTACTTTAGTAACCTTCTGACCTTTGAACTTATCAGGTTTCTTAGAGCAGTAGTGGGATCTACCTCATAATCTATTTGTAGAATCAGCTTAATAGCATCCACTAGGTCAGGAACATCAACCTGAGTTGTAGTTTCCTCGTCAGAAGCAAACGTATCAGTGTCTGACGGATCAGTATATTCCCTATCCTCACCAGAAGAATTATCTGAAACATTAGTGGATTGTGAGGAGGAAGCGGCCTGCTTAGATGACCCCTTGACTCCAAAGGGACGTGGGGTAGACTTTTGTCTCACCAAAGATTGATTTAATTGTTGTATCTGGGTAGTGTCCGCCCAGGGTGGATTAACTACAGGGACAATATGTGGCTGCAATGGTACAGGAGTACCCACAGGGGGCGTAAGACGTGTCATAAGTGTATTCAGCATAATTGAGAATGCTGCCCAAGGTGGTTCTTGATTGGCCACAGGGGCTGCGGGCTGACTGGGAAATGTATGCCACCCATCTGTTAAAACTTCCCCCTCAGGTAAATCCTTGGTGCAAGCACTGATTGATGCAGAAGCATCCGCGGATTACCCGCCCTGTGTGGCAGACATTATAGGGAATGTAGCCATAGAGATTAACAGTACAATATAGCCAGACAAATACAATACCTGCAAATATTTATGTGACAGTAAATACAGGACACAAACAGAGAATTAAACCAGTATGAGGTGACTGAAATACACAGTAAAACACACAAAACAGTATATACTGTGTAGCACTATATAAGATACCCTGACGCACCTAGCCCCCCAGGGTATAGAATACAGTGATCGCAATAAGTGTGATAAACGAGAATGAAATCCACACAGCAGTTACAGGCACCCCCAGTCACAGGTACAATGCAGAAATTAATTCAGACAAACAATAAAACTGCACTGGACTAGTAAAACTACACACACACATAATAATAATAATAATAATAATATTTTGGTACTTACCGATAAATCCTTTTCTCCTAGTCCGTAAAGGATGCTGGGGACTCCAAAAGGACCATGGGGTATAGACGGGATCCGCAGGAGCTTGGGCACACTAAAAAGACTTAATCTGGGTGTGAACTGGCTCCTCCCTCTATGCCCCTCCTCCAGACCCCAGTTATAAGAACTGTGCCCAGGAGAGACGGACATTTCAAGGAAAGATTTTTGTTTAAACTAAGGGCTACAAAACTACCAGCCCACACCACACACATACCGTACAACCGGAGTAACTTTAAACCAGATAACAGTATGCATTAACACCAGCAACAAGCTGCAATAAACAATACACAACCCGTGTATAAACCAATTTAACCAGCAAGAAAAACACTGCAAGTAATAGTCCGCATCGGGACGGGCGCCCAGCATCCTCTACGGACTAGGAGAAAAGGATTTATCGGTAAGTACCAAAATCCTATTTTCTCTAACGTCCTAGAGGATGCTGGGGACTTCAAAAGGACCATGGGGATTATACCAAAGCTCCAGAATGGGTGGGAGAGTGCGGACGACTCTACAGCACCGACTGAGCAAACGCCAGGTCCTCATCGGCCAGGCTATCAAACTTACAGAACTTAGCAAATGTGTTAGACCCCGACCAAGTAGCCGCTCGGCAAAGTTGTAACGCCGAAACGCCTCGGGCAGCCGCCCAAGATGAGCCCACCTTCCTGGTAGAATGGGCTTTTACTGACTTCGGCACCGGTAGTCCGACCGAAGAGTGAGCCTGCTGGATCGTACTACAAATCCAGCGTGCAATAGTCTGTTTTGAAGCGGGATGACCAATCTTGTTGGCAGCATACAAGACAAACAACACCTCAGTCTTCCTAGCAACAGCTGTCCTAGAAACGTAGATCTTCAACGCTCTTACAACATCCAGAGATTTTGGAATTGCCACCGCTTTCGTAGCCACCGGAACCACAATAGGTTGGTTAATGTGAAATGAAGAAACCACCTTCGGTAGAAATTGTTGACGAGTCCTCAATTCTGCCCTATCCGAATGAAAAATTAAGTACGGGCTCTTATGAGATAAAGCTGCCAACTCTGACACCCGCCTGGCAGATGCCAGTGCCAAAAGCATAACCACCTTCCAAGTGAGAAACTTCAACTCAACCTTACTCAAAGGTTCAAACCAGGAAGACATGAGAAACCGTAAGACCACATCAAGGTCCCAAGGGGCTACAGGAGGTACAAACGGAGGATTGATATGCATTACTCCTTTCACAAAGGTCTGAACCTCTGGGAGGGCAGCTAATTCTTTTTGAAAGAAAATAGACAAAGCCGAAATCTGCACTTTGATGGAACCCAATTTCAGGCCTGCATCTACGCCCGCCTGTAAAAAGTGGAGAAAGCGACCCAAGTGAAAATCTTCCGCAGGAGCCATTTTAGACTCACACCAGGAAACATACTTCCTCCAAATACGGTGATAATGTTTCGCCGTAACCTCCTTCCTAGCCCTTAATGAGAGTTGGAATGACCTCCCTGGGAATACCCTTACGAGCTAAGATCTGGCGCTCAACCTCCATGCCGTCAAACGCAGCCGCGGTAAGTCTGGAAACACGCATGGACCCTGCAACAACAGATTGTCTCTTAGAGGAAGCGGCCAAGGATCTTCCACCAGTAAGTCCTGAAGATCCGGGTACCAGGCCCTTCTTGGCCAGTCTGGGACGACGAGAATCGCCTGAACCCTTGCATGGCGAATGATCCCCAGTACCTTTGGAATGAGAGGGAACACATACACCGACTGGAACACCCACGGAGACACCAGGGCGTCCACTGCACTGGCTTGGGGGTCCCTTGACCTGGAACAATACCTCGGGAGCTTCTTGTTGAGACGAGACGCCATCATGTCGATCAACGGAATTCCCCAGCGTTCTGTCACCTCTGCAAATACCTCTTGGTGAAGAGCCCACTCTCCCGGATGTAGATCGTGTCTGCTGAGGAAATCTGCTTCCCAGTTGTCCACCCCCGGTAGGAAAACCGCTGACAGTGCGCTCACGTGTTGTTCCGCCCAGCGAAGGATTTTTGTGGCCTCCGCCATTGCCGCTCTGCTCCTTGTTCCGCCTTGACGGTTTATATGTGCCACCGCTGTGATGTTGTCTGACTGTACCAGGACAGGACGACCCTGAAGAAGGCTTCTTGCTTGTAGCAGGCCATTGTAAATGGCTCTTAACTCGAGAATATTTATGTGGAGACAGGCTTCCTGGAGCGACCATTTTCCCTGGAAGTTTCTTCCTTGGGTGACTGCGCCCCAGCCTCGGAGACTTGCATCTGTTGTCAGAAGTACCCAATCCTGGATACCGAATCAGCGTCCCCCTAGGAGGTGATGACCTTGTAGCCACCACAGGAGAGAAATTCTGGCTCTGGGAGATCAACTTATCTTCCGGTGAATGTGCAAGTGAGACCCGGACCATTTGCTCAGCAAGTCCCACTGAAACACCCGGGCGTGAAACCTGCCAAATGGTATGGCTTCGTACGCCGCAACCATCTTCCCCAGAACCCGAGTACAATGATGGATCGACACACTCGTCGGCCTCAGAAGTTCCCTGACCATCGTCTGCAGTTCCAGAGCCTTTTCTTCTGGAAGAAACACCTTCTGTAAATCTGTGTCCAGAATCATGCCCAGAAAAGGAAGCCGAGTGGTCGGAATCAACTGGGATTTTGGCAAATTGAGCACCCAACCGTGCTGTCGCAGAACCGACAGTGACAACTCTACACTTCTCAGCAACCGTTCCCTTGGACCTCGCCTTTATCAGGAGATCGTCCAAGTACGGGATAATTGAAACCCCTTGTTTGCGAAGAAGAACCATCATTTCCGCCATGACTTTGGTGAAAATCCTCGGAGCCGTGGAAAGCCCAAACGGCAACGTCTGAAATTGGTAATGAGAATCCTGTATCGCAAACCTGAGAAAAGCCTGATGAGGATATATCGGCACATGTAAGTAGGCATCCTTTATGTCGACTGACGCCATAAAATCCCCCCCCCCCCTCCAGGCTGGCAATCACAGCTCGAAGGGATTCCATCTTGAACTTGAACACTTTCAAGTATGGATTGAGGGATTTTAGATTTAGAATTGGTCTGACCGAACTGTCCGGTTTCAGCACCACAAAGATGCTCGAGTAGAACCCCTCCCCCCGCTGGGACGAGGGAACGGGAATAATGACCCTCTGTAGACACAATTTTTGAATTGCTGCTAGCACCACCTCCCTGTCCGGAAGAACTACTGGTAATGCCGAAATGAAGAACCGGTGAGGGGGCATCTCCTGAAACTCCAGTTTGTATCCTTGAGACACGATCTCTAACACCCAAGGATCCAGGTCTGATTGAATCCAGACCTGACTGAATATCCGAAGACGGCCCCCTACCGGTCCGGACTCCCCCAGGGAAGCCCCAGCGTCATGTGGTGGACTTGGTAGCAGCAGGGGAGGACTTTTGGTCCTGTGCGCCTGAGCCTGCAGGAGGTTTCCTTCCCTTTCCCTTTGAAGCGAGGAAGGACAAACCTTTTCCACGCCTGTATTTATTGCGACGAAAGGACTGCATTTGCTGATGTGGTGCCTTTTTCTGTTGTGTGGGCACATAAGGAAGAAAAGAGGACTTACCCGCAGTCGCGGTCGAGACCAGGTCCGCCAAGCCGTCCCCAAACAAGACAGTACCTTTGAAGGGTGGTGCTTCCATAGACCTCTTGGAGTCGGCATCAGCGTTCCATTGATGGATCCACAGGGCCCTCCTGGCAGATATCGACATGGCATTGGTTCGCCGCGTCCTTTAGGTAATCTGCAGCGTCCTTAATATAACCGAGAGTTAAAAGGACATTATCTTTGTCAAGGGTATCCATATCACTAGCTAAATTCTCAGCCCATTTAGCAATAGCACTACTCACCCATACCGACGCCACAGCGGGTCTGAGCAAAGCCCCCGAATTAGCGAAAATGGACTTCAGACACGTCTCCAACTTGCGATCCGCCGGATCTTTGAGAGCTGCCGTGTCAGGAGACGGATGTGCCACCTTCTTAGACAAACGGGATAGAGCTTTATCCACATTTGGAGATGTCTCTCATTTTTCCCTGTCATCAGAGGGGAACGGATACGCCATGTAAATCCTCTTGGGAATCTGCCATTTCTTATCCGGCGACTCCCAAGCCTTTTCACAAAGAGTATTCATTTCATGAGAGGGGGGAAACTTCACCTCAGGTTTTTTCTCCTTGAACAAGCAAATCCTTGTTTCCTGTACTGCAGGTTCATCAGAAATGTGTAAATCATCTTTTATAGCCACAATCATGTACTGAATACTCTTAACTAACCGTGGATGTAAAACTGCCACAGTGAAATCGACCTCGGAATCAGAGTCCGTGTCGGTATCAGTATCTACCACTTGAGTAAATGGCCTCTTATGGGACCCGGATGGGGTCTGTACCTGAGACAAAGCCTCTTCCATGGACTTTTTTCACACCTGCGTCTGTGACTCAGACTTATCTAACCTCTTTGATAAGGAAGCTACATTGGAATTTATCGTATTGAGCAGTGCTAGCAAATCAGGTGTCGGCTGCGTCGACAGTCCCAATTCTAGCCCCGCATCCACACTCCCAATAACCTCTGGTGAATAACATTCAGCCTCAGACATGCCGACACGTAGTACCGACACACCCCAACACACAGAACTTCCCAGTTAGGTGACAGGCCCACAATGAAGCCCAGAGAGAGGACACAGAGGGAGTATGCCAGCTCACACCCCAGCGCCCATATATAGACACAAACGATATATGTACCCAGCGCTGCCTTTGTTAAATTCAAGCACCACACTGCGGCTCCCCTTTGGAAATGCCCCCCGTTACTTTGTAGAGAAGCGTGGAGGTCCCGGCAGCGTCTATCCCTCAGCCGCGTGTAGGGAGAAAATGGCGCCCGTGAGCTGCGAGACGAAGCTCCGCCCCTTCCCGGCGGGCTTCGGCCTGCCAATTTCAAAATTGAAAGAAAATGCCGACGGGGGTCTGTAAAGGGTGCCGAGGCACCTACAATCTCTTTATGCCGCCCTCAACTCCAGTAACATGCCGCCCAGGGCGCCTCCCCCCAGCGACCTGCACCCAGTGAAATACCGTTGGTGATGTGTGTGGGAGCATGGAGCACAGCGTTGCCGCTGTGCTGTACTTTTACTGAAGTCTTCTGCCGTTCTGAAGTCTTCTTTTCTTCTCATACTCACCCGACTTCTGACTTCTGTGAGGGGGCGATGGCGTGGCTCCAGGAACAAGCAGCTAGGCGCACCAAGTGATCGAACCCTCTGGAGCTAATGGTGTCCAGTAGCCGAGAAGCAGAGCCCTTAAACTAAGAAGAAGTAGGTCTGCTTCTCTCCCCTCACTCCCACGCTGCAGGGAGCCTGTAGCCAGCAGGTCTCCCTGAAAATAAAAACCTAACAAAAGTCTTTTTCTAGAGAAACTCAGTAGAGCTCCCCTAGTGTGCATCCAGTCACTCCTGGGCACAAAGTCTAACTGGGGTCTGGAGGAGGGGCATAGAGGGAGGAGCCAGTTCACACCCAGATTAAGTCTTTTTAGTGTGCCCAAGCTCCTGCGGATCCCGTCTATACCCCATGGTCCTTTTGGAGTCTGCAGCATCCTCTAGGACGTAAGAGAAATAATATATATATATATATATATATATATATATATATATATATATATATATATATACACATATACACACACACACACACACACATGTATATACATACATACATACATACATACATACATACATAGACACACATATATACATACACACAATGCCCAGTAGATACTGGATGTATATCTCAGAATACTTGTACTTAATATTCAGGCAGAAGTACACTTGTTCTTAACGAACACTGTCTAAAATGACATGTAGAATACTTAAGTGACTGTAAATGCACAGCGCTGATGAGGCAGGCGGATTTACAGAGGAATCATAGCCCTGCAGTCCCGGAGATCAGCCGCAGCTACTTGTGTAAAGATGGCGCCCAGATCTCTGTCAGGGAGTGAGGGAGAGTGAGAAGCAGCTCCAAAGCGGGAACACCAGCAGTAGGTGGCGCCCGAAGCTGGGGGAGGGGCTACAGGTCAAGCACCTATGCTGGTCCTCACCACTGGGTACTGTGGAGCCTTGTTAAAAGGATTTTTGTGAAATCCAACCTGTGCTCCCTGCCCTGGTGGATATAGTGGGGTCCCTGTACAGCCACAGTGTACATGCCAGCGTCGCGGTCAGTCTCCTAAAACCGCGACCGGAACGCGATTTTAGCGGGTCCCACCTGGGGGACACTCTTACCTCCTCCCGAAGAAGCAGCCATGCAATCCTGGAGAGCGCCAGCGGCGTGTGCCTGGAAACCGGAGCGCCTCCGCCGCAAGTACCCGGGAGCTCGGCCAGCGGGAATATGCGGAGCTGCTGGGGAGGTATTGGAGCTGCAGCAGAGAATGTCACTAGGATATAAAAGTGCTGCAGCCCTTGAAGAATTTTCTTAACAAAAGCTCTTTTCAGGGCTGCACCAACTTACAAACTGAGCTCCAATGCCCGGAGGCGGGGTTATAGAGGAGGCCATGCAATGCATCCTGGGAACAGTCAAAGCTTTAGCCTGTTGGTGCCTCTGGATCAAGATCCAACTCTACACCCCAATGTATTCCCTGTGGAACACAGTGTACCCCGATGCAGAAAAACACATTAGCCCACACACAGCAGTAAAAATACATTGCTCTTTACACGTAAAAAAATAAAAATAAAAATTCCCCCTACAAACAAAAAAAATACATATTAAATTGTCTCAGCCCTTGCTCCTCCTCCCTTTCTCCATATAATACTTCAATAACAAATACTACCTACCGAGCAGGCAGCCAGGTAGAACAGCAGCTCCCCATGACAGAACGCCACGCAGTCAGTCAATGGAAGAGAAGCAGAGGCAGTGGGCTCCTCACAGCACGCGGGTGACATGATGTCAACGGTCCGCTGCTCTAATGGGAGCTGGTTACATTTAGTTAAGTTGGTCGCGATCTACTGGCAGATGCTCTGCGAGCTACCGGTAGATCGCAATGTACCTTTTGGCCACCCCTGCTTTAAAATATGAGGGACTCAAAGAAATTGGTGCTATTGGAAAATCACCAAGGAATTTATCTATTAAGCAGTGCTTTTACAACCTGATTATTTCCATCCATTTTGCTGTAAGATTAAACACAGCAATAAGCAGCGTTATTGGTTCATAGCTACTTATTATTTTGTAAACTCCAAAAATTAAAGACAGAATCCGATTGCTTGCTAGTGACAAAATTTCCTATGCACCACTATTTACACACATAGGGGGATATTAAATTAGCCACAGTAATTTACTGAGGCTAATTGACCCCACAGGTACATTTATTGTACCAGATGCTGGAAGTCATCTGGGATTTTTACCCATGTGCCTTAGGCATGCAAAATAAAATCCCTGATAAACAGCACTATCAGACCTGTTTTTTCGTCAAAACACATAGGATCTGGGATAAGTTCCCGGACCTATGTATTTTTGCTAGAGAGTAAAACTTGTTTGGGGCGAAATAAAAAATTGGATTTTAATACCTACCAGTAAATCCTTTTCTTGTAGTCCATAAGGGATATTGGGGGAAACTAGTACGATGGGGTACAGACGGTGTCCAAAGGAGCCAGTGCACTTTCAATTTTTTCAACTGGGAGTGCTGGCTCCTCCCCACTATGCCACCTCCCACAGGCAGTTATAGGAGAAAAGAGAAAGGACATATATGAGAGAAGGAACATGATAACAAAAATGGTGGCGAGAGTCACGCACCAGCACACCACTAACATACAACAACCAGCAATGTCTGGTAAAAACAGCAACACCTGAACAGGTAACTATAGAACAAGAAACTGCAGAAAAGTCAACGCACAGAGGCGGGCGCCCAATATCCCTTATGGACTACGAGAAAAGGATTTACCGGTATGTATTAAAATCCTATTTTCTCTAGCATCCATAAGGGATATTGGGGGAAACTAGTACGATGGGGACGTCCCAAAGCTTCCAAAATGGACGGGAACGCGCGGAGACTGCTGCAGCAACACCTGGCCAAACTGGATATCCTCTTTAGCCAGGGTATCAAATTTGTAGAACTTCACAAAGGTGTTCTTTCCCGACCAGGTAGCAGCTCGGCATAGTTGCAAGGCCGAGACTCCAAGGGCAGCCGCCGAGGAAGAGCCCACTGATCTTGTAGAGTAGGCCTTCGGAGACTTAGGAACAGGTAAGGCTGCAGACACATAGGCCTGTTTGATAGTAAGCCTAATCCAACGAGCAATGGACTGCTTTGAAGCAGGGCAACCCTTTTTCTGCACATCATAGAGCACGAACAAGGAATCCATTTTTCTGACCCGAACTGTGAGCTTGACATAGATCTTCAAAGCACGCACAGCATCCAATGCCTCCGGAGGAGCAGAAGTATCAGAACTGGACGGAACCACAATAGGTTGCTCGAGATGAAACACAGAGACAACCTTCGGCAAGAACTGCTTTCTAGTCCGGAGCTCCGCTCTGTCCACATAAAAGACCAAGTACGCATTTTACACGATAAGGCCCTCCAATTCTGAAACATGTAGAGCAGAAGCCTGGGCCAGTAACATTACAGTCTTCCATGTGAGGTACTTGTCTTCTACCGTCATCAGAGGTTCAAACCAGGAGGACTGTAGAAATCCCAACAAACATCCAAATCCAAGGGTGCCGTAAGCGTCACAAAAGGAGGTTGTTTGTGGAGTACCCCTTGCAAGAAGGTCTGAACTTCAGCCAACACTATCAATTTCTTCTGGAAGAATATGGAAAGGGCTGAAATCTGGACCTTAATGGATCCCGGACGTAAGCCCTTATCCACACCAGCCTGCAGGAAAAGCCCCAAGTGAAACTCTGCAGGCGGATACATTCCTCGCACCAAGAAATATATCTCCTCCAGATATGCTGATAGTGTTTTGACGTCACAGGTTTCCTAGCCTGAACCATGGTAGCAATAACCTTCGTGGAAAGGCCCTTGTGAGCTAGGATGTTCCGCTCAACCTCCATGCCATCAAACGAAGTCGCCGTAAGTCCGGGTAGACGAACGGTCCTTGTTGAAGAAGAGAAGAGAAGCCATCATGTCTATTTATGGGCAACCCCACCGGTTGATGATCTGTTGGAACGACTCAGGAAGTCCGCCTCCCAGTTGTCCACACTCATAATGAAGATTGCTGACATTGCTGTTGAATTTCGTTCCGCCCAGAGGAGTATCTTTGACACCTTTCGCATGCAGGCTCTGCTTTTTGTCCCTCCTTGACGATTGATATATTCCACAGCCGTTGCGTTGTCCGACTGTACCTGGATCGCGTGATCCTTGAACAGAGGAGAGGCCTGAAGCAGAGAATTGTAGATCACCCGAAGTTCCAGAATGTTGATCGGAAGGAGGGCCTCGTGGGCTGACCACCTGCCCTGGAACTGCGCCCCTTGGGTGACAGCTCCCCATCCCCGTAGACTTGCATCCGTCATGAAGAGGGTCCAATCTTGCTGAATCCCGAAACTCCAGCCTTCTAAGAGATTGGAGGACAGTAGCCACCACAGGAGGGAATTCCTGACTTGAGGTAACAGCTGAGTCATCCGGTGCATCTAGAGATGCGAACCGGACCACTTGCTCAGGAGATCCAATTGAAATGTTCTGGCATACTGGATCGCCTCGCATGAGGCAACCATTTTTCCTAGCAATCTTATGCAGAGATGGATGGACCCTCGAGGAGGCCAGAGCACCATGCGGACTATCTCCTGAAGTGTTTTCGCCTTGTCCTCTGGTAGAAACACCTTCTGGGCCACAGTATCCAGCAACATCCCCAGGAACAGGAGCCTCTGAGTTGGCTCCAGGTGGGACTGCAAGTTGAGGATCCACCCATGGTCTGATAGAAGATGGATGGTGCGGTCAATATGGAGCAACAAAAGCTCCCTGGATCGTGTTTTTATTAGAAGATCATCCAGATAAGGGATCACACTGACCCCCTGGACCCGGAGTTGGAACATCCTCTCCGCCATCACCTTCGTGAATACCCTCGGGGCTGTGGACAGCCGAAGGGTAGCGCCTGGAACTGGAAGTGATTGCGCAGTAGGGCAAACTGTATACACCTGATGAGGCGGCCAAATCGGAATATGGAGATAGGCGTCCTTGATATCCAAGGAGACCATAAATTCTCGTTCTTCCAGGCCCGCAATCACTGCTCGCAGGGATTCCATTCTGAACTTGGACACCTTCAAGTAAGAATTCAAAGATTTGAGATTCAAAATGGGTCTGACTGAACCGTCCGGTTTTGGTAGCACAAACAGGTTTGAGTAAAACCCTGTGCCGTGCTGCGGTAGTGGTACTGGAACAATGACGTGGGATTGAACCAACTTTTGGATTGCCTGTTGTAACGTAACTTGCATATCCTCCAAAGCTGGAAAGCTTGATTTGAAAAATCGTTGAGGGGGAGTACTGTCGAACTTCAGCCTGTAGACCTGAGAAACGAGATCTCTGACCCAGGCATCCTGGCAGGAAGTCTACCAGACACGGATGAAGTGACGCAGTCGAGCTCCCACCTCGAGATCCCCTCGGGGTGGGTGGGCACCATCATGCTGAGGCCTTAGTGGACGCAGAACCGGTGGACTGTTCCTGAGAACTGTTGTTTGCAGGTTTTCTGGACTTACCTTTGATGCCTCGAGCCGCATTGGAGGCACCTCAGGCCTTAGATCGAAATCTGTGAGACCGAAAGGACTGGACAGGCGGCCCCGGATAGGAGCGTCTCGCCGGCGCAGGCCCCAGAGGGGAGAAACATGGATTTCCCAGCCGTAACTTTGGAAATCCAGGTATCCAATTCGACCCCAAAAAGCCATTCCCCAGAGGGGAGGGATTCCACACTACGTTTGGATTCTGCGTCCGCAATCCACTGACGCAACCACAAGGCCCTGCACGCAGACACTGCCATGGCAGAAGTCCGAGCATTAATGTTCATCTCCTTGAGCGAATCACAGAGGACACGTGTAGTGTCCTGAATGTGCTTCAGGAGGGTTATCATAGTAACTAAGGTCATATCCCCCGAGAGGCCCCCCTGAATCTGAGTGGCCCAAGAATGAATAGCATGGGTCATCGAGCAACCAGCAATGACCGGTCTTTGTGATATATACCGGCTGCTGTGTATATAGATTTTAAGGTAGTCTATCTTCCTATCCCAAGGATCCTTCATGGTAAAGGAGCCCGGTGCTGGCAGCACTGCCTTTTTAGACATGCGAGAGACTGAGACATCCAGCCCAGGGGGTTCCTCCCAAAATTTTCTACCTTCAGGAGCAAATGGGAGAGTGCGCAAAAACTTTTTGGGCACTTGGAATTTTTTGTCTGGATTTTTCCAGGCCTGTTTGAATAAGTCATCTAACATTAGGCTTGTTTTGTACAAAGAAAAACGGGATCCAGGTCATCCCCATCATCCTGTATATCATCTGAATCAGATAGAATAGCAAATAAACCATGCTTCTGAGAACCTGCATATGAGAGGGGGAGGGGGGGGGGGCTGTGCATCTGCCCTAGCAGCTAAATCTCCAACAGCTTGTTGTAGTAGCTGCGTTTTCTGCACATTAGCAGTGAGCTAGACATATCTGACATCATAGTTTCAGAGACCCTAACTAGTGGGGCTCTGGACACTTTTCCCAGGCCCTTCACGGATTTGTGAAGATTGACTGCATTGTTCACAGGAAACAGAGTCATTATATAAGGGAGAGAATCTAGTGTGACATACACTGCACAGCTTGTGTTTACCCATGTTTCACAGTAAGCACAATAACACACACAGACAGTTATAATGCAAGACTGCCCTACTATATGAGAGAGAGAGAGAGAGAGAGAGAGAGAGAGAGAGAGAGAGAGAGAGAGAGAGAGAGAGAGAGAGAGAGAGAGAGAGGACACCAGCACACCCTGAGCTGCGCCAGCCCCAGTGAGGCTGTCAGCTCCCTGTAATACAGTAAACACGAACAATTATTGTCCTAGACAGGATCTGGATAGTGTTACCAGGCAGCTCTGCCCCTTTGCTAGATTCCAGCATGCCTGAGGATCAGGAAGCGCTGTGTGTGCTATCTGTGCTGCAGTAAGCAAAGGAAGGCACCAAAATGCCTCATGTCCCGCTCTGAGGTAGCTTCGCCCCCTCCTATGGTGCCGGAGTTACATACATTTATTATACTGGCAAAAGTCTCCTTTTGAGCTTAAAACATCACACAAGTGCTAGTCAAGCCCTGTTGTGCCAGTTCTACACGGGGAATCTTAGCGGGACCCCCCTGGGAGGGTCACGTACGCTGCACCCGTGGTCAGCCACACTTTGAAACGGGGGACCGCCCTAGCTGGGCCCCCGGTTTGTACTCACCACCGATTTCACCTTCAGGCAGCATTAGGGATGTGCGGTGTGCACAGTGCCATGCTGAACAACCACCCCTCAGGACGGTGGTCTTGCAGCGGGGAAGCGGCTCTGCACCTCGTAAGGCCGGTGACAGTTTCTCCCCCCTCCCCCCCCCCCCCCCCCCCATAGAGGGGAGGAGCCAGCACACCCAGTTGAAGAAATTTAAAGTGCACTGGCTCCTTTGGACGCCGTCTACACCCCATCGTACTAGTTTCCCCCAATATCCCTTATGGACGCTAGAGAAATGGGAAATAATTGGATAGGGAGGAAAAAAACAAAAACAAACCATCACCCTTTTATATATGACAGCGTTTCCCAAACTATGCCATTACAGTCCAGATTTTATCCATGGTTGAGTGCAGAAGACAGAGAAATCAAATTGACTGATTTACTAATTAATTCACCTGTGCTCAAGTACTGATATCTCTTGCAGTACTGTGCATCTCCGTCGTTTATACACATACTCCTACTTAAAGTGTGCAGGTTCATAGCCCTCCTTCCAAAACGATTCTAGATACTATTGCAGGCTAAATGCATTTAACCCCCCCACCCAAATCTTTTCATTTTAAAGAAAGTGAACCTTAACAATGCAGTCCTCAATTTGCAGGACTAATGCCATATTTACATCTTACTAAATTTTACAGCGAAAAAAAAAAAAAGGCTATCAAGGGTTTTGTTTTTTGTTTTAATTCAATTAATGGTTTAATGATTTCCCGGCTGTGAAAAAATAAGAATTTACTTACCGATAATTCTATTTCTCGGAGTCCGTAGTGGATGCTGGGGTTCCTGAAAGGACCATGGGGAATAGCGGCTCCGCAGGAGACAGGGCACAAAAAGTAAAGCTTTAGGATCAGGTGGTGTGCACTGGCTCCTCCCCCTATGACCCTCCTCCAAGCCTCAGTTAGGTACTGTGCCCGGACGAGCGTACACAATAAGGAAGGATTTATGAATCCCGGGTAAGACTCATACCAGCCACACCAATCACACTGTACAACCTGTGATCTGAACCCAGTTAACAGTATGATAACAGCGGAGCCTCTGAAAAGATGGCTCACAACAATAATAACCCGATTTTTGTAACTATGTACAAGTAATGCAGATAATCCGCACTTGGGATGGGCGCCCAGCATCCACTACGGACTCCGAGAAATAGAATTATCGGTAAGTAAATTCTTATTTTCTCTATCGTCCTAGTGGATGCTGGGGTTCCTGAAAGGACCATGGGGATTATACCAAAGCTCCCAAACGGGCGGGAGAGTGCGGATGACTCTGCAGCACCGAATGAGAGAACTCCAGGTCCTCCTTAGCCAGGGTATCAATTTTGTAGGATTTTACAAACGTGTTTGCCCCTGACTAAATAGCCGCTCGGCAAAGTTGTAAAGCCGAGACCCCTCGGGCAGCCGCCCAAGATGAGCCCACCTTCCTTGTGGAATGGGCATTTACATATTTTGGCTGTGGCAGGCCTGCCACAGAATGTGCAAGCTGAATTGTATTACACATCCAACTAGCAAAAGTCTGCTTAAAAGCAAGAGCACCCAGTTTGTTGGGTGCATACAGGATAACAGCAAGTCAGTTTTCCTGACTCCAGCCGTCCTGGAACCTATATTTTCAGGGCCCTGACCACATCTAGCAACTTGGAGTCCTCCAAGTCCCTAGTAGGCGCAAGACACCACAATAAGCTGGTTCAGGTGAAACACTGACACCACCTTAGGGAGAGAACTGGGGACGAGTCCGCAGCTCTGCCCTGTCCGAATGGACAAACAGATATGGGCTTTTTTGAGAAAAAAACCACCAATTTTACACTCGCCTGGTCCAGGCCAGGTCCAAGAGCATGTTCACTTTTCATGTGAGATGCTTCAAATCCACAGATTTGACTGGTTTTAAACCAATGTGTTTTGAGGAATCCCAGAACTACGTTGAGATCCCACAGTGCCACTGGAGGCACAAAAGGGGGTTGTATATGCAATACTCCCTTGACAAACTTCTGGACTTCAGGAACTGAAGCCACTTCTTTCTGGAAGAAAAATCGACAGGGCCGAAATTTGAACCTTAATGGACCCCAATTTGAGGCCCATAGACACTCCTGTTTGCAAGAAATGCAGGAATCGACCGAGTTGAAATTTCTTCATGGGGCCTTCCTGGCCTCACACCACGCAACATATTTTCGCCACATGTGGTGATAATGTTGTGCGGTCACCTCCTTTCTGGCTTTGACCAGGGTAGGAATGACCTCTTCCTGAATGCCTTTTCCCTTAGGATCCGGCGTTCCACCGCCATGCCGTCAAACGCAGCTGCGGTAAGTCTTGGAACAGACATGGTACTTGCTGAAACAAGTCCCTTCTTAGCGGCAGAGGCCATAAGTCCTCTGTGAGCATCTCTTGAAGTTCCGGGTACCAAGTCCTTCTTGGCCAATCCGGAGCCATGAGTATAGTTCTTACTCCTCTGCGTCTTATAATTCTCAGTACCTTAGGTATGAAAAGCAGAGGATGGAACACATACACCGACTGGTACACCCACGGTGTTACCAGAACGTCCACAGCTATTGCCTGAGGGTCTCTTAACCTGGCGCAATACCTGTCCCGTTTTTTGTTCAGACGGGACGCCATCATGTCCACCTTTGGTAATTCCCAACGGTTTACAATTATGTGGAAAACTTCCCCATGAAGTTCCCACTCTGCCGGGTGGAGGTCGTGCCTACTGAGGAAGTCTGCTTCCCAGTTTCCATTCCCGGAATGAAACACTGCTGACAGTGCTATCACATGATTTTCCGCCCAGCGAAAAGTCCTTGCAGTTTTTGCCACTGCCCTCCTGCTTCTTGTGCCGCCCTGTCTATTTACGTGGGCGACTGCCGTGATGTTTTATCCCACTGGATCAATACCGGCTGACCTTGAAGCAGAGGTCTTGCTAAGCTTAGAGCATTATAAATTTACCCTTAGCTATATTTATGTGGAGAAAAAACTCCAGACTTGATCACACTCCCTGGAAATTTTTTCCTTGTGTGACTGCTCCCCAGCCTCTCGGGCTGGCCTCCGTGGTCACCAACATCCAAAACTGAACGCCGAATCTGCGGCCCTCTAGAAGATGAGCACTCTGTAACCACCACAGGAGAGACACCCTTGTCCTTGGATATAGGGTTATCCGCTGATGCATCTGAAGATGCGATCCGGACCATTTGTCCAGCAGATCCCACTGAAAAGTTCTTGCATGAAATCTGCCGACTGGAATTGCTTCGAAGGAAGTCACCATTTTTTTTACCATGGCCCTCGTGCAATGATGCACTGATTTTAGGAGGTTCCTGACTAGCTCGGATAACTCCCTGGCTTTCTCTTCCGGGAGAAACACCTTTTTCTGGACTGTGTCCAGAATCATCCCTAAGCACAGGAGACTTGTTGTCGGGATCAGCTGCGATTTTGGAATCTTTAGAATCCACCCCTGCTGTTGTAACAGTATCCGAGATAGTGCTACTCCGACCTCCAACTGTTCCCTGGACTTTGCCCTTATCAGGAGATCGTCCAAGTAAGGGATAATTAAGACGCCTTTTCTTCGAAGAAGAATCATCATTTCGGCCATTACCTTGGTAAAGACCCGGGGTGCCGTAGACAATCCAAACGGCAGCGTCTGCAACTGATAGTGACAGTTCTGTACCACGAACCTGAGGTACCCTTAGTGATAAGGGCAAATTTGGGACATGGAGGTAAGCATCCCTGATGTCTCGGGACACCAGATAGTCCCCTTCTTCCCGGTTCGTTATCACTGCTCTGAGTGACTCCATCTTGATTTGAACCTTTGTAAGTGTTCAAATTTTTTTAGATTTAGAATAGGTCTCACCTAGCCTTCTGGCTTCAGTACCACAATATAGTGTGGAATAATACCCCTTTTCTTGTTGTAGGAGGGGTAATTTAATTATCACCTGCTGGGAATACAGCTCGTGAATTTTTTCCCATACTGCCTCCTTGTCGGAGGGAGACCTTGGTAAAGCAGCCTTCAGGAGCCTGCGCAGGGGAAACGTCTCGACATTCCAAACTGTACCCCTGGGATACTACTTGTAGGATCCAGGGGTCCTGTACGGTCTCAGCGTCATGCTGAGAGCTTGTCAGAAGGGTTGGAACGCTTCTGTTCCTGGGAATGGGCTGCCTGCTGCAGTCTTCTTCCCTTTCCTCTATCCCTGGGCAGATATGACTCTTATATGGACGAAAGGACTGAAGCTGAAAAGACTGTCTTTTTCTGCAGAGATGTGACTTAGGGTAAAAACGGTGGATTTTCCAGCAGTTGCCGTGGCCACCAGGTCCGATGGACCGACCCCAAATAACTCCTCTTCCTTTATACGGCAATACACCTTTGTGCCGTTTGGAATCTGCATCACCTGACCACTGTCGTGTCCATAAACATCTTCTGGCAGATATGGACATCGCACTTACTCTTGATGCCAGAGTGCAAATATCCCTCTGTGCATCTCGCATATATAGAAATACATCCTTTAAATGCTCTATAGTCAATAAAATACTGTCCCTGTCAAGGGTATCAATATTTTTAGTCAGGGAATCCGACCAAGCCACCCCAGCTCTGCACATCCAGGCTGAGGCGATCGCTGGTCGCAGTATAACACCAGTATGTGTGTATATACTTTTTATGATATTTTTCCAGCCTCCTGTCAGCTGGCTCCTTGAGGACGGCCCTATCTATAGACGGTACCGCCACTTGTTCTGATAAGCGTGTGAGCGCCTTATCCACCCTAAGGGGTGTTTCCCAACGCGCCCTAACTTCTGGCGGGAAAGGGTATACCGCCCATATTTTCTATCGGGGGGAACCCACGCATCATCACACACTTCATTTAATTTATCCGATTCAGGAAAAACTACGGTAGTTTTTTCACATCCCACATAATACCCTCTTTTGTGGTACTTGTAGTATCAGAAATATGTAACACCTCCTTCATTGCCCTTAACGTGTGGCCCTAATAAGGAATACGTTTGTTTATTCACCGTCGACACTGGATTCAGTGTCCCTGTCTGTGTCTGTGTCGACCGACTAAAGTAAACGGGCGTTTTAAAACCCCTGACGGTGTTTTTGAGACGTCTGGACCGGTACTAATTGTTTGTCGGCCGTCTCATGTCGTCAACCGACCTTGGCGCGTGTTGACATTATCACGTAATTCCCTAAATAAGCCATCCATTCCGGTGTCGACTCCCTAGAGAGTGACATCACCATTACAGGCAATTGCTCCGCCTCCTCACCAACATCGTCCTCATACATGTCGACACACACGTACCGACACACAGCACACACACAGGGAATGCTCTGATAGAGGACAGGACCTACTAGCCCTTTGGAGAGACAGAGGGAGAGTTTGCCAGCACACACCAAAAACGCTATAATTATATAGGGACAACCTTATATAAGTGTTTTCCCTTATAGCATCTTTTTTATTTATTTCTAACGCCAAATTAGTGCCCCCCCTCTCTGTTTTAACCCTGTTTCTGTAGTGCAGTGCAGGGGAGAGCCTGGGAGCCTTCCCTCCAGCCTTTCTGTGAGGGAAAATGGCGCTGTGTGCTGAGGAGATAGGCCCCGCCCCTTTTTCGGCGGCCTCGTCTCCCGCTCTTAACGGATTCTGGCAGGGGTTAAATATCTCCATATAGCCCCCGGAGGCTATATGTGAGGTATTTTTAGCCAAAAAAGGTTTTCATTTGCCTCCCAGGGCGCCCCCCTCCCAGCGCCCTGCACCCTCAGTGACTGCCGTGTGAAGTGTGCTGAGAGGAAAATGGCGCACAGCTGCAGTGCTGTGCGCTACCTTAAGAAGACTGAGGAGTCTTCTGCCGCCGATTCTGGACCTCTTCTCGTTTCAGCATCTGCAAGGGGGCCGGCGGCGAGGCTCCGGTGACCATCCAGGCTGTACCTGTGATCGTCCCTCTGGAGCTAATGTCCAGTAGCCAAGAAGCCAATCCATCCTGCACGCAGGTGAGTTCACTTCTTCTCCCCTAAGTCCCTCGTTGCAGTGATCCTGTTGCCAGCAGGACTCACTGTAAAATAAAAAACCTAAGCTAAACTTTTCTAAGCAGCTCTTTAGGAGAGCCACCTAGATTGCACCCTTCTCGGCCGGGCACAAAAATCTAACTGAGGCTTGGAGGAGGGTCATAGGGGGAGGAGCCAGTGCACACCACCTGATCCTAAAGCTTTACTTTTTGTGCCCTGTCTCCTGCGGAGCCGCTATTCCCCATGGTCCTTTCAGGAACCCCAGCATCCACTAGGACGATAGAGAAAAATGGCAGGAGAAACAAAATCCCTGACAGTGCAGCCTACTGGGGATACTTGAATTAACCTTCCAAAGGGAGCAAATGTGTATAAATTAAAAGCATTTATTTTGTTAACGTAATTGCTTATTCTTGATACAGTGTACTCTGCTCATAGATGAGGACAGCTTTATGTCTGTACATACCTGATGATGCTGTTTAAGGCCGAAGTTAAACCGACTAATTTCATTACTAAGTGAGCAGTCTCCACTAAGATTGGCAGCTCTGATCTGTAATAAGACAAATCTATATGTAACAACATTCTGCGGATGCGGTATTAATTCTATACACTTAATTAAAGGAGACCTACATATATTATACTTGGTGAGATAAAGCGCCTGATTCAAAGATGCATGCAAAGCGGCTGCATCATTTTCTCACTGCACTGCACTGAATACAGGTGGAAAGCCACACATTTCATGCACATAATGTGGCCACTTAGCATGGGACTCTCAGCCCCAATATTTCCAACATTGATGGATACTTTCATCATCATAAAATAATTTCCCCGGTTGTATATTATAGGGCTGATTCATAGTTGGGACCAAAGCAAACAACGAGTAACTGTACACCTTGGCAAACCATGTTACACTGCAAGTGGAGTAGACTTAATATGTAGAGAGAGATGTAGATTTGGGAGGGTTGTGTCCAAACTGAAATCTTAATTGCGGTGTAAAAATAAAGCCGTCCAGCACATGGGCTACGTGTAAAAGCAGACAGTATTTACCCTGCATGCTAAACAAAATATGTATCTGCCCCCTTGCATTGCAACATGGTTTGTCCAAAATACAAAGTGGGGCGATTGTTTCTAATTACTAGTCTTGCTATTAGTGTTCATTATATGCTGTATTTCTATCCAGTTTAAAATAGTTACATAAACAAAATATTAGATTGGTACAGATTATAAAGGGGTATATTTTTTCATTCTGTTTTTAAAATAGATTTTACTGATATTAATACAATTTTGATTAATCCTCTCAATTCACATTTTTTTATTTGCTATAATGTAAAGCTTTGCTCAATTTTTTGTATTATGCATTCCAAGATGTTTGCACCATTATGATTTAGCTGCTAGAATCCAGTGTTTTTGAGCATCATACACAGTGCCTTGTTAAAGTATTCAACCCCCTCCCTTTGCATTTTTCATGTTTTGTTGCCTCACATCCTGGAATTAAAGTGGATTGTTTGAAGATTTGCATAATTTCATTCACAGAACATGCCTATAACTTTGAGGATTTTTTTTTTTTTTTTTTTATTGTGAAGCAAACAACAAATAGGACAAAATAACAGAAAGCTTCAGCGTGCAGAACTATTCACCCCCCTAAAGTCAGTACTTTGTATCCACCTTCTAAGGCAATTACAGCTGCAAGTCGCTTTGGATAAGTCTCTATGAGCTTGCCACTGGGATTTTTGCCCATTCCTCAAGGCAAAACTGCTCCAGCTTCTTCATGTTGGATGGTTTCCGCTTGTGAACAGCAATCTTCAAGTCTGACCACAGAATCTCACTTGGATTGAGATCTGGGCTTTGACTAGGCCATTCCAACACATTTAAATGTTTCCCCTTAAACCACTCGAGTGTTGCTTTAGCAGTATGCTTCGGGTCATTGTCCTGCTGGAAGGTGAACCTCCGTCCCAGTCTCAAATCACAGGTAGACTGAAACAGGTTTTGCTCAAGAATATCCCTGTATTTAGCACCATCCATCTTTCCCTCGACTCGAAACAGTTTACTAGTCTCTGCTGCTGAAAAACATCCCCACAGCATGATGCTGCCACCATGATTTACTGTGGGGATGGTGTTCTTGGAGTGATGGGATGTGTTGGGTTTGCGCCAGACATAGGGTTTTCCTTGGTGGCCGAAAAGTTCAATTTTAGTCTCATCTGACCAGAGCATCTTCCTCCATACATTTGGGGAGTCGTCCACATGCCTTTTGGCAAACTCCAAACGTGCTTTCTTATTTTTAACAGTAAGTAATGGCTTTTTTCTGGACACTCTTCCATAAAGCCCAGCTCTGTGGAGTGTACGGCTTATTGTGGTCACACGCGCAGATACACCAGTCT
The DNA here is from genome assembly GCF_028390025.1 of Pseudophryne corroboree. NCBI lineage: Eukaryota > Metazoa > Chordata > Amphibia > Anura > Myobatrachidae > Pseudophryne > Pseudophryne corroboree. The sequence goes on along the minus strand of NC_086449.1, from coordinate 499,646,760 downwards.
CTGCTGTGGAACTCTGCAGCTCCTTCAGGGTTACCTTTGCTCTCTGTGCTGCCTCTCTGATAAATGCCCTCCTTGCCTGGTCTGTGAGTTTTGGTGGCTGGCCTTCTCTTGGCAGGTTTGTTGTGGTACCATGTTCTTTCCATTTGAAGATGATGGATTTGATGGTGCTCCAGGGGATCATCAAATATTTGGTTATTTTTTTTTTTTTTACAACCCAACCCTGACTTGTACTTCTCAACAACTTTGTCCCTGACTTGTTTGGAGAGCTCCTTGGTCTTCATGGTGTGATGCCTCTTGCTTAGTGGTGTTGCAGCCTCTGGGGCCTTTCAGAAAAGGTGTGTTTATACTGACAGATCATGTGACACTTAGATTGCACACAGGTGGACTTCATCTCCGAGTCCACAACACTTCCAAACCAGGTCAGTGATAGTATACTCAGGCCACATGGACCCGGGGGATCGGAACACAGAGTCGAGTGCCATCCAAAGTTTGGCTTCCCGAGTTCAGTCTCAAGAGGCGACACAAGGTCAGGTGATGCAATATCTCCAGGAATTGTCCGGCCGATTGGATCAAATTCAAGCATCCTTAGCCTCCGCAATTCCGGCTCCAGTTCCCGTAATTGCTCCAGCTGCTGTTTCCAGTAATGTCCAGCCTCCGGCTGGTACCAGGTCACGTCTTCAGCTTCCTACTCCTTCCCGTTATAATGGGAACCCAAAGAATTGCCGTGGTTTTCTAAATCAGTGCGAGGTGCACTTCGAGCTGCTCTCTCATAACTTCCCTACGGATCGCTCTAAGGTAGCGTATATAATTTCCCTGCTTGAAGGGTCAGCGTTGGATTGGGTGTCTCCGTTATGGGAACGATCTGATCCCGTGGTTTCCAACTACACCAACTTCATCACGTCCTTTCGAAGAATCTTCGACGAGCCCGGCAGGATGACCACTGCTTCTTCCGACTTGCTCCGTGTTCGTCAGGGCTCCCGTTCCGTGGGTCAGTACGTGGTTAATTTCTCTGACGTCCTAGTGGATGCTGGGAACTCCGTAAGGACCATGGGGAATAGCGGGCTCCGAAGGAGGCTGGGCACTCTAGAAAGATCTTAGACTACCTGGTGTGCACTGGCTCCTCCCACTATGACCCTCCTCCAAGCCTCAGTTAGATTTCGTGCCCGGCCGAGGTTGGATGCACACTAGGGGCTCTCCTGAGCTCTTAGAAAGTAATAGTCTTAGATTTTTTTTATTTTCAGTGAGACCTGCTGGCAACAGGCTCACTGCAGCGAGGGACTAAGGGGAGAAGAAGCGAACTCGCCTGCTTGCAGCCGGATTGGGCTTCTTAGGCTACTGGACACCATTAGCTCCAGAGAGATCGACCGCAGGCCCAGCCTTGATGTTCGGTCCCGGAGCCGCGCCGCCGTCCCCCTTACAGAGCCAGAAGCAAGAAGATGGTCCGGAAAATCGGCGGCATGAAGACTCTGTCTTCACCAAGGTAGCGCACAGCACTGCAGCTATGCGCCATTGCTCCTCTCACACACTTCACACTCCGGTCACTGAGGGTGCAGGGCGCTGGGGGGGGCGCCCTGAGGCAGCAATAAAAACACCTTGGCTGGCTAAAATACCTCAATATATAGCCCCAGGGGCTATATATGAGGTAAATACCCAAATACCCCTGCCAGAATTCTATAAAAAGCGGGAGAATAGGCTGCGAAAAAGGGGCGGAGCCTATCTCCTCAGCACACTGGCGCCATTTTTCCCTCACAGCTCGGCTGGAAGGAAGCTCCCTGGCTCTTCCCTGCAATCTACAGTACCAGTAAGAGGGAAAAGAGAGGGGGGGGCATTAAATTTGGCAGTATATATATATTTTATTGAAAAGCAGCTATTAGGGACATAACTCAGTTAGTCCCTATATATATATATATATATATAGCGCTCTGGTGTGTGCTGGCATACTCTTACTCTGTCCCCCCAAAGGGCTTTTTGTGGGTCCTGTCCTCTGTTTGAGCATTCCCTGTGTGTGTGGAGTGTGTCGGTACGGCTGTGTCGACATGTTTGAGGAGGATAATGATGTGGAGGGGGAGCAGATGCCTTTAGCAGGGATGTCACCCCCTGGGGGGCAGACACCTGAGTGGATGAGTTTATGGCAGGAAATGAGTGCACGTATAGACTCCTTACATAAAAAAATTGACGACATGCCGACTGTGGGACAGCCGAGTCTTCAGCTCGTGCCTGTCCAGGTGTCTCAAAAGTCATCAGGGGCTCTGAAACGCCCGCTATCTCAGATGGCACAAGTAGATGTCGACACGGATACTGACACCAGTGTCGACGACGATGAGTCAAATTTAATGCCCGTTAAGGCCATTCACTGCATGATTGAGGCAATGAAAGAGGTGTTAAATATTTCTGATTTACATCCAGGTACCACAAAAAAGGGTATTATGTTTGGGGAGAAAAAACTACCTGTAGTTTTTCCCCCGTCAGATGAATTAAATGAAGTGTGTGAAGAAGCGTGGGCTTCCCCTGATAAGAAATTGGTAATTCCTAAGAAGATACTAATGGCGTTCCCTTTCCCGCCAGAGGATAGGTTACGTTGGGAAACACCCCCTGGGGTGGATAAAGCGCTCACACGTTTGTCTAAAAAGGTGGCACTACCGTCCCAGGATACGGCCGCCCTTAAGGAACCTGCTGATAGAAAGCAGGAGGCGATCCTGAAGTCTGTATATACACACTCAGGCATTATACTTAGACCAGCTATTGCGTCAGCATGGATGTGCAGTGCTGCCGCTGCGTGGTCAGATAAACTGTCAGAAAATATTGACACATTAGACAGAGACACGATTCTGCTAACAATTGACCATATCAAAGACTCAGTCTTATACATGAGAGATGCACAGAGGGAAATCTGCCGGCTGGCATCTAAAGTAAGTGCATTATCCATCTCTGCTAGGAGATGCTTATGGACCCGCCAGTGGACTGGAGATGCAGATTCCAAAAGGCACATGGAAGTTTTGCCTTATAAAGGGGAGGAATTATTTGGGGATGGTCTCTCCGACCTAGTTTCCACAGCAACGTCTGGGAAGTCAGCATTTTTACCCCATGTCCCCTCACAGCCTAAGAAGGCGCCATTTTATCAGGTTCAGTCCTTTCGGACCCAGAAAAACAAGCGGGGAAAAGGAGGGTCTTTTCTGTCTAGAGGCAGAGGTAGGGGAAAAAGGCTGCAGCAAACAGCAGGTTCCCAGGAACAAAAGTCCTCCCCCGCTTCCTCTTCCAAGTCCGCCGCATGACGGTGGGGCTCCACAGGCGGAGCCAGGTACGGTGGGGGCCCGCCTCATGAATTTCAGCGATCAGTGGGCTCGCTCACAGGTGGATCCCTGGATCCTTCAAATAGTATCTCAGGGATACAAGCTGGAATTCGAGGCGGCTCCACCCCACCGGTTCCTAAAATCTGCCTTGCCGATTGCTCCCTCAGACAGGAAGGCGGTGCTAGCAGCGATTCACAAGCTGTATTCCCAGCAGGTGATAATCAGGGTACCCCTACTTCAACAAGGCCGGGGTTACTATTCCACACTATTTGTGGTGCCGAAACCGGACGGTTCGGTGAGACCCATTTTAAATTTGAAATCCTTGAACACATACATAAAAAAATTCAAGTTCAAGATGGAATCGCTCAGGGCGGTTATTGCAAGCCTGGACGAGGGGGATTACATGGTATCCCTGGACATCAAGGATGCTTACCTGCATGTCCCCATTTACCATCCTCACCAGGAGTACCTCAGATTTGTGGTACAGGATTGCCATTACCAATTCCAGACGCTGCCGTTTGGACTCTCCACGGCACCGAGGGTATTTACCAAGGTTATGGCGGAAATGATGATACTCCTTCGAAAAAAGGGAGTTTTAATTATCCCGTACTTGGACGATCTCCTAATAAAGGCACGATCCAAGGAACAGTTGTTAGTGGGAGTAGCACTATCTCAGGAAGTGCTGCGCCAGCACGGCTGGATTCTGAATATCCCAAAGTCACAGCTGGTCCCCACGACACGTCTAATGTTCCTGGGAATGATTCTGGACACAGTCCAGAAAAGAGTGTTTCTCCCGGAGGAGAAAGCCAGGGAGTTGTCTTCTCTAGTCAGAGACCTCCTAAAACCAAAACAGGTATCGGTGCATCACTGCACGCGGGTCCTGGGAAAGATGGTAGCTTCTTACGAAGCAATTCCATTCGGCAGGTTCCATGCTAGAATTTTTCAGTGGGACCTGTTGGACAAGTGGTCCGGATCGCATCTTCAGATGCATCGCTTGATAACCCTGTCCCCAAGAACCAGGGTGTCTCTTCTGTGCTGGCTGCAGAGTGCTCATCTTCTGGAGGGCCGCAGATTCGGCATACAGAACTGGGTCCTGGTGACCACGGATGCCAGCCTACGAGGCTGGGGGGCAGTCACAAAGGGAAGAAACTTCCAAGGACTATGGTCAAGTCAGGAGACTGCCCTTCACATAAATATTCTGGAACTAAGGGCCATTTACAATGCCCTAAGTCAAGCAAAATCCCTGCTCCTACACCAGCCGGTGCTGATCCAGTCAGACAACATCACGGCAGTCGCCCATGTGAATCGACAGGGCGGCACAAGAAGCAGGATGGCAATGGCAGAAGCCACAAGAATTCTCCGATGGGCGGAGAATCATGTACTAGCACTGTCAGCAGTGTTCATCCCGGGAGTGGACAACTGGGAAGCAGACTTTCTCAGCAGGCACGACCTCCACCCGGGAGAGTGGGGACTTCATCCAGAAGTCTTCCAAATGATTGTAAATCAATGGGGTCGTCCACAGGTGGACATGATAGCGTCCCGCCTAAACAAAAAACTAGAGAGGTATTGCGCCAGGTCAAGAGACCCTCAGGCGATAGCTGTGGACGCTCTAGTGACACCGTGGGTGTACCGGTCAGTTTATGTGTTCCCTCCTCTACCTCTCATACCAAAGGTATTGAGAATAATAAGAAAGCGAGGAGTAAACAATTCTCGTGGTTCCGGATTGGCCAAGAAGAGCGTGGTACCCGGAACTTCAAGAGATGATCTCAGAGGACCCGTGGTCTCTGCCGCTCAGACAAGACCTGCTACAGCAGGGGCCCTGTCTGTTCCAAGACTTACCGCGGCTGCGTTTGACGGCATGGCGGTTGAACGCCGGATCCTGAAGGAAAAGGGCATTCCGGAGGAAGTCATTCCTACGCTTATTAAAGCCAGGAAAGAGGTCACAGCAACTCATTATCACCGCATATGGCGGAAGTATGTTGCATGGTGTGAGGCCGAAAAGGCCCCAACGGAGGAATTTCAACTAGGTCGATTTCTGCATTTCCTGCAAGCAGGAGTAAATATGGGCCTAAAACTGGGCTCCATTAAGGTACAGATCTCGGCTCTGTCGATTTTCTTTCAAAAAGAACTAGCTTCAGTACCTGAAGTTCAGACATTTGTTAAAGGAGTGCTGCATATTCAGCCCCCGTTTGTGCCCCCTGTGGCACCTTGGGATCTCAACGTGGTGTTGAGTTTCTTAAAATCACATTGGTTTGAACCACTAAAAACCGTGGATCTGAAATATCTCACGTGGAAGGTGGTTATGTTATTGGCCTTGGCTTCTGCCAGGCGAGTATCAGAATTGGCGGCTTTGTCCTGTAAAAGCCCTTATCTGATTTTCCATATGGATAGGGCAGAATTGAGGACTCGTCCCCAGTTTCTCCCAAAGGTGGTGTCAGCATTTCACCTGAACCAGCCTATTGTGGTGCCTGCGGCTACTAGGGACTTGGAGGACTCCAAGTTGCTAGACGTTGTCAGGGCACTGAAAATATATGTTTCCAGAACGGCTACAGTCAGAAAATCTGACTCGCTGTTTATCCTATATGCACCCAACAAGCTGGGTGCTCCTGCTTCTAAGCAGACTATTGCTCGTTGGATTTGTAATACAATTCAGCTTGCACATTCTGTGGCAGGCCTGCCACAGCCAAAATCTGTCAATGCCCATTCCACAAGGAAGGTGGGCTCATCTTGGGCGGCTGCCCGAGGGGTCTCGGCTTTACAACTTTGCCGAGCTGCTACTTGGTCAGGGGCAAACACATTTGCAAAATTCTATAAATTTGATACCCTGGCTGAGGAGGACCTGGAGTTCTCTCATTCGGTGTTGCAGAGTCATCCGCACTCTCCCGCCCGTTTGGGAGCTTTGGTATAATCCCCATGGTCCTTACGGAGTTCCCAGCATCCACTAGGACGTCAGAGAAAATAAGAATTTACTCACCGGTAAGACTATTTCTCGTAGTCCGTAGTGAGTGCTGGGCGCCCATCCCAAGTGCGGTTTATCTGCAATACTTGTACATAGTTACTGTTAACTAAATCGGGTTATTGTTGAGCCATCTGTTGAGAGGCTCTGTTGTTTCATACTGTTAACTGGGTTTCATATCACGAGTTGTACGGTGTGATTGGTGTGGCTGGTATGAGTCTTACCCGGGATTCAAAATCCTTCCTTATTGTGTACGCTCGTCCGGGCACAGTATCCTAACTGAGGCTTGGAGGAGGGTCATAGTGGGAGGAGCCAGTGCACACCAGGTAGTCTAAGATCTTTCTAGAGTGCCCAGCCTCCTTCGGAGCCCGCTATTCCCCATGGTCCTTACGGAGTTCCCAGCATCCACTACGGACTACGAGAAATAGAATTACCGGTGAGTAAATTCTTATTTTCCAGACCATTGCCTCTGAATTGCGCTGGAATAATGACGCTCTGAGGGCTGCCTTCTGGAACGGTCTCTCCGACCGGCTGAAAGATGAGTTGGTCACAAGGGATCTGCCGGATCCATTAGAAGAGTTGATTTCCCTTTGCGTCAAGGTGGATCTTCGGATGCAGGAGCGTGGAAGAGAACGTAGCCGTTCAGATCGTTCCAGGTTCCGGAATCCTACTCCTAGACCGGTGGCTGTGCCTAGTTTGGACGAACCCATGCAAATTAACCGATCCCGACTGTCTCCGGAAGAACGTCAGCGTCGTCGTGAGGGTAAACTTTGCCTTTACTGTGGAGCCGCAGATCATTTCCTCAAGTTTTGTAAATCCGTCCGGGAAATGGGCAGGCCTAGCTTGTTCCGGAGGAGTCAAGCTGGGGGTCACGACTAAATCTTCTCCAATTTTGGACTGTTTGCTTCCTGTAACTTTAATCACCAATTCAGTCTCCAAGTCTTGTGAAGCCCTGTTGGATTCCGGAGCTGCGGGGAACTTTGTTTCTTCCTCCTGTGTCCAAAGCATGGATTTAAAGTTACGGCCTATCGAGCGGCCTATTTCGTTGACGGCTATCAACGGTACTAGGATTTCCAAGGGTCTCATAATGTGGCGCACGGAGCCAGTTAAGCTGCAGGTCGGGGCTCTACATCAAGAAAGTCTGGAACTCTTGGTGATTCCAGAAATGCATCACGATCTGGTCCTTGGAATGCCTTGGCTTAAAATTCTTAATCCCCACATTGACTGGAAGTCTTCTCAAAGTCTTGGAGTTCCTTTTGTCACACTAACTGTCTCACTCCCGTTTGTCCGCTCCGTGTCTCTTCTAAGACGGATGAAGAGCATATTCCGGAGGCGTATCAAGGGTTCAAAGATGTGTTTTCGGAACAGGCAGCTGATCTGTTACCACCTCATAGGCCTTGGGACTGCCCTATTGACCTTGTCCCAGGGAAGACGCCACCTCGTGGTTGCACATATCCCCTGTCACTTCCCGAGACTCAAGCTATGTCGGACTATATTAAGTCCAATCTGCTCAAGGGATTCATTCGCTCCTCTTCCTCCCCTGCTGGAGCGGGCTTCTTTTTCGTGAAGAAGAAGGACGGGGGGTTGAGACCATGTATCGACTACCGCGGCTTAAACAATATCACCATCAAGAATAAATACCCCTTGCCACTAATCACAGAGTTATTTGATAGGGTTCGTGGCGCCCGCGTTTTCTCCAAACTCGACTTGAGGGGAGCTTATAATCTTATACGCATCCGAGAAGGGGATGAATGGAAGACCGCCTTCAATACCCGGGATGGGCATTACGAATACCTGGTGATGCCGTTCGGCCTTAGTAATGCTCCTGCTGTTTTCCAGGGATTCGTCAACTAAATCTTCCGAGACATGTTATATCAAAGTGTTGTGGTATATTTGGACGACATATTGATTTTTTCCAAAAATCTTGTTGAACACAGGACTCAAGTCAAAGAAGTGCTCCACCGTTTACGAAAGAATCATCTCTATGCTAAGCTCTCCAAATGTACCTTCAAAGTAACATCAATTCCGTTCCTCGGTTATATCATATCATCTCGGGGACGGAGCTTTGCATGGATCCGGAGAAGCTCTCTGCCATTCGTGACTGGACTCAGCCTCTCTCTTTAAAAGCAATACAAAGATTCCTGGGCTTTGCGAATTACTACAGGAAATTCGTTAGAGGTTTCTCCACCATTGTTGCACCCATTTCTGCCTTGACGAGAAAGGGCTCTAATCCGAGTTTGTGGCCTCCCGAAGCCATTGAGGCCTTTTCCCACTTGAAGTAAGCTTTCATGTCCGCTCCAGTTCTCCAACAACCAAATTTCGATGAACCTTTCTTCCTAGAGGTTGACGCATCTTCAGTTGGAGTTGGGGCCGTTCTCTCTCAGTACTCCTCTGATAAGAAATTACATCCGTGTGGCTTCCACTCTCGGAAATTCTCTCCGGCCGAACGAAATTACACTATTGGAGACCAGGAACTTTTGGCAATTAAATCCGCCTTGGAAGAGTGCAGATATCTCTTGGAGGGGGCTAAACATGTGTTTACCATTTACACGGATCACAAAAATGTGTTGTATATCAAATCCGCACAATGCTTGAATCCTCGCCAAGCGAGATGGGCACTTTTCTTTACTCGATTTTCTTTTGTTATCAAGTACCGGGCCGGGACTCTCAATACTAAAGCGGATGCGCTGTCCCGTTCACAGATTTCCACAGACGAGGATGAATCTTTCGAGCGGAGTTTAATTCTAAATCCAATTTCTGTCTCCGCTGCTTTAACTACTCCAGCTCCTCCTCCTGGAAGAATGTCCGTACCAGCTAGATTTCGGCCAAGAATTCTACAGTGGGCCCATAACTCCAAGTTTTCGGGTCATCCCGGTGCCCAGAAGATGTACAAGTTTCTGCAAAGGTCTTACTGGTGAGACACCATGAGGAAAGATGTACAGGATTACGTTAATTCTTGTCCACAGTGTACACAACATAAATCTCCTCGCCTGCCTCCTGCTGGGTTGCTTCGTCCTCTACCTATCCCTGTGAGACCCTGGACTCACATTTCCATGGATTTCATCACTGACTTGCCCTGTTCCAAAGGTTGCAACACCGTCTGGGTGATCGTCGACCGTTTTTCGAAGATGGCACACTTCGTTCCATTGACTGGTCTACCGACAGCTCCGAAACTAGCTCTACTATTCATCCGAGAACATTTTTCGGTTGCACGGGTTGCCTCAGGAAATAGTCTCTGATCGTGGAATACAGTTTACCGCAAGGTTTTGGAAAGCCCTCTGCTCGGCCTTACAGATTAAATTTAAGTTTTCATCCGCTTATCATCCCCAAACGAATGGACAAACAGGACGAGTCAATCAAGATCTAGAGACTTTCCTTCGTCTTTATCTCTCCCCTTCACAGGACAGCTGGGTGGAGTTGTTACCTTGGGCGGAGTTTGCCCATAACCATTCATTTCATTCTTCCACTGGTGAATCTCCATTCTTCGTCAACTATGGGTTCCATCCACGTGTTCCGGAATTACCAAGTCTTCTGATAGAAGAGGTTCCAGCTGTAACGTCCACTCTACTACACTTCGGACGAATTTGGCGTGGGATACATGCTAGTCTTAAAAAAGTCTCTGTCCGATACAAGTTCTACGCCGATAAGAAACGACGAACCGCTCCTTAATACAAGGTTGGCGATAGGGTATGGCTGTCCACACGTAATCTCCGCTTAAAGGTGCCCACTATGAAGTTTGCTCCAAGATTCATCAGTCCTTACCCTGTGCTACAAGTCCTGAATCCTGTGGTCTGTAAGATGGGTTTACCTTCTCACCTGCGTATTCCAAATGCCTTCCATGTTTCTCTTCTTCGCCCTCTTGTCCTTAATCGTTTTCATTCAAAATCCTCTAGTTCCACCTCCGTGGAAGCTGAAACAGGAACAGACTTCGAGATCAAAACAATTCTGGACTCTCGTTACCTTCACAAGAATCTGCAATATCTGGTGGAATGGAAAGGGTACGGTCCGGAGGAGAGAAGTTGGATAAAGGCTTCTGAGGTCTCGGCTCCTCGACTAGTCCGGATTTTCCATTCTAGACATCCTACAAAACCGGGGAAGTGTCCAGGGGCCACTCCTAGAGGAGGGGGTACTGTCAGATCCCCGCCGCGGCCGCCGGGCTTGTCCCTCCGAGGCTGCTGGCTGCCCGGGCGGCCGTCCCCGCTGGCGGTTTCTGTCACCCGGCGCTCCGTCCGGCGTCCATAGGGTGGACGTCGCGGGCGCATCCGACGTCTCCGGGGACGGGTGATGTCATCAGCGCCTCTCCAATCAGGGGCTGGCGGGAAGTACAAATCCAGACGCCGGGCAGAGCTCCGGCGCCTGAGTATCATCGCTACTACCGTACCAGTGATCTTCAGAGCTCCTGTGCTTCCAGCATTCCGTGCCTCCAGCACCTCCGTGCCTCCAGCACTCAGCGCCTCCAGCACCTCCGTGCCTCCAGCACTCAGCGCCTCCAGCACCTCCGTGCCTCCAGCACTCAGCGCCTCCAGCACCTCCGTGCCTCCAGCACTCAGCGCCTCCAGCACCTCCGTGCCTCCAGCACTCAGCGCCTCCAGCACCTCCGTGCCTCCAGCACTCAGCGCCTCCAGCACCTCCGTGCCTCCAGCACTCAGCGCCTCCAGCACCTCCGTGCCTCCAGCACTCAGCGCCTCCAGCACCTCCGTGCCTCCAGCACTCAGCGCCTCCAGCACCTCCGTGCCTCCAGCACTCAGCGCCTCCAGCACCTCCGTGCCTCCAGCACTCAGCGCCTCCAGCACCTCCGTGCCTCCAGCACTCAGCGCCTCCAGCACCTCCGTGCCTCCAGCACTCAGCGCATCCAGCACCTCCAGCACTCAGCGCCTCCAGCACCTCCGTGCCTCCAGCACTCAGCGCCTCCAGCACCTCCGTGCCTCCAGCACTCAGCGCCTCCAGCACCTCCGTGCCTCCAGCACTCAGCGCCTCCGTGCCTCCAGCACTCAGCGCCTCCAGCACCTCCGTGCCTCAGCACTCAGCGCCTCCAGCACCTCCGTGCCTCAGCACTCAGCGCCTCCAGCACCTCCGTGCCTCAGCACTCAGCGCCTCCAGCACCTCCGTGCCTCAGCACTCAGCGCCTCCAGCACCTCCGTGCCTCAGCACTCAGCGCCTCCAGCACCTCCGTGCCTCAGCACTCAGCGCCTCCAGCACCTCCGTGCCTCCAGCACTCAGCGCCTCCAGCACCTCCGTGCCTCCAGCACTCAGCGCCTCCAGCACCTCCGTGCCTCAGCACTCAGCGCCTCCAGCACCTCCGTGCCTCAGCACTCAGCGCCTCCAGCACCTCCGTGCCTCAGCACTCAGCGCCTCCAGCACCTCCGTGCCTCAGCACTCAGCGCCTCCAGCACCTCCGTGCCTCAGCACTCAGCGCCTCCAGCACCTCCGTGCCTCAGCACTCAGCGCCTCCAGCACCTCCGTGCCTCAGCACTCAGCGCCTCCAGCACCTCCGTGCCTCAGCACTCAGCGCCTCCAGCACCTCCGTGCCTCAGCACTCAGCGCCTCCAGCACCTCCGTGCCTCAGCACTCAGCGCCTCCAGCACCTCCGTGCCTCAGCACTCAGCGCCTCCAGCACCTCCGTGCCTCAGCACCTCCAGCACCTCCGTGCCTCAGCGCCTCCAGCACCTCCGTGCCTCAGCGCCTCCAGCACCTCCGTGCCTCAGCGCCTCCAGCACCTCCGTGCCTCAGCACTCAGCGCCTCCAGCACCTCCGTGCCTCAGCACTCAGCGCCTCCAGCACCTCCGTGCCTCAGCACTCAGCGCCTCCAGCACCTCCGTGCCTCAGCACTCAGCGCCTCCAGCACCTCTGTGCCTCAGCACTCAGCGCCTCCAGCACCTCCGTGCCTCAGCACTCAGCGCCTCCAGCACCTCCGTGCCTCAGCACTCAGCGCCTCCAGCACCTCCGTGCCTCCAGCACTCAGCGCCTCCAGCACCTCCGTGCCTCCAGCACCTCCGTGCCTCCAGCACCATCGTGCCTCCAAGCACCTCAACGTCTCTAAGCGCCTCAGCGCCTTCAAACACCTCAGTACCTCTAGCATTTCAGTGCCTCCAGCACCTCAACATCGTTCACAGTAAGCTTTTGGTACTCTCCCCCAATTCACCAGCACCTTTTCAAGTCTTGTTTTTCAGGAAACCTTCAAGCATCCACCCGTGCCTCCTGCCTACCGTCCTAATCCTGTATGAGGAAGACCTACATCCGGCCATCTCTACTGCGACCCAGTAGCGGTTCCTCTTCCCAGTCACCGGAAGAAACCCCGAGTCCACAACACTTCCAAACCAGGTCAGTGATACTTATACTGCTGGGAAACAGGTATTGGCTGAGCAATCAGAGAGGATTCTGTGTACAATGGATTGGCTGTAAAGAGTCATGTGACTAGGCCAAACATGGTTGCTACCATGTTTGGTTCTGGAGGGAAAAGTCAGTTTGTAAACAGCATGTGGAAATTTGTAATGATGGTGGCGGAGAACAGGAGGAGATGCCATCCGCTGGAACAGGACGGACATGCTGAATAGATGTCATGACAGCGCTGCCGGGATCGCTGAGGAGAGACTGTGGAGATGCCGTACAGCGCGCTGCACACAGACAGCACAGATGGAATCCAGGCTTGGAGCGCAGGGACAGTCTCACAAGGCACTTGAATGGTAAATAAGTGTGTTTAGTTACCCGGATCGTGTCACAGGGGTAATACTACCGGTCCCTCCTGCTCAGCAGGGAAAAGGTTTCTATTCCAACCTGTTTCTAGTACAGAAACCGAATGGGTCATACCGTCCGATCTCAAAGCTCTGAACAAATATATTTGGGTGCCTCGTTTTCATATGGAGACTTTACGTTCCATTATCTTGGCCATGGAGCCGTGGGATTTTATGGTATTCCTAGATATCCAGGATGCTTACCTGCATGTACCTATAGCACCGTCATATCAGTGCTATCTCAGGTTTGCTATTCTCCGGCAACATTTTCAGTTCCTACCATTTGGACTGGCTACAGCTCCAAGAGTGTTCACCAAAATTATGGTGGTGATGGTGGCTTATCTCAGTCATCAGGGGATAAGAATTTTCCCATACCTGGACGACCTGTTAATCCTGGCTCATTCCCAGGAAACGCTCCAGGGCCATCTGCAATTGACAATAGCCTGTTTAAAAAGCCACGGCTGGCTCATAAATTGGGCAAAGTCATCCCTGGTTCCGTTACAACGCATGACGCACCTGGGTGCTGTATTGGATTCCAGGCTTCAGAGAGTTTTTCTACCTCTGAACAAAATATCCACAATACAGACAAGGATTCAGGAGCTACTAAACAGTTGAAGCGTATCCACTCATGCAGCAATGCGAGTGATGGGATCTATGGTGTCAATGTTCGACATGGTGGAATATGCTCAATTCCGCTCGAGGCCCCTTCAACGTCTGATTCTTTACAGATGGAATGGTCTACATCAGACGATAAAAACTCAGACTATGATCCTTCCTCAGGAAGTACGGAGGCTGTTAGCCTGGTGGCTACAGACATCCCATCTGGACAAAGGGCGACCCTTTTGGATCTCAGAGTGGGAGATTCTGATAACGGACATCAGTCTTAAAAGCTGGGGAGCAGTGTCAGAAAAGTGTTGCTTCCAGGGGCAGTGGACTAAGGAAGAAAGTTGCTTGCCAATAAATGGCAAAGGACATACTTCAAGGAAAACCGATACAGATTCGCTCGGACAATACAACGGCAGTAGCGTACCTCAATCATCAGGGAGGAACTCGCAGCCAAAAGGCAAAAAAGGAGGTAAGCCACATGTTAAGGTGGGCAGAACTTCATCATCTGGCCTTGTCTGCAGTGTTCGTACCGCAAATCCTAAACTGGGAAATGGATTTTCTCAGGCGACACAGCATTCATGCAAACGAATGGGCTTTACACCAAGAAGTTTTCCAGATTCTGTCAAACAAGTGGGGGCTGCCGGAGATGGACCTCATGGCTTCTCGTCAAAACAAAAATAATAGGATTTTAATACCTACCGGTAAATCCTTTTCTCGTAGTCCATAAGGGATATTGGAGGAACTAGTACGATGGGGTATAGACAGGGTCCAAAGGAGCCACTGCACTTTCAATTTCTACTGGGTGTGCTGGCTCCTCCCCTCTATGCCCCCTCCCACAGGCAGTCATAGGTAAAAACATGCCCGAAGGAGAAAAGGACATAAATGAGAGAAGGAACATAACAGAAAAGATGGTGAGATTTACACACCAGCACACCACTAACATACAACAACCAGCAATGGCTGGTAACAACATCAACAGCTGAACAGGTAACTATAGAACAAGAACCTGCAGAAAAGTCCACGCACTGAGGCGGGCACTGAATAGGTATTAAAATCCTATTTTCTCTAGCATCTATAAGGGATATTGGGGGAACTAGTACGATGGGGACATCTCAAAGCTTCCAGAACGGGTGGGAATGTGCAGAGACTGCTGCAGTACAGCCTGCCAAAACTGGGTATCATCTTTGGCCAGGGTATCAAATTTGTAGAACTTCACAAAAGTGTTCTTCCCCGACCAGGTAGCAGCTCCGCATAGCTGCAAGGCCGAGACTCCATGGGCAGCCGCCCAGGAAGAGCCCATTGATCTAGTAGAGTGGGCCTTTAAAGACTTAGGAACAGGTAAGGCTGCCGACACATAGGCCTGTTGGATAGTAAACCTAATCCAATGAGCAATGGTCTGCAATCCTTCTTCTGCACAGCACGAACAAGGAATCAGTCTTTCTGACCCGGGATGTACGCTTGACATATATCTTCAAAGCACGCACAGCATCCAATGCCTCCGGAGGAGCAGAACGTCAGAACTGCATGGAACCACAATAGGTTGATTCAGATGAAACGCGGAGACAACCTTCGGCAGGAACTGCTGTCTAGTTCGGAGCTCCGCTCTGTCCTCGTAAAAGACCAAGTACGGACTTTTACACGATAAGGCCCCCAATTCTGAAACACGTCGAGCAGAAGTCAGGGCCAGTAACATCACCGTCTTCCACATGAGGTACTTGTCTTCTACCGTCATCAGAGGTTCAAACCAGGAGGACTGTAGACATTTCAACACTACATCCAAATCCCAGGGTGCTGTAGGTGGCACAAAAGGAGGTTGTATGTGAAGTACCCCTTGCAAGAATGTCTGAACTTCTGGCAACACTGCTAATTTCTTCTGAAAGAAAATGAAGAGAGCTGAAATCTGGACCTTAATGGAATCCAGGACGTAAGCCTTTATTCACATCAGCCTGCAGGAAACGTCCCAAGTGAAACACTGCAGGCGGATACGTGCGTTCCTCGCACCAAGAGACATATCTCCTCCAGACATGATCGTGTTTTGACGTCACAGGTTTACTAGCCTGAACCATGGTTGCAATAACCTTCTTGGAAAGGCCCTTGTGAGCTAGGATGTTCCGCTCAACCTTCATGCAGTCAAACAAAGTCGCCGGACCGTAACTTTGTGATTGTGTCGAGATGCCATCAGGTCTACATATGATAGGCCCCACTTGTTCACTAGAAGTAGAAAGACTTCCTGATGAAGATGCCACTCTCCGGCGTGCATCTACTGACGACTGAGGATATCACCTTCCCAGTTGAGGACTCCCGGAATGAACAGTGCCGATATTGCCGGCAGAAGGCATACTGCCCAACAAAGGATTTTTGACACTTGCATCATTGCCATGCGGCTTCGAGTGCCGCCTTAATGGTTTAAGTTTGCCACCGTGGTGGCGTTGTCGGACCGTACTTGAACAGGCCTGTTCTGTATCAGAGGCAGGGCGAGAGACAAAGCATTGAACACTGCCCGCAATTCCAGATTTTTTATTGGGAGGAGTGATTCCTCCATGGTCCACCGACCCTGAAAAGAGTGTTGCTCCAACACCACGCCCCAACGCCTCAGATTGGCGTCCGCAGTCAGTAGGATATAGTTGGGACCCAGAAGGGACGGCCCCTGCTCAACTGCTGGTCCTGTAGCCACCAGGTCAGCAACAGACGAACCTCCGGAGTCAAGAGCATTTGATCCTGATCCGATGAGGCAGGCCATCCCACTTAGAAAGGATTAACCTCTGTAGAAGGCGGGAATGGAATGGAGCATACTCTACCATGTCAAAAGCAGACACCGTGAGGCCTAGTACTTGCTTCGCCGAGTGTATCGACACTCTTGGGTGAGAAAGGAAGTATCTGATTCTGTCCTGATGTTTCAGGACCTTCTCTGGAGACAGAAACAGCTGTTGACTGTGTGCGTCCGGTAGAGTCCCCAGGTGCACCATGCTCCGAGTAGGGACAAGCGAGGACTACTTCCAGTTGAAGAGCCACCCGTGGGCTTGTAGGAAGTTTACCATCATTTGTAGATGACCGAGATGGACATCGTGGAAGTTTGCCAGAATCAGCAAATCGTCCAGATATGGCAGGATCCTGACTCCCTGGCAGTCATCACGGCCATAACCTTGGTGAAGATCTGAGGGACCGTGGCCAGTCCAAACGGCAGAGCCTG
This sequence comes from Pseudophryne corroboree, assembly GCF_028390025.1. Taxonomy (NCBI): domain Eukaryota; kingdom Metazoa; phylum Chordata; class Amphibia; order Anura; family Myobatrachidae; genus Pseudophryne; species Pseudophryne corroboree. The sequence continues at coordinate 499,629,987 of NC_086449.1, read as the reverse complement.
GAATGGATAGTGAAGGTTGCCAATAGCAAACCGCAGATATTGCTGTTGCGATATGGCAATAGGTATATGCAGGTAAGCATCTTGTATATCCAGGGATACAATATAGCCTCCGGGTTCCATGGCCAGTACAATTGAGCGCAGTGTTTCCATACGGAACTTGGACACTCTCACAAACTTGTTCAGTGATTTGAGGTTGAGAATAGGCCGGAAAGACCCATCAGGATTCGGGACTAGAAACAGGGTTGAGTAGTATCCTCTGCCACTCTGGGACAGAGGTACCGGCACTACCACTCCTGTATCCAGGAGGGAATGCACAACCATCTGCAGAGCTTGCACATGGGATAACCATTCTGCAGAACTGGCGAGGGGGACGTCTCTTGAAAGAGACTGCGTACCCATGAGAGACAACTTCTTGCACCCATGCGTATGAAGTGGTAATTAACCAGACCAGGATGAATCGTAGAAGATGGCCCCCCCACCCTTGGATCCCCCAGGGGTAGGCCTGTCCAGTCATGAAGCAGGCTTGTCATGAGAAGCAGGCTGACGAGCAGCCCAGGATAGTTAGGCCTTGGGCTTAGTGGTTGTTGGGAGCAGGAGACAATCTCAGGTATGCCTCACCTTCGCTTTCCCTTAAAGCCGAAAGCAGGGAAAAGTGGTACCTTATGCCTTCTGTGCAGAAGGAGTAGCATTTGGGAGAAAAGCAGTCATAGTAGCCGCCGATTCAGACCCAATTTTTAATTAGGTCTTCCCCAAATAAGATATCCTCAGTAAAGGGGAATACCTCCAAGGACTTTTGGAGTCCAGATCCACCTTCTATGACCTCAACCACAGAATACGGCGAGCCAGAACAGATGTATTTGACGCCTTGGCAGCCAGCACACCCGCCTCAGGGGACGCCTCCTGGTGTAGAAAAAGGTGGAGGTGGTATTGTGAGACAGGGAATGTCTGGCATTGTCAGATATATCCTCGGGCAGCTCTTCCTCGAATGCCTGATCCAGTCATCAATCTATTTTGCAGCCCCAAGATGACGCAATCATGGTCTATGTACAACACCTATAAGGGAGTAATAGACTTCAGGCATCCCTCCACACGCTTATTTGTTGGTTCCTACAGTGAGGGGACAGTGGTGAGAGGCAGAGTGGACGACACCCGATGGGTGACACATGAGTTCACTAGTAGTGAATTACCTACTTGTTATATAACTCTGCAGGGGGAGGATATCGAGCTAATGCCCGTTGTAGACAGGGGGAATGTCTTCCCTGGATTAGACCAGGGGTCTTGTCTGATGTACACTTAATGGTCAGATTGTGGTAAGAGTGTTTTAATTACCCTCTGACGTGTGAACATATCAGTTTGCTTAACCGCAGTAGGGGAATCCTCTTATCAGTGATTTGTAGGCTTTGCTTCCCAGTAACCACAAGGGCAGTGGTATAATTTAGCATTGGAAAATCCTTGTCAGAAACACCTATTATAGGGACTGACAGGGCAGCATATTCCCCCTCTCTTCAGATAAAATATCAGAGAGATTATTGGATAGGTAGGAAGAAGCAGCATGCTCAGATGACCCAGAGACACGAGTGACCTGGAATAGGGTTTTGCCTGACCAAGGAATGAGTCATACGCTATAACCCGTGAGGCAAAATTTTCCCACCCACCGCGGAGTAACCATGGGGACATCAGTGACTGTAATGTTACAGGTGGTCCCATAGGGGGCATAAAGCGTTCAACTAGAGTACCCAGTAGGTTTGAGAATGCATCCCAGGTTGGCTCCAGATTGATTACAGGAGCTGCGGAGTGACTGGGAGATGTATGAGACATAGTACACAGACCATCACACAAAACTTCCCCCTCAGGTAAATCCGTTACGCATGCTCTGCAGGATGAAGGAGCGTCCCCAGATTTACTGCCCTACATGTTAAACATTATACACAAACACTACATAGAGCGGTTTAGTACGATGAAGCCAGACAGAGTACGATACCTGTGAATAAATCCGTTAGCATGTGAAGGAGTACCCAGTACACAACACCTGCAAATAAATCTGGTATTATGTGACTGAGTACACAGTAGAATACACGTAATAGGTAAATACTGTGACGCACTATATATGGACCCAGACACACCTAGTCCCCAGGGTACAGTATACAGTGATAGATATATCTGGAATACACCGCAGTGAATCACATAGCAGATACATGCACACAGTCATGTTTGCAAAGCAGATAATTATTTTCATGACAATAAAATTGCATTGGATTATTATATGAACACATAAAAAAAAAAATATATATATCTCTCTCTCTCTCTATATCAATGCATGGTCTGAGACCGGATGTATATATCAGAATACTCATACAATATATTCTAGCACAGGTACACTTGTTCTTAACTAACACTGTCTTATTATCGACATGTAGAATACTTAAGTGTATGTAAAACCACGGCGCTGGTGTACAGGCGGGTTTACAAAGGAGACCTTGCCCAGCAGTCCCGGAGACCAGTCGCATCTATTTTAGAAAATGGCGCCCAGCGTCTCAGTCAGGGAGTAAGGGAGAGTGTGAGGCAGCTCCAGGGCGGTAACACCAGCAGTAGATTGCGCCCGGAGCTGGGGGAAGGGCTACAGGTCAAGCGCCTTTTCCCCTATGCCGCTCCTCACCACGGGTACTATGGAGCCTTATTAAAGTGGATATGTTACTATCCGACCTGTGCTCCCATGCCCTGGTGGATAATAATGGGGACCCTGCTCGGTAACAGTGTCCACGCCAGCGTCGCAGACAGTCTCCCTAGACTGCGATCGGAATGCGATTTAATGGAGGGTACCGGCTGGGGGACCCTCTTACCTCCTCCCCGTAGCAGCCACACGAACCAGGAGAGCGTCTGCGACTGTGTGCCTAAGCCGGAGCGTCTCCGCTGCAAGTACCTGGGAACTGAGCCAGCGGGAGTATGCGACGCCGCTTGGGAGGTGATGGAGCTGCAGTGCTGACGTGTCACCATGACATGCAGCGCTGACAGCCCAGTGAAGACATTTTCTGTCAGAAAAAGCTTTTTCAGGGCTGCACAGTGCAACCCACCTGTTAATTGACTGCTTCTGCTGACACCAACTGAAAACTGAGCTCACAGTGCCTGGAGGCGGGGTTATAGAGGAGGCCCCAATGCATCTTGGGACAGCTAAAGCTTTAACCTGTTGGTGCCTGGATCAAGATCCATCTCTACACCCCAATGTATTCCCTGTGGAACACAGTGTACCCCGCTGCAGAAACGTCTGCTGTGATGCAGCGTCCTCTAGAGCAAGGGTGGGGAACCTTTTTTCTACCAAGGGCCATTTGGATATTTATAAAATCCTTCAGGGGCCATACAAAAATTCTCAACTTAAAAAATTACCCTGCCCCCCAGTAGGTCTGCCCCTTAGATGTACTGTGCGTGCGTGCCAAAAAAATGGGTGTGGCCAATTAAAATGGGACGTGATACACATATGCCCCCAATAGTACAGTGCCAGATCCACAATTGCCCCCACAGTGCCAGGTATACAAATGCCCCCCCCCCCCCCCCCCGTCCCCCCACAGTGCCAGGTATACAAATGCCCCCCCACCCCCACCCCACTGCTTACCGCTGCTGCTCCATCCGGCGGCGTTTCAGGGGGTCAGGACAGGGAGGAGAGCGCGGATATGTTGAAGTCCTACACGCCGCCGGTTTGTGAGCCAATCAGAGCTCGCGGACCGGCAGCTGTGGCTCCCGATTGGCTGCCGGTCCGCGAGCGCTGATTGGCTCATGAACCGGCGGCTGGTTTGAAGTATTACACGCCGCGGCTGCCGCCCGACATAGCCGCGCTCTCCTCCCTGTTCGGACAGCTGAGACATGCTGCCGCCGGACTGAGCAGCGGCGTGTCTCACGGACACAAGCGGGTGGGCTGGAGCTAACGGCTTTGCGGGCGTTATACGGCCCGCGGGTCGGAGGTTCCCCACCCCTGCTCTAGAGGGAGCTTTAACACATCCCTCATAGCCAAAATGAGGAGAATCGGGATCCAGGTCATCCCCATTATCTTGAATATCATCATCAGAATCTGATAGTAGAGCAGGTAACTCACGCTTCTGTGGACCTGTATGAGAGAGGGGGGGGGGGGGGGGGGGGGGGTTTGAGCATCTGCCCTAGCAGCTAAATCTGCAACAGTCTTCTGCACATTAGCAGTGAGCTAGGAATACATATCGGACATCATAGTCTTACGAGACCTTAACCAGTGGGGCTCTGAACACTCTCCCCAGCCCCTTCACTGATTTGTGGCAAAGTCTCCTTCATGGCTTACAACATCACACAAGTGCTAGTCAAGCCCTTTTGTGTCAGTTCTACATGGGGGATCCTAGCGGGACCTCCCCGGGAGGGTCCCATATGCCGCGCCCGTGGTCAGCCGCACTTTGAAACGGGGACCCCCAATGCAATTGAAGAAAACTCTCAGGAGCTGCAGAGTGTGCATCCTCTCCCGAGGGCACTTTTTTCTAAACTGCCTGTGGGAGGGGGCATAGAGGGGAGAAGCCAGCACACCCAGTTGAAGAAATTTAAAGTGCACTGGCTCCTTTGGACCCAGTCTATACCCCATCGTACTAGTTCCCCCAATATCCCTTATGGATGCTAGAGAAAGTTCCCGCATACGGATCTAGGACAAAGGATCCCAAAGCGACCTTCGTGGATGCTCTGTCAGTGAGATGGGACTTTTGTCTAACCTGTGTGTTTCCACCGATCGCCCTGTTGCCCAGGGTGATGCGAAAAGTCAAACAGGGAAAAGGCGCAGTGATACTAATAGCTCCGGCTTGGCCCAGAAGACATTGGTACACAGATCTGCAGAGGCTGTCGGCAGATACTCTGTTTCTATTCCCTAAGATCCAGATCTACTGTCTCAGGATTCTTGTTATTACAAGCACCTGGATCGGTGTCTTTGACGGCTTGGTTCTTGAGACTTCCATCCTGAAAGCAAAAGGATTTTCACAACAGGTAATTCAAACAATGCTTAGAGCAAGGACACCATCCTCTGCTCACATTTATTACCGAATACGGCATGCTTCCATTCAATGGTGCAGTGCCAGGAAGCTTGAACCTATGTCTTTCAGAGTTTCCAGAGTCCTAGCATTCCTTCAGGCAGGAATGGATAGAGGTCTACGGGTGGCTTCCTTGAGAGTTCAGGTGTCAACATTGACTGTATGGTTCCAAAATAAAAAATTGCTAACCTACAGGATGTTCGCACTTTTTTTCCAAGGAATACTTCATATCCAACCTCCTTTTGTTCCTCCTACAGCTACCTCCCCTGGACAACACTTTTATAGGTTTAATTATTTTGTTTTATGTGTTTGTTTTATTGTGCTTACTAAATACTCCGATAATCGTACAAACACCATCTTTCGGATTTCTCTGTGCACCCAAAGATACCTTTATTTGGAACAGCGCCATATCAATTGTGAGTAAAGGGTACGCATGTCTTTTACGTAAAGATACCTTTATATGGGTCAGCATACCTACAGATGTGTAAGTGAGGGGTGTTGAATGTGAGTGTATACATATTATGGGATATCACACCAAGGGATGACAGAATAATTACCTTGTGTTTGGGAGTTGAAAGATACCTTTTTGGGTTTAAGTCAAACCACTTACATTTTAAGTGAGGTACGCTAGTATCACTGCACAGTAACAATATCTGGATTCTTCACATGGGTTTTTTTTTCCCCATTTTATTTTCCACATTGCTGATGAGTGATTAAGAATCCGAAGCAGATCATCTCTGCGAAAGGACCAGAGAAGAGTTGTCTTTCTAGACAAGTATATGCCTGGATCCACCCTCCCAATCCCCACACTCTGTTAGTGTCATCTTCTTCACACTCTTTCCCATTTTTGCTCTCACATTTTGGACCACTTTTTGGTATAGGTCCATCTGTGAAGGCAGCAAACACCTCCCCTCCCCCTTCCTGTTGGCCTTAGCTTCTGCTAGACGTATGTCTGAGTTGAGGGCTTTGTCCTGTAGAAGCCCATACTTTATCTTCCATGAAGATAGGGCTGAGCTTCGGACACGTCAGCAGTTTCTTCAGAAGGTTGTGTCGGTATTTCATATCAACATTCAGGTCTATGGTTTTTCACTATTACAAGTAGAGATAGTTGTATGAAATGGACAACTTGGTTTGCAGGAGGATACATTATATAAAACCTTTACACAAAATGGTACTTTGAATAACATTAAAAGGAAGACATACATACCTCAGAGCAGGCTAAGTGACGAACATTGGTAAACCAATCAACATGTGCACGACAGTGATCAAAAGCATGAATCAGCTCATGTGTAACCACTCTGTTCATATGCGACTGACTGTGAATATTGTTTTGACACAATACAATCTGGAATAGGAGCAACAAAATAAAAAATTTTACTTGTTTATATGATTGTAGGAATAAGTATGGGACACTTATTTAATAGAAACATGTATTTATCTTCCTTGTTTCTGCCTCCGGCAATGCCCAGGCTCCTCTTCGCCACTTTGAGCAGACCATAGTAGAGACGCTAGGCTAGCTATGCAGAAGTGCCTGCACAGTAACCTGAAATTTGCTGCATGTCTGTATTTTATTTTCTGCAGCCGAAACAATTGTCAGGACAGTGAACGTAAGGATGTACTTTTTCTTAAATAGCTGGCACCACACTTTAATTAGCGTAAATTAAAAAATAAAAACACCACTAAAAAGAAAAAATCTTAAAACATCTTAGGCAAAGGTATCCCCTTTAAGCATGTATTCAGAAGATATTCCTGAAAAGCGCATCAGCACTGGATAATACATAATGGTTGTAAACACAGTCCGCTATCAAAGAACAAAAATGTTTGTTTAAAACGTTTGCAACCAGTTTTCAGCTATTCGCCAACTGCCATTAATTCTGCCATATTATATATGGCATAACATGCAGCACACAGTGAGGACATATACATGAATGCTCGTCCTTCTCTTTCCTTAGATCAGCACAGTGATGTAAACACATTAAGGTCTTATCTGACACAATAAGTTGTTTGAAACAGGAGAGAAAGTATTCTATTGTATGGGGAACACTTCTAAATTATAACTTTTATTGGATTACTTAAAATAGGTATAAAACCATATAACACTCCAACAGAATTAATTATATTTATATGATAAAATATGGATCTAGAGGTATAAGTGGGAGGGCCACAGACCAATTACTAAAATGAAACAACTGAAATAAATGACAGACAGAATTAGCCTGTCACAAAAAGCAGTGTGCCACTAATCTGAGTACTTTGTCTACTCCCATTTTCACAAACGTCTCATCTGACACACTTTTCTCTAGTGGCAGATTCTGTCACTTATTTCATATAATTTTTCATTGCAATGATCAATTTGCGGACCTGTCCTGGGAGAGGGAGCATGGTGCTGGAGTGGACACTGGCTGGACCAGGGACTCCACTATACCACCAGGTGGATAATGCCAGCATAGGGGAGGCCAGCACTCTTCCTGTGGCTCCTCCTCCAGCTCTGGGCGCCATTCCACTGCGGTCTGCCCGCCTCAGAGCTGCTTCTTCTTTACCTCCTTCCCCTACAAAGACCAGAGGCAGCAATTTTAGGGCAAGCAGGTCTCCGGGAAGCTGAGTCCGGTCTCCCTGTAAACCTCTCCAAGGAGACTGGACCCAGTGTTCACTTATATCCTACCTGCTATTTAAGCTGAGTAGTTGATTGTCCTGACCATTGCAGTTTAATTAAATTGAATTTCATGTGACTTATGCTAGCTCTGCTGTCTGAATACAGTATATACATTTCTGCTGTCATTCATATAACAACGATCTCTACATTTCTTTTCTCTCACCCTAAAACCAGGTGTTTAAAAGGGAACTAAAATCTTCATCGCTCACCAGAAGCTGTTGAAGTTAGTCACAAATATTGTATCTGTTACACACTGCCTGTTGCCTCAAGTGTGTGTGTAAATCCCTTTACATTTAACAAATGGAAGGGTCAAAAGCAGGCTAAAACACCACTGTTGATTTCATGCAGGCTCTGTTTTGCTGGTTAATCTTCACAGGACGGCGTGCAAGACGGGCTGTGTGCTACTTGTGATACACCACATAACCAGTTAGCACCCCTCAGCACTTGGACAGGATCCCCGCTGGGCATACTTATCTCAGTTACTGGGCAACATAGTTGACCATTTCTCAAGTCCTGCAGTTAATCCCCCTATGGGATTTCCTCCCATGCCAGTCCCAGCCACAAATCCACCCTGGGTGGAAACACTTGCTAATACTGCTCAAAGTCTGGCACAAACTTACATGACTTTCAGCAAATGTACAGGGTGACAGGCCCTTACTCTCTGGGACCACTAGGCAGACATTACTCTCTTCTCAATCTATGCCAATTACAGATCTAATAAATCATCTGGTGAAGATGAAGAGGATGCAAATCAGTCTCTCAGCGAGTCTCACTCAGAAGAGGGGGGTACACACGGAGCGATTTTTACTTAATATCTAAGCAATCTGACTAGATTGCTTAGAAATTAAGCACGCACCGCTCCATGTGTAGGGTGCCGGCAACAGCGATGCACGGTCCCGCACGTCGCTATCGCCGGCTCTAGATTTGGCATGCATGCCAAATCAAGTCAGGTCGCTTGTGCCCCCCCCCCCCCCCCTCCCCCCTGTATATGAAACACTTTTCATACATCCAATGTACAAACAGTGCCGGCGCAATGCGGTAAGCTGGGGTATGCACTGCAGGACCGCACGGGCTGGAGAGGTGCCGTCCCACTCCACTGGCCTCATGCTACAGTCCGCAGATACACAATCTGATGCTACAATGCAGCTGCTTGCAGAGTCAGACATCAAGGTTATTTTGACTGACCTGGTGGTGACTGCAGGCGGGTAATGGGGTCCGGTCCAGGAGTTACTGGGACAATGCACTTCTGGGTAATTACTCTCATCGCATGAGACTGTGCTGAGGAGTCAGAGGAGCATGTACAGAGCTCTGTTTTGAGGAGCCCATCATATGCTCCTCTAACCCGTGGAGATCAGCAACAGCCTCATGGAAGTGGCTCATTCTGAGGCTGTGACTGCTCTACTGTGAGTACACTGCGGCATAATGTGTGGGTATTGCACACGGGTACTATCACTTATTTTACAACATATTGCACATTACATTTCAAAATATGAAACATTGTAAAGAGACTGAGGCGGATATTCAATTCCAGCCAATGAAGATTCGGGTGAAATTTTCCGATGTTTCAGCGATGTTTTTTCACCTGAAAACAAGCGAGTTCAGCGTGTTTTCAGGTGAAAACGGGGCTGTTTTCGGGGACTTTGCTTCGCCTGCCGGAGGCATGTGAAACAAATCCCCGTAAAGCTGCGGCACGCGCCAGCTTATCGTGGCTAATTTAATCCCCCCCCAGCGATACTTTTACATCCGCAGGGAAATTTAATATTACCCGATGCAGGTAATTGAATACCCCCCTTAGAGTGGCAAATGATGTCCCCTAAGGGGGATATTCAATTACCAGCACCAGCTGCGTGTGTAAAAGTATCACCGGGGGGACTATTAAATTAGCCCCGATAAGCCAGCGCGTGCTGCAGCTTTACAGGGATTTTTTTCACCTGCCTCCAGAAGCTGAAGCGAAATCCCCGAAAACTGGGCTGTTTCTACCGAAAACACACAGGTTTCGCTGAACCTGCGTGTTTTCGGGTGAAAAGGTTGTTTGTTTTCCGGGTGAAAAAGCACTGATGAAACATCGGGAAATTTCACCCGAAGCTTCGTTGGCTGGAACTCAATATCCCCCTTATAAAGAGACTTATCAAGAGGACATATTTGTAGGAGTGTGCAAATCTATAGTTTGCAGGGGGTACCGAATACCCAACCACCGGTTCTGTATAACTAATCATTACGATCTTTCTGTGGAACTTTAGTTTTTATTTCTTTTCAATCATACTACTTTTTTTTATTTTAGATTTCCACTTACTTCACATGTATCTGCATCAAATCCTCCACTCACTGATCCATCACAATCTTCACAAGAAAAGTGTCTGTCTTTGGAAACTGTGCTGGGGGAAAAAAACAAAGTCAACCTTCAGATTTTTACCCTTTATCTGATCACACTAAAGTTTATTTAACAGAACAAAGCTCTTTACTCACACCACCATATTTTGCCTATGAAAGGTCTTTAGTTCTCCAGCGAAAACCCGCAGTCGCATCATCATTGTAAACATTGATTCTTAAGTTATCAGTCAAGTTTTCTTTTCCAGATAAAAGAATGTTACCTATGCGTACTACGTTCTACCCACCAGAGTGGATGATCCCACAAACTAATTTATATTAAATTTATATATATATATATATATATATATATATATATATATATATATATATATATATATATATATATACACACACACACACACACACATACATATACACACATACATAAATACACACACACACACACACGTCTAATAACACCCCAAACTATTTCATTTAAATTCAGTGAATGTTGTTTCCAAAATATTGCAATCATTTGTCAAGCAGGTCATCTAACGTTAAAATCTTCCCTTCATTTGACACTAGGTACCACACAGATTTTATATAAAACTATATTTTGTTTTTTTATGGGTTTCGGTCTGCTAGCTCATTGGCTTAAAGAGACAAAACCTTACTAAGCATAACAACTAATAAGCACCATCAGAATTAGCAGAGTGGCAAATGATGTCAATGTAGGAACTGGCCAGTAGGGAGGACTTTGACCTTCGTTGCCAGTTTGATAAATTATTGCAATATTTTTTAAAATACTTCACATAATTTAAATGAAATACAGTTTGGAGTGGCGTTAGGCGAGTGCAGAATATGTATTATTTAAATGGTGTGTTCACATACCTCAGGCACAGCAGATGGGGGAGTGCCATGGATTAAAGCCTAGTGTGTATTTATCTATCTATGGCAAAAGGTTAGTGTGCCCCATGTTCTGAACTTTATCTGAATGCTTTTTTTTTTTTTAAACAATTTTTATTAGAAAGATTTTCACACATAAAGGAGGAACAGAAAAAAGAAATAAGGAAGTCACTGGGGAAGCCCAGAATGGGTATCAGAATCGAATCGAAAACATGAAACAGTTGATCAAGAAAACAGTAGGTTACAATGTTCATGTCAGGGAATCAGAAATACAGAACCAGCTAGTTGCACAAAGTTAAAAGAAGTATCAATATGCAGCAAAAGAAACAAGACAAAGTTAGCAAAACAGCTTAATACAGGTTGAGTCTCCCTTATCCAAAATGCTTGGGACCAGAGGACTTTTGGATATGGGATTTTTCCGTATTTTGGAATAATTGCTTACCATAATGAGATATCAAGGTGATGGGACCTAAATCTAAGCACAGAATGCATTTATGTTACATATACACCTTATACACACAGCCTGAAGGTAATTTTAGCCAATATTTTTTATAACTTTGTGCATTAAACAAAGTGTGTGTACATTCACACAAATCATTTATGTTTCACATACACCTTATACACACAGCCTGAAGGTCATTTAATACAATATTTTTAATAACTTTGTGTATTAAACAAAGTTTGTGTACATTGAGCCATCAAAAAACAAAGGTTTCACTATCTCACTCTCACTCAAAAAAGTCCGTATTTCGGAATATTCCGTATTTCGGAATATTTGGATATGGGATACTCAACCTGTACCAAAATGTTGATTAAAACTCCAAAATGCACAGATACTGCATCATAGACTAGAAAGAGGTGATCATGTAGAATGTAGTACAGATAAATCAGTTGGAGTACTAAAATATATATATATATATATATATATATATATATATATATATATATATATATATATAAAAAGTAGTTGGTCTGTTCTCTCTCTGTAAGTGGTCCATCCAAACGATTTCATATGAATCGAGTTTGGAGAGGAAGAATATTTGGCTTCAGCTGTTTCGTACATGAAATGTTTATGAATCTTATCTTATTTTGAATGGTTGCTAAAGAAGGAAGGTTCTCAGATTTCCACAACTGGGCAATAGCGGCTTCAGTGGCTATCAAGATATGCCACATTACATATTTATCGCCAACAGTGAGTTGGTCTAAGTATAAATGAAATAAACCTATGGCTGGGTCCATGGGGATATTCATCTCCATAACCATGTTCATCATATGGAAAACTTCCCTCCAAAGTGGTTGAATATGTGGGCATGCCCAAAAAATATTAAAGATATCTCCAGTATAACCACACTTTCTCCAACACAGTTTAGATTGTGAAGGCCAGATTCTATGTTGCTTTTCAGGGGTGAAGTAGGCTCTCTGTATAAGTTTAAAGAACCATTTCAGAGTGGTTAACACATCTGGAGATTTTTAAACAAGACTGAAATATGCCATCCCATTCTTCATCCAGAAAAGATCTATTCAAGTTCCTTTCCCATAAAGTCTTGGCTTTTAATTTACCCTTTTTGCTGTTTGATAACTGAATTGGTACACCCACGAGATCCCACCTTTATGCGAGGAAGATTCTAGGCAGCTTTTAATATAAGCTGGGAAAGAGGTTTTTTTTGCGGTGTGGCGGTGTAAGTGATTGGAGCCAGCTTCTCACTTGCAAGTACTTAAAAAAAAAATCTTGTGTCTGAACCTCAAATAACTCTTGTAATTGAGAAAAGGACATTAAGTTATCTTCGAAAAAAACCAACAAACTAAAATCGCCCAGAGTGGAGAGCCCTTTCCGTATCCAATTGTCTAAAGCAATACTAGGAATTAATGACATAAGAGATTTTAATGATAAAAAGGGGGACGGTAAGTTTATCTCATCCGAGGATGACACTAGTTTATGCCATAACTCTAGGGTAGTCTTGATTGATTTGCAGGACCCAGCCCTGTTACGCGTAACAGAAAGCGGCATCCAGAATAAATCAGGGAGAGATACTGAAGTAAAATAATAAGCTTCCAGAATGACCCACAGTTTCGGGTTCGTACCATCGAACCAATCCCTAGATTGACTCAAGACACAAGCAGCGCCATATTTTTCTATATCTGGGAAAGCAATACCTCCTGCTTGTTTAGATAAAATTTTAATCTTTTTATCAATTTTCGGCTTAGAGCCTCTCCAAACGTATCTAGTCAGGATTTGATTAAATTTAGTATATAAAGGTTTGGGAAGAGGTCTTGGTATGGCGCGAAACAGGTACATTAGTTTCGGCAAGAGAACCATTTTAGCTACAGTGATCCTACCTAGTCAAGATACCTCCTGCATCATCCATTCCCCAGTCAGCTCTGCAAAGGCTTTTAATAAAGGGACGTAAATTACACTCAATTTATCTTCGCTGGACAGATTAATCCCTAAATATCTCAAAGAGCGGCTCCAGCAGGCATATTTATACAACTCTTAGTTTAGAGACCACTTCCTGAGGTATATTAAATGGAAGGGCTTCTGTCTTATTAGTGTTTCATTTGTATAAAGAAACTTCTGAATATTTTTTTAAGAACTTTATTAAGTACTGGTAGAGAAATCTCAGGATCTGATAAACACAATAAAATATTGTCCGTGAACAGGCTAATTTTGTTGGATATACTACCAATAATAGGGCCGCCAATCGACTCCTGGGTCCTAATATTTTCAGCCAGGGGTTCCACCGCCAAAGTAAAAATAATAGGGGACAACGGGCAACCCTGACGCGTACCGTTAGAGATATCAAAACCTGAAGAGATACATCCATTCACAAAGACTTTGGCAAAAGGTGTGGAATAGAGTGCCAGTATAGAGAGTCTAGGATCCTTCAGGAAAAGCCAAATTTGTCCAACGTAAATTTCATGAAGTCCCAATGTAATCTGTCGAACTCCTTTTCGGCGTCTAAAGATAGAACCAAGAGGGGTTCTTTTCTATCTGTATAATATTGATCACCCTTCGCGTGTTATCCGGAGCCTGCCTGTTTAACACAAAGCCAACCTGATCAGGATTAATAAGGGAAGGAAGGAGGGGACTAATACGGTTGGCAACTAATTTGGCATATAGTTTTAGATCCGAGTTCAATAGTGCAATTGGTCTAAAATTTTGGGACCGAGGTAGGAGGTTTCCCTGGTTTAGGGATGGCGATAATTTGTGCTTCCAGCATATCTTTGGGAAAGTGTCTAACCTCTAAGGCTTCATTGAACACTGATAAAAGCACCGGGGCCAAGCTCTCCTTAAAAGATTTACAGAAACTAGAAGGGTATCCGTCAGGACCCCGGGCTTTATCCGCTGGGAGAGAATCTGTGGCTCTTTCGATTTCATCTAAAGTCCACGGTGCACTAAGAGACAGGCAAAACTCCGGAGATAGTGAGGGGAGATAAAAACTACCCAGAAAATGCTGTATATCCACCTTTGCAGGTTGAGAGGTGGAAGCATCATATTTTAAATTGTAAAGCTTAGAGTAATAAGACGCAAAGACATTTGCAATTTCGTCAGGATCGCAGACTCTCATACCTTTACCCAAGTGAATATTGTGGATCTTCTCTTTGGCTTTCTTGCTAGTAATCTACTGGCATGGCTACCATATACACAGTATTTTTGGTTTAGTTTGTGTAGGTTGCGTTGAACTTCCGCTAAATAAAAAATGTTTACCTTGTCTCTAGCCTCATTCAATGATTTAAGAAGAGTTTTATCATTTGGATTTGCTTTATGGGAACTCTCCAAAGTAGCGACCCTAAGTTCAGCTTGCTCAATTTTTTCCCAGTAATCTTTCTTAAGTTTTGCCGCTATTTGAATTGCTGTTCCTCGTAATAGTGCTTTGAGAGCGCACCTAAAGTTGAAAATGTACGTCTCCTGAGAAGAGTTCTCAGAAAGATAATAATCAATGGAAGCTTGGATAGCCTGCATGGTGTCTGGCTGAAAAAGACTCTGCTTACCTAAACGCCAGGGAGCTGGAGATACCCTTCTGTTTACAATATCCCACACAATTAATAGTGGGGAATGGTCCGACCAAGACATGTGGAGAATAATAAGAATTTACTTACCGATAATTCTATTTCTCGTAGTCCGTAGTGGATGCTGGGAACTCCGTAAGGACCATGGGGAATAGCGGCTCCGCAGGAGACTGGGCACAAAAGTAAAGCTTTAGGACTACCTGGTGTGCACTGGCTCCTCCCCCTATGACCCTCCTCCAAGCCTCAGTTAGGATACTGTGCCCGGACGAGCGTACACAATAAGGAAGGATTTTGAATCCCGGGTAAGACTCATACCAGCCACACCAATCACACCGTATAACTTGTGATCTAAACCCAGTTAACAGTATGATAACAGAGGAGCCTCTAGAAAAGATGGCTCACTACAACAATAACCCGATTTAGTTAACAATAACTATGTACAAGTATTGCAGACAATCCGCACTTGGGATGGGCGCCCAGCATCCACTACGGACTACGAGAAATAGAATTATCGGTAAGTAAATTCTTATTTTCTCTGACGTCCTAGTGGATGCTGGGAACTCCGTAAGGACCATGGGGATTATACCAAAGCTCCCAAACGGGCGGGAGAGTGCGGATGACTCTGCAGCACCGAATGAGAGAACTCCAGGTCCTCCTCAGCCAGGGTATCAAATTTGTAGAATTTAGCAAAACGTGTTTGCCCCTGACCAAGTAGCTGCTCGGCAAAGTTGTAAAGCCGAGACCCCTCGGGCAGCCGCCCAAGATGAGCCCACTTTCCGTGTGGAATGGGCTTTTACAGATTTTGGCTGTGGCAGGCCTGCCACAGAATGTGCAAGCTGAATTGTACTACAAATCCAACGAGCAATAGTCTGCTTAGAAGCAGGAGCACCCAGCTTGTTGGGTGCATACAGGATAAACAGATTTTCTGACTCCAGCCGTCCTGGAAACATATATTTTCAGGGCCCTGACAACGTCTAGCAACTTGGAGTCCTCCAAGTCTCTAGTAGCCGCAGGCACCACAATAGGTTGGTTCAGGTGAAACGCTGAAACCACCTTAGGGAGAAACCGAGGACGAGTCCTCAATTCCGCCCTGTCCGTATGGAAAATCAGATAAGGGCTTTTACAGAATAAAGCCGCCAATTCTGACATGCGCCTGGCTCAGGCCAGGGCCAACATCTTTAAGTGGTTCAAACCAATGTGACTTTTGGAACCCAAAAACTACATTGAGATCCCAAGGTGCCACTGGAGGCACAAAAGGAGGCTGTATATGCAGTACCCCTTTTACAAACGTCTGCACTTCAGGGACTGAAGCTAGTTCTTTCTGGAAGAAAATTGACAGGGCCGAAATTTTAACCTTAATGGACCCCAATTTCAGGCCCATAGACACTCCTGTTTGCAGGAAATGTAGGAATCGACCCAGTTGAAATTCCTCCGTCGGGCCTTACTGGCCTCGCACCACGCAACATATTTTCGCCAAATGCGGTGATAATGTTTTGCGGTTACATCCTTCCTGGCTTTGATCAGGATAGGGATGACTTCATCCTGAATGCCTTTTTTTCTTCAGGATCCGGCGTTCAACCGCCATGCCGTCAAACGCAGCCGCGGTAAGTCTTGGAACAGACAGGGTCCTTGCTGGAGCAGGTCCCTTCTTAGAGGAAGAGGCCACGGATCCTCCGTGAGCCTCTCTTGAAGTTCCGGGTACCAAGTCCTTCTTGGCCAATCCGAGCCACGAATATAGTGCTTACTCCTCTCCATCTTATAATTCTCAGTACCTTGGGTATGAGAGGCAGAGGAGGGAAAACATACACTGACTGGTACACCCACGGTGTTACCAGAGCGTCTACAGCTATTGCCTGAGGGTCCCTTGACCTGGCGCAATACCTGTCGAGTTTTTTGTTGAGGCGGGACGCCATCATGTCCACCTTTGGTTTTACCCAACGGTTTATAATCATGTGGAAGACTTCTGGGTGAAGTCCCCATTCTCCCGGGTGGAGGTCGTGTCTGCTGAGGAAGTCTGCTTCCCAGTTGTCCACTCCCGGAATGAATACTGCTGACAGTGCTATCACATGATTTTCCGCCCAGCGAAGAATCCTTGCAGCTTCTGCCATTGACTGCTTCTTGTGCCACCCTGTCTGTTTACGTGGGTGACTGCCGTGATGTTGTCCGACTGGATCAACCCGGCTGACCTTGAAGCAGAGGTCTTGCTAAGCTTAGAGCATTGTAAATGGCTCTTAGCACCAGGATATTTATGTGAAGTGATGTCTCCAGGCTTGACCATAAGCCCTGGAAATTTTTTCCCTGTGTGACTGCTCCCCAGCCTCGCAGGCTGGCATCCGTGGTCACCAGGACCCAGTCCTGAATGCCGAATCTGCGGCCCTCTAGAAGATGAGCACTCTGCAACCACCACAGGAGGGACACCCTTGTCCTTGGTGACCGGGTTATCCGCTGATGCATCTGAAGATGCAACCCCGACCATTTGTCCAGCAGGTCCCACTGGAAAGTTCTTGCGTGGAATCTGCCGAATGGGCTTGCTTCGTAGGAAGCCACCATTTTTCCCAGAACCCTTGTGCATTGATGCACTGAGACTTGGCTCGGTTTTAGGAGGTTCCTGACTAGCTCGGATAACTCCCTGGCTTTCTCCTCCGGGAGAAACACCTTTTTCTGGACTGTGTCCAGAATCATCCCTAGGAACAGAAAACGAGTCGTCGGAACCAGCTGCGATTTTGGAATATTGAGAATCCAACCGTGCTGTCGCAACACTACCTGAGATAGTGCTACACCGACCGCCAACTGTTCCCTGGATCTTACCCTTATCAGGAGATCGTCCAAGTAAGGGATAACTAAAACTCCCTTCCTTCGAAGGAGTATCATCATTTCGGCCATTACCTTGGTAAAGACCCGGGGTGCCGTGGACCATCCAACGGCAGCGTCTGAAACTGATAGTGACAGTTCTGTACCACAAACCTGAGGTACCCTTGGTGAGAAGGGTAAATTGGGACATGAAGGTAAGCATCCTTGATGTCCAGAGACACCATGTAGTCCCCTTCTCTTGAATTTGAACCTCTGTATGCAAGTGTTCAAAGATTTTAGATTTAAAATCGGTCTCACCGAGCCGTCCGGCTTCGGTACCACAACAGTGTGGAATAATACCCCTTTCCCTGTTGCAGGAGGGGTACCTTGATTATCACCTGCTGGGAATACAGCTTGTGAATGGCTTCCAAAACTGCCTCCCTGTCTGCTTGTAAAGCCCCAGCGTCATGCTGAGGGCTTGGCAGAGGCGGGAGAGGGCTTCTGTTCCTGGGAACTGGCTGATTTCTGCAGCCTTTTTCCTCTCCCTCTGTCACGGGGCAGAAATGAGGAACCTTTTGCCCACTTGCCCTTATGGGAACGAAAGGACTGCGCCTGATAATACGGCGTCTTCTTATGTTGAGAGGCGACCTGGGGTAAAAACGTGGATTTCCCAGCTGTTGCCGTGGCCACCAGGTCTGAAAGACTGACCCCAAATAACTCCTCCCCTTTATAAGGCAATACTTCCATATGCCATTTGGAATCCGCATCACCTGACCACTGTCGTGTCCATAACCCTCTTCTGGCAGAAATGGACAGCGCACTTACTCTTGATGCCAGTCGACAAATATCCCGCTGTGCATCACACATATATAGAAATGCATCTTTTAAATGCTCTATAGGCAATAATATACTGTCCCTATCTAGGGTATCAATATTTTCAGTCAGGGAATCCGACCACGCCAACCCAGCACTGCACATCCAGGCTGAGGCGATTGCTGGTCGCAGTATAACACCAGTATGTTGTGTAAATACATTTTAGGATACCCTCCTGCTTTCTATCAGCAGGATCCTTAAGGGCGGCCATCTCAGGAGAGGGTAGAGCCCCTGTTTTGACAAGCGTGTGAGCGCTTTATCCACCCTAGGGGGTGTTTCCCAACGCACCCTAACCTCTGGCGGGAAAGGATATAATGCCAATAACTGTTTAGAAATTATCAGTTTTTTTATCGGGGGAAACCCACGCTTCATCACACACCTCATTTAATTTCTCAGATTCAGGAAAACTACAGGTAGTTTTTCCTCACCGAACATAATACCCCTATTGGTGGTACTCGTATTATCAGAAATGTGTAAAACATTTTTCATTGCCTCAATCATGTAACTTGTGGCCCTACTGGAAGTCATATTTGTCTCTTCACCGTCGACACTGGAGTCAGTATCCGTGTCGGCGTCTGTATTTGCCATCTGAGGTAACGGGCGCTTTAGAGCCCCTGACGGCCTATGAGACGTCTGGACAGGCACAAGCTGAGTAGCCGGCTGTCTCATGTCAATCACTGTCTTTTGTAAAGAGCCGACACTGTCATGTAATTCCTTCCAACAGTTCATCCACTCAGGTGTCGACCCCCTAGGGGGTGACATCCCTATTACAGGCAATTTGCTCCGCCTCCACATCATTTTCCTCCTCATACATGTCGACACAAACGTACCGACACACAGCACACACACAGGGAATGCTCTGATAGAGGACAGGACCCCACTAGCCCTTTGGGGAGACAGAGGGAGAGTTTGCCAGCACACACCAGAGCGCTATATATATATATATACACACAGGGATAACCTTATATAAGTGTTTTTCCCCTTATAGCTGCTGTATTGTTTATACTGCGCCTAATTAGTGCCCCCCTCTCTTTTTTAACCCTTTCTGTAGTGTAGTGACTGCAGGGGAGAGCCAGGGAGCTTCCCTCCAACGGAGCTGTGAGGGAAAATGGCGCCAGTGTGCTGAGGAGATAGGCCCCGCCCCTTTCTCGGTGGCCTTTTCTCACGTTTTTCAGTGTAATCTGGCAGGGGTTAAAATTCATCCATATAGCCCTGGGGGCTATATGTGATGTATTTTCGCCAGCCAAGGTGTTTTTATTGCTGCTCAGGGCGCCCCCCCCTAGCGCCCTGCACCCTCAGTGACCGAAGTGTGCTGAGGAGCAATGGCGCACAGCTGCAGTGCTGTGCGCTACCTTGGTGAAGACAGGATGTCTTCTGCCGCCGATTTTCCGGACCTCTTCTTGCTTCTGGCTCTGTAAGGGGGCCGGCGGCGCGGCTCTGGGACCGGACTCCATGGCTGGGCCTGTGTTCGATCCCTCTGGAGCTAATGGTGTCCAGTAGCCTAAGAAGCCCAATCCACTCTGCACGCAGGTGAGTTCGCTTCTTCTCCCCTTAGTCCCTCGATGCAGTGAGCCTGTTGCCAGCAGGTCTCACTGAAAATAAAAAACCTAAAACTAAACTTTTCACTAAGCAGCTCAGGAGAGCCCCTAGTGTGCACCCTTCTCGTTCGGGCACAAAAATCTAACTGAGGCTTGGAGGAGGGTCATAGGGGGAGGAGCCAGTGCACACCAGGTAGTCCTAAAGCTTTACTTTTGTGCCCAGTCTCCTGCGGAGCCGCTATTCCCCATGGTCCTTACGGAGTTCCCAGCATCCACTAGGACGTCAGAGAAAGATATTTTATGGATGGATTGTAAAGTCCACTAGTCTGCTAAGGCAAGGTCTACTCTCGAATAGGAGGCATGCACGTGGGAGTAATACAGATGGGTCCACGGTTATCTTGACTAGTTTTCTGCGCCTAGGCACAACATGATTTATTGACATAAACCCTTCATCTATTGTTCTCAGCTGCAATACAATACAGAGAACAATACAGCAGGGGATTAAGTCCGACTGGCCAGTCTCAGTTAATCCTATTAAAGGTCAAGATAAACTGTAGGTGAAGTCTCTGTCCATTGGGTGTTTGATACGCCAGATGTCGAATAGATGATACTCCGCTAGCAGCTGCCGGAACCCCTTTGCATTTCTACGGAGCTGACTGGAGAGCGGAGTCTGTTTGCGTGAGTTATCAACTGTAGGGTATAAAGTCAAGTTGAAATCACCTAATAATAGTAAAGCACCTTTGGCCAATTGATGCACCTTAGCACAAAGTTTCCTACAAAATGCTAATTGCTTGGTGTTAAGGGCATAACAGGATACCAGGGTCACCTCTTTGTTCTCAAGTGTACCAGATAAAATTAGGAATGTCCCCTCAGGATCGTAGCATTGCGATGTAAAAGAAAACGCGCAATGTTGTGATATTAAGATTGCAACTCCAGCCTTCTTCGCTGGACCATTAGCCAAATAACAATGTGGAAACTTCACATCAGTAAACCGCGGAGGGGTGGATTTAACAAAGTGTGTCTCCTGGACTGCAATAATCTGTGCATTAAGTTTATGGATAATTAAGTGCTAACCTCCTTATGTGGGGAGTTAAGTCCCTTTGCGTTTATAGATAAAAAAGGTTAACCATAATGTGATAAAAAGATTCAGGATTATACGCAACCAACTTGTGTGAAGTTAATGTGTGCAATAGATTCCGGGTAAGAGGAAAAAATAAAAAAAAAACAGAAAAGAGAAAGAAGAGAAAAGTAACAATAAAAGGGAGAAATAGTATTGACCCCTCTTGGGGTCATATTTGGACGCCCAACCATGGCGGCTCAGAACTAAACTGTGGAGGTAGTGGCCAAACTGCCATCACCTCAATTTAGGAAAATTAGAGTGCAGTTCGTCATTGCTCTGGTCCCGCCACCCCATACTGCCATCAACCAGAACGAAGAGTTACTCGGAAAATAATCAGAAAAAAAATAAACAAATGCTGAAAGCAGCTGGAGTGGCAGACGCAAACAATGAAGTAGAATACTAGTGTCTACGAAACCTCACAAAATAGAGTTAAACAGTAGCATATAACACTTAGAGGCAATTAAATGAAAGTTGTAGTAACATCTCAGGAACTGCTGCAGAGACAAGACAATTGGATAAACAATGCAAGCATGATATACAAAAAAATACTTAAGCTCCTGCCAAAGCCCAGTACAGCTGAAGGCCACGGTCAGGAGAAGAGTGCGAAGAAGAGCCTGCAAAGTTCCATTTTGAGAGGATCTTTTTACCCTCCTCGACGTTCATTATTACCACTGTGGTACCTTCACGGGAGATTAATAACTTTGTAGGAAACCCCCATCTATTAGGGAATGTTCTCTTTGTGCAACACCAGAGTGAGGGGGGATAGGGAACGTCTTTTAGCTAAAGTAGCTTGAGATAAGTCTCCAAATATCTGAAGTGGGCAAAGAGCCTCCGAGACATTTTCCGAAGGTCTAGGAGCTTTTAAGATTGCCTCTTTCGCATTGAAGTAGTGTAGCCTCATAAGGACATCTATGGGAACCCCATCAGGAGCATTTCTGGCCTTGGATACGATCAATTAGGAAGTCCATGGGTCTATATGATGGAAGGAATTTACTAAAGAGGTCAACAGCACAGTCGTTTAGAGCGCTATTAGAGACAGACTCCGGAACTCCACGCAGCTTTAAAGTTGTTGCATCTCGATCTGACTTCTAAATCAGAGATCTTGTCCTTAACTGCTGTAACCTCGGCTTGAAGCAGCTCATAGGAAGAGATCAGATCGTTATGCAAAGTCACAACTTCTCCGATTTTTAATTCTAAATGATCAGTACGGCCACCGATCTCATTAAAGGATATCGGGCACTCTTTTATGGTGGCCCTGAATTCCGTCGCCACTTCATCCTTAAATTGCGATAGGAGATACTTCTTAGCGCCCACTGTAAGCGAATCACTGTCCTCAATGGAATCAGCATGTTTGTTAACAGCGCTTGGAGTGGAAGCTGTCAAAATTGGTGTGGCTGCAGGGATATCCTTTTTAAAGACTTTACTCCCTGCTTCTTTAGTTTTAGCAGCACGAGAAGGTTTAAAAAACGTCACTTGCGAAACTGCTTTAGCAACTTTATATCGCCTGGGAGGCATAATAAATCTGGCTAATGAAGGTGGTATATCTGGAAACAAAAGGCATTCGTTATATCAATCAAAGAAGGCTCCACGTGGAATAGGATTTGTTATATCATGTCATAGAAGCAGCTGGGTGAAGGCAGAACTTTGTCACATTAGTCACAGCATTACTGTGCTCAAACACCCATGGGTGTTAGGGAATTCTGCCAAAATATCAAAACAGGACACTAAGTGGTTGCTCTGGGACAGGTATGTAGCTGAAGCTCCTAAGACAGGCCACAGTAGTATGCAGAAAATATAGTAAAAAGGACCAGGTGCAGAATGTGAGGGTATTTGCAATTTTCAGTGAATGTAGGGTTTACAGCTTGGAAGTCAGAGCCATGTAAATTTTAAAAGAAGCACTTCAGGTGAGTGGCACTTAGAGTTTGTTTGGCCCAGATAGTAGGACGCCTTCCAGTACCCGTCACCAAGATCTCGCAGGAGAAATTAAGAATTAAAGGCCTCTTCTCTCCACCTCTCACACCGAGTAAGATGGCTGCAGTACTTATATTTGCAGCTGACTAACTGCAACAGGCTCAGTGCACACAGGAGTAAAGATGGCCGCCATAACTAGGGAACGAAGCTTACCGTCCGGGCAGTGCCGTACTGGTCTGGGAGGGATACCCGCAGCACAGCAGGTCAGTAAGTGGGAGCGTCCACGGGTGGTGAGGAGAGCAACCGCAAGGCTGGAAATCCGCCGCCGGAGGTCCAGCTGTCACTAGCAGGCGTCCCAACGGGTCAGTCTCCGCCGGCCAGAGCCTACTGGGAGGGACGCCCGCCCCACAGGAGGTCAGTCAGCAGGAGCGTCCACGGATGGGGAGGAAGACAGCGGCAAGTCAGGGGATCCGCCGCCGGAGGTCCAGCTGTCACGAGCAGGCATCCCGGCGGGTCAGTCTCCGCCGGCAGCATAAATTGAGACCGCGGTTTAAGGGGACCGGGAAGGCCACAATCCGCGGGAGCTCCAGGAGTGCTCCCCGATTCCTCTGACCTGTCCTGTAAGCAGCTGAGAGGAACTGACAGGCGGGGAGAAGCAGCAGGTGGGATGAAAAGGGCCGGAGACTGCAAATTATGCCCATTATCAAGGGTTGTAGCAGAAGCCCAAGCAAATCGTGTCCGCTTCCTCAGGCAGTCAGGCCACGCCCCTATCTGAATGCTTTTAATTCTCAAAGTGATGGTTCTCTCTGCCAGCTCTGGATGCAACATGTTCTTTATCTGATGAATGCTTTGCTTCAGCAAGTTGTTTTTATTACAGATATTCATGATGTATTTTGCATGTTAACAAGCAAAAGACACAGCTTATAGGACTGCAGTAACAGAGCGCATGAGCACTTACATAGAGAAAACAAAACACAGCACAGCAGTCCTCACACAGTTTAACTCATCAGAGTGCCAACTAATGTAGCACACATTACAAGTTACCTAGGGATAAATTCATGATCCTCCTTTATGGGGGAGAAACGGTATGTGCGCTATACCGCTTCTCCCCCATTTATAACTTTATATGCCCATGTCTATATCAGCGCTGCTATCTACAAGATAGCATGCAGATATGCTGGGCAATGTATGAACGTTCAGTAGCACTGACTGTTCTGACACCTGCAGCTATAGATTTTGACAGCTGCAGGTGTCGCTGCCTATACACCACAGCAGGGACAAAGCTGGTTTCGGGATGCATAAGAGATCTTGAGATAATAGTGAGAGCCTGCGCGTGACCAATGAGCCAGCCAGAGGGAGAAACACAGTGCATCAACTCTAGGCTGATGCGCTGTGGGTGCTGACAGGCATCACCGGAGGGGGGAGTTTTCACTCCCCCTCTCCGGCAGCAGAGATGTTAATACATTTCAGCGCTAGTGCTTCCTGCTTCACCACGGTAAAGAGGCAAATCGGGAAGAGCCATACTGGCACGATATGTTCTGGTATCATACATTTACCACCTAGTTCTACAAAGTAAGCTGAATAACATATACACCATTATTTAGGCTCAGTATATGTGTATGATAAAAGTGCATGCAGAATTATTTTTACATTTTCTTACGGAAACTTACCAACCAGACTGTTTCATGGCATCTAAAAGTAGCTTGGCATATGGACCTAAATAATTGAAAAAAAAAATAATAATAAATGACCTAAAAGCCTGAACTTACAATATTCAGCTACTATGTAGGTTACATTGTGGTGTAATGCACCAGAGGCGGGTCCAGGAGTGGGGGGGGGGGGGGCGGGGGGGGGGGGGGGGAGGCGACTGAAGTGATGGCCCCCTACCACTAGCAGAGTCCTGTCCTAGATCATGTCTCTTGGAAGTCCTGTATTGAACAGGTTATGGTTCCTTTATCTGTACACCCCCCCAGAAGCCATTTATCTATGGACTTGTTGCACGATAAGGCTGCCGCTGTGCATCAAGAATGGATGTGGTGGGGGATGGACTGCAGTATCGTAAAATAAGATTTTACTTACCGATAAATCTATTTCTCGTAGTCCGTAGTGGATGCTGGGACTCCGTAAGGACCATGGGGAATAGCGGCTCCGCAGGAGACAGGGCACAAGAATAAAAGCTTTAGGATCAGGTGGTGTGCACTGGCTCCTCCCCCTATGACCCTCCTCCAAGCCTCAGGATACTGTGCCCGGACGAGCGTACATAATAAGGAAGGATATTGAATCCCGGGTAAGACTCATACCAGCCACACCAATCACACCGTACAACTCGTGATCTGAACCCAGTTAACAGTATGATAACAACGAAGGAGCCTCTGAAAAGATGGCTCACAACAACAATAACCCGATTTAGTTAACAATAACTATGTACAAGTGTTGCAGACAATCCGCACTTGGGATGGGCGCCCAGCATCCACTACGGACTACGAGAAATAGATTTATCGGTAAGTAAAATCTTATTTTCTCTGACGTCCTAGTGGATGCTGGGACTCCGTAAGGACCATGGGGATTATACCAAAGCTCCCAAACGAGCGGGAGAGTGCGGATGACTCTGCAGCACCGAATGAGACAACTCCAGGTCCTCCTCAGCCAGGGTATCAAATTTGTAGAATTTAGCAAACGTGTTTGCCCCTGACCAAGTAGCTGCTCGGCAAAGTTGTAAAGCCGAGACCCCTCGGGCAGCCGCCCAAGATGAGCCCCCTTTCCTTGTGGAATGGGCTTTTACAGATTTTGGCTGTGGCAGGCCTGCCACAGAATGTGCAAGCTGAATTGTACTACAAATCCAACGAGCAATAGTCTGCTTAGAAGCAGGAGCACCCAGCTTGTTGGGTGCATACAGGATAAACAGCGAGTCAGACTTTCTGACTCCAGCCGTCCTGGAAACAATAAGAATTTACTTACCGATAATTCTATTTCTCGGAGTCCGTAGTGGATGCTGGGGTTCCTGAAAGGACCATGGGGGAATAGCGGCTCCGCAGGAGACAGGGCACAAAAGTAAAGCTTTCCGATCAGGTGGTGTGCACTGGCTCCTCCCCCTATGACCCTCCTCCAAGCCAGTTAGGTACTGTGCCCGGACGAGCGTACACAATAAGGGAGGAATTTTGAATCCCGGGTAAGACTCATACCAGCCACACCAATCACACCGTACAACTTGTGATCTAAACCCAGTTAACAGTATGATAACAGCGGAGCCTCTGAAAAGATGGCTCACAACAATAATAACCCGATTTTTGTAACTATGTACAAGTAGTGCAGATAATCCGCACTTGGGATGGGCGCCCAGCATCCACTACGGACTCCGAGAAATAGAATTATCGGTAAGTAAATTCTTATTTTCTCTATCGTCCTAGTGGATGCTGGGGTTCCTGAAAGGACCATGGGGATTATACCAAAGCTCCCAAACGGGCGGGAGAGTGCGGATGACTCTGCAGCACCGAATGAGAGAACTCCAGGTCCTCCTTAGCCAGGGTATCAAATTTGTAGAATTTAGCAAACGTGTTTGCCCCTGACCAAGTAGCTGCTCGGCAAAGTTGTAAAGCCGAGACCCCTCGGGCAGCCGCCCAAGATGAGCCCACCTTCCTTGTGGAATGGGCATTTACATATTTTGGCTGTGGCAGGCCTGCCACAGAATGTGCAAGCTGAATTGTATTACACATCCAACTAGCAATAGTCTGCTTAGAAGCAAGAGCACCCAGTTTGTTGGGTGCATACAAGGATAACAGCAAGTCAGTTTTCCTGACTCCAGCCGTCCTGGAACACATTTTCAGGGCCCTGACAACATCCAGCAACTTGGAGTCCTCCAAGTCCCTAGTAGGTGCAAGGCACCCCAATAAGCTGGTTCAGGTGAAACACTGACACCACCTTAGGGAGAGAACTGGGGACGAGTCCGCAGCTCTGCCCTGTCCGAATGGACAAACAGATATGGGCTTTTTTGAGAAAAAACCACCAATTTGACACTCGCCTGGTCCAGGCCAGGGCCAAGAGCATGGTCACTTTTCATGTGAGATGCTTCAAATCCACAGATTTGACTGGTTTTAAACCAATGTGATTTGAGGAATCCCAGAACTACGTTGAGATCCCTCAGTGCCACTGGAGGCACAAAAGGGGGTTGTATATGCAATACTCCCTTGACAAACTTCTGGACTTCAGGAACTGAAGCCAATTCTTTCTGGAAGAAAATCGACAGGGCCGAAATTTGAACCTTAATGGACCCCAATTTGAGGCCCATAGACACTCCTGTTTGCAGGAAATGCAGGAAACGACCGAGTTGAAATTTCTTTGTGGGGCCTTCCTGGCCTCACACCACGCCATATTTTCGCCACATGTGGTGATAATGTTGTGCGGTCACCTCCTTTCTGGCTTTGACCAGGGTAGGAATGACCTCTTCCGGAATGCCTTTTTCCCTTAGGATCCGGCTTTCCACCGCCATGCCGACAAACGCAGCTGCGGTAAGTCTTGGAACAGACATGGTACTTGCTGAAGCAAGTCCCTTCTTAGCGGCAGAGGCCATAAGACCTCTGTAAGCATCTCTTGAAGTTCCGGGTACCAAGTCCTTCTTTGCCAATCCGGAGCCATGAGTATAGTTCTTACTCCTCTACGTCTTATAATTCTCAGCACCTTAGGTATGAGAAGCAGAGGAGGGAACACATACACGACTGGTACACCCACGGTGTTACCAGAACGTCCACAGCTATTGCCTGAGGGTCTCTTGACCTGGCGCAATACCTGTCCCGTTTTTTGTTCAGACGGGACGCCATCATGTCCACCTTTGGTATTTCCCAACGGTTTACAATCATGTGGAAAAAACTTCCAGATGAAGTTTCCACTCTCCCGGGTGGAGGTCGTGCCTGCTGAGGAAGTCTGCTTCCCAGTTTCCATTCCCGGGATGAAACACTGCTGACAGTGCTATCACATGATTTTCCGCCCAGCGAAAAGTCCTTGCAGTTTTTGCCATTGCCCTCCTGCTTCTTGTGTCGCCCTGTCTGTTTACGTGGGCGACTGCCGTGATGTTTTTCCCACTGGATCAATACCGGCTGACCTTGAAGCAGAGGTCTTGCTAAGCTTAGAGCATTATAAATTTACCCTTAGCTCCAGTATATTTATGTGGAGAAAAGTCTCCAGACTTGATCACACTCCCTGGAAATTTTTTCCTTGTGTGACTGCTCCCCAGCCTCTCGGGCTGGGCTCCGTGGTCACCAGCATCCAATCCTGAATGCCGAATCTGCGGCCCTCTAGAAGATGAGCACTCTATAACCACCACAGGAGAGACACCCTTGTCCTTGGATATAGGGTTATCCGCTGATGCATCTGAAGATGCGATCCGGACCATTTGTCCAGCAGATCCCACTGAAAAGTTCTTGCGTGAAATCTGTCGAATGGAATTGCTTCGTAGGAAGTCACCATTTTTACCAGGACCCTTGTGCAATGATGCACTGTTTTTAGGAGGTTCCTGACTAGCTCGGATAACTCCCTGGCTTTCTCTTCCGGGAGAAACACCTTTTTCTGGACTGTGTCCAGAATCATCCCTAGGCACAGCAGACGTGTCGTCGGGATCAGCTGCGATTTTGGAATATTTAGAATCCACCCGTGCTGTTGTAGCAGTATCCGAGATAGTGCTACTCCGACCTCCAACTGTTCCCTGGACTATGCCCTTATCAGGAGATCGTCCAAGTAAGGGATAATTAAGACGCCTTTTCTTCGAAGAAGAATCATCATTTCGGCCATTACCTTGGTAAAGACCCGGGGTGCCATGGACAATCCAAACGGCAGCGTCTGAAACTGATAGTGACAGTTCTGAACCACGAACCTGAGGTACCCTTAGTGAGAAGGGCAAATT
Organism: Pseudophryne corroboree; assembly: GCF_028390025.1. Taxonomy (NCBI): domain Eukaryota; kingdom Metazoa; phylum Chordata; class Amphibia; order Anura; family Myobatrachidae; genus Pseudophryne; species Pseudophryne corroboree. The sequence goes on along the minus strand of NC_086449.1, from coordinate 499,600,958 downwards.
TGGGACATAGAGGTAAGCATCCCTGATGTCCCGGGACACTATATAGTCCCCTTCTTCCTGGTTCGTTATCACTGCTCTGAGTGACTCCATCTTGATTTGAACCTTTGTAAGTGTTCAAAAAAAAATTTTTATAATAAGTCTCACCTAGCCTTCTGGCTTCAGTACCACAATATAGTGTGGAGTAATACCCCTTTCTTGTAGTAGGAGGGGTAATTTAATTATCACCTGCTGGGAATACAGCTTGTGAATTTTTTCCCATACTGCCTCCTTGTCGGAGGGAGACCTTGGTAAAGCAGACTTCAGGAGCCTGCGAAGGGGAAACGTCTCGACATTCCAATCTGTACCCCTGGGATACTACTTGTAGGATCCAGGGGTCCTGTACGGTCTCAGCGCCATGCTGAGAACTTGTCAGAAGCGGTGGAACGCTTCTGTTCCTGGGAATGGGCTGCCTGCTGCAGTCTTCTTCCCTTTCCTCTATCCCTGGGCAGATATGATCTTATAGGGACGAAAGGATTGAGGCTGAAAAGACGGTGTCTTTTTCTGCAGAGATGTGACTTAGGGTAAAAACGGTGGATTTTCCAGCAGTTGCCGTGGCCACCAGGTCCGATGGACCGACCCCAAATAACTCCTTTATACGGCAATACACCTTTGTGCCGTTTGGAATCTGCATCACCTGACCACTGTCGTGTCCATAAACATCTTCTGGCAGATATGGACATCGCACTTACTCTTGATGCCAGAGTGCAAATATCCCTCTGTGCATCTCGCATATATAGAAATGCATCCTTTAAATGCTCTATAGTCAATAAAATACTGTCCCTGTCAAGGGTATCAATATTTTTAGTCAGGGAATCCGACCAAGCCACCCCAGCTCTGCACATCCAGGCTGAGGCGATCGCTGGTCGCAGTATAACACCAGTCTGTGTGTATATACTTTTTATGATATTTTCCAGCCTCCCGTCAGCTGGTCCTTGAGGACGGCCCTATCTATAGACGGTACCGCCACTTGTTTTGATAAGCGTGTGAGCGCCTTATCCACCCTAAGGGGTGTTTTCCAACGCGCCCTAACTTCTGGCGGGAAAGGGTATACCGCCCATAATTTTCTATCGGGGGGAACCCACGCATCATCACACACTTTATTTAATTTATCTGATTCAGGAAAAACTATGGTAGTTTTTTCACATCCCACATAATACCCTCTTTTGTGGTACTTGTAGTATCAGAAATATGTAACACCTCCTTCATTGCCTTTAACGTGTGGCCCTAATAAGGAATACGTTTGTTTATTCACCGTCGACACTGGATTCAGTGTCCCTGTCTGTGTCGACCGACTAAAGTAAACGGGCGTTTTAAAACCCCTGACGGTGTTTTTGAGACGTCTGGACCGGTACTAATTGTTTGTCGGCCGTCTCATGTCGTCAACCGACCTTGCAGCGTGTTGACATTATCACGTAATTCCCTAAATAAGCCATCCATTCCGGTGTCGACTCCCTAGAGAGTGACATCACCATTACAGGCAATTGCTCCGCCTCCTCACCAACATCGTCCTCCTACATGTCGACACACACGTACCGACACACAGCACACACACAGGGAATGCTCTGATAGAGGACAGGACCCACTAGCCCTTTGGAGAGACAGAGGGAGAGTTTGCCAGCACACACCAAAAACGCTATAATTTTATATAGGGACAACCTTATATAAGTGTTTCTCCCTAATAGCATCTTTATATCGCCAATTAGTGCCCCCCCTCTCTGTTTAAACCCTGTTTCTGTAGTGCAGTGCAGGGGAGAGCCTGGGAGCCTTCTCTCCAGCCTTTCTGTGAGAGAAAATGGCGCTGTGTGCTGAGGAGATAGGCCCCGCCCCTTTTCTGGCGGGCTCGTCTCCCGCTATTTAGAGAAATCAGGCAGGGGTTAAATATCTCCATATAGCCTCTGGGGCTATATGTGAGGTATTTTTAGCCTTTATATAGGTTACATTTGCCTCCCAGGGCGCCCCCCTCCCAGCGCCCTGCACCCTCAGTGACTGCCGTGTGAAGTGTGCGGAGAGGAAAATGGCGCACAGCTGCAGTGCTGTGCGCTACCTTTAGAAGACTGCAGGAGTCTTCAGCCGCCGATTCTGGACCTCTTCTGACTTCAGCATCTGCAAGGGGGCCGGCGGCGCGGCTCCGGTGACCATCCAGGCTGTACCTGTGATCGTCCCTCTGGAGCTTGATGTCCAGTAGCCAAGAAGCCAATCCATCCTGCACGCAGGTGAGTTGACTCCTTCTCCCCTCAGTCCCTCGCTGCAGTGATCCTGTTGCCAGCAGGAATCACTGTAAAATAAAAAACCAAGCTAAACTTTTTCTAAGCAGCTCTTTAGGAGAGCCACCTAGATTGCACCCTTCTCGGCCGGGCACAAAAATCTAACTGGCTTGGAGGAGGGTCATAGGGGGAGGAGCCAGTGCACACCACCTGATCGGAAAGCTTTACTTTTGTGCCCTGTCTCCTGCGGAGCCGCTATTCCCCCATGGTCCTTTCAGGAACCCCAGCATCCACTAGGACGATAGAGAAATATATTTTCAGGGCCCTGACAACGTCAAGTAACTTGGAGTCCTCCAAGTCCCTAGTAGCCGCAGGCACCACAATAGGTTGGTTCATGTGAAAAGCAGAAACCACCTTAGGGAGAAATTGAGGACGAGTCCTCAATTCTGCCCTGTCAGAATGAAAAATTAAGTAAGGGCTTTTATATGATAAAGCCGCCAATTCTGACACACGCCTGGCTGAAGCCAGGGCTAACAGCATTGTCACCTTCCATGTGAGATATTTTAAGTCCACAGTGGTGAGTGGTTCAAACCAATGTGACTTAAGGAACCTCAAAACAACATTGAGATCCCAAGGTGCCACTGGAGGCACAAAAGGAGGTTGTATATGCAGTACCCCTTTTACAAATGTCTGAACTTCAGGTACTGAAGCCAGTTCTTTCTGGAAGAAAATCGACAGGGACGAAATTTGAACCTTAATGGACCCTAATTTTAGGCCCATAGACAGTCCTGTTTGCAGGAAATGGAGGAAACGACCCAGTTGAAATTCCTCTGTAGGGGCCTTCTTGGCCTCACACCACGCAACATATTTTCGCCAAATGCGGTGATAATGTTTTGCGGTTACATCCTTCCTGGCTCTGACCAGGGTAGGGATGACTTCATCTGGAATGCCTTTTTCCTTCAGGATCCGGCGTTCAACCGCCATGCCGTCAAACGCAGCCGCGGTAAGTCTTGGAACAGACAAGGCCCCTGCTGGAGCAGGTCCTTTCTTAGAGGTAGAGGCCACGGGTCTTCCGTGAGCATCTCCTGAAGTTCCGGGTACCAAGTCCTTCTTGGCCAATCCGGAACCACGAGTATCGTTCTTACTCCTCTCCATCTTATGATTCTCAGTACTTTTGGTATGAGAGGCAGAGGAGGGAACACATACACTGACTGGTACACCCACGGTGTTACCAGAGCGTCCACCGCTATTGCCTGAGGGTCCCTTGACCTGGCGCAATATCTGTCTAATTTTTTGTTTAGACGTGACGCCATCATGTCCACCTTTGGTTTTTCCCAACGGTTTACAATCAGGTGGAAGACTTCTGGGTGAAGTCCCCACTCTCCCGGGTGAAGGTCGTGTCTGCTGAGGAAGTCTGCTTCCCAGTTGTCCACTCCCGGAATGAACACTGCTGACAGAGCTATCACATGATTTTCCGCCCAGCGAAGAATCCTTGCAGCCTCTGCCATTGCCCTCCTGCTTCTCGTGCCGCCCTGTCTGTTTACGTGGGCGACTGACGTGATGTTGTCCGATTGGATCAATACCGCCTGACCCTGAAGCAGGGGTTTCGCTTGACTTAGGGCATTGTAAATGGCCCGTAGTTCCAGAATGTTTATATGAAGAGATGTTTCCATGCTTGACCACAAGCCCTGGAAGTTTTTTCCCTGTGTGACTGCTCCCCAGCCTCTCAGGCTTGCATCCGTGGTCACCAGGATCCAATCCTGAATGCCGAATCTGCGGCCCTCTAGAAGATGAGCACCCTGCAACCACCACAGGAGAGACACCCTTGTCTTTGGTGACAGGGTTATCCGCTGCTGCATCTGAAGATGCGAACCGGACCATTTGTCCAGTAGATCCCACTGAAACGTTCTTGCATGGAATCTTCCGAATGGAATTGCTTCGTAAGAAGCCACCATTTTTCCCAGGACCCTCGTGCACTGATGCAATGACACCTGGGCTGGTTTTAGGAGGTTCCTGACTAGCTCGGATAACTCCTTGGCCTTCTCCTCCGGGAGAAAAACCTTCTTGTGGACTGTGTCCAGAATCATTCCTAGGAACAGAAGACGTGTCGTTGGAATCAGCTGCGATTTTGGAATATTTAGGATCCACCCGTGCTGACGTAACACTATCTGAGATAGTGCTACTCCGACTTCTAACTGTTCCCTGGACCTTGCCCTTATCAGGAGATCGTCCAAGTAAGGGATAATTAATTCGCCTTTTCTTCGAAGAAGAATCATCATTTCGGCCATTACCTTGGTAAAGACCCGAGGTGCCGTGGACAACCCAAACGGCAGCGTCTGAAACTGATAATGACAGTCTTGTACTACAAACCTGAGATACCCTTGGTGAGAAGGGTAGATTGGGACGTGGAGATAAGCATCTTTGATGTCCAGAGACACCATATAGTCCCCTTCTTCCAGGTTCGCTATCACCGCTCTGAGTAATTCCATCTTGAATTTGAACCTTTTTATGTAAGTGTTCAAGGATTTCAGATTTAAAATTGGTCTCACCGAGCCGTCCGGCTTCGGTACCACAAACAGCGTGGAATAATACCCCTTTCCTTGTTGTAGGAGGGGTACCTTGATTATCACCTGCTGGGAATACAGCTTGTGAATGGCTTCCAGAACTGCCTCCCTGTCGGAGGTAGACTTTGGCAGAGCAGACTTCAGGAACCGGCGAGGGGGAAACGCCTCGAATTCCAGTTTGTACCCCTGCGATACTACCTGTAGAATCCAGGGATCCACTTGCGAGTGAGCCCACTGCGCGTTGAAATTCTTGAGACGGGCCCCCACCAAGTCTGAGTCTGCTTGTAAAGCCCCAGCGTCATGCTGAAGACTTGGCAGAAGCAGGGGAAGGCTTCTGATCCTGGGAAGCGGCTGCATGGTGCAGTCTTTTTCCCCTTCCTCTGCCCCGGGGCAGAAAGGAATGGCCTTTTGCTCGCTTGTATTTATGGGAACGAAAGGACTGAGTTTGAAAAGACGGTGTCTTTTTCGGTTGATGTGAAGTGACCTGGGGTAAGAAGGTGGACTTTCCAGCCGTTGCCGTGGCCACCAGGTCCGAAAGACCAGCCCCAAATAACTCCTCCCCTTTATACGGCAATACTTCCATATGTCGTTTGGAATCCGCATCCCCTGACCACTGACGCGTCCATAACGTTCTTCTGGCAGAGATGGACATAGCACTTACTCTTGATGCCAGGGTGCAAATATCCCTCTGTGCATCACGCATATATAGTAATGCATCCTTCAAATGCTCTATAGTTAACAATATATTGTCCCTATCCAGGGTATCAATATTTTCAGTCAGGGAATCCGACCACGCGACTCCAGCACTGCACATCCAGGCTGAAGCGATTGCTGGTCGCAGTATAACACCAGTATGTGTGTATATACTTTTTAAGATATTTTCCAGCCTTCTATCAGCTGGTTCTTTGAGGGTGGCCGTATCAGGAGACGGTAACGCTACTTGTTTAGATAAACGTGTGAGCGCCTTATCTACCCTAGGGGGTGTTTCCCAACGTGTCCTAACCTCTGATGGGAAAGGATATAGTGCCAATAATTTATTAGAAATTAGCAGTTTTTTGTCGGGAGAAACCCACGCTTTATCACATACCTCATTCAATTCATCTGACTCAGGAAAAACTATTGGTAGTTTTTTCACCCCCCACATAATACCCTTCTTAGTGGTATTTGTAGTGTCAGAAATGTGCAATGCTTCCTTCATTGCCGTGATCATGTAACGTGTGGCCCTACTGGACATTACGTTCGACTCATCACCGTCGACACTAGACTCCGTATCTGTGTCTGGGTCTGTGTCGACCCACTGAGGTAACGGGCGTTTTAGGGCCCCTGACGGTGTCTGAGACGCCTGGACAGGCACTAATTGATTTGCCGGCTGTCTCATGTCGTCAACAGTTTTTTGCAAAGTGTTGACATTATCACTTAATTGTTTGAACACGATCATCCAGTCAGGTGTCGACTCCCTAGGGGGTGACATCACTAACGCAGGCAATTGCTCCGCCTCCACATCATTTTCCTCCTCATACATGTCGACACACACGTACCGACACACAGCACACACACCGGGAATGCTCTGATAGAGGACAGGACCCCACGAGCCCTTTGGAGAGACAGAGGGAGAGTCTGCCAGCACACACCCAGCGCTATATATATATATATATATATATATATATATATATATATATATACACACAGGGATAACCTTATATAAGTGTTATTCCCTTACAGCTGCTGTTTATATTGTCATTTGCTGCCAATAGTGCCCCCCCTTCTCTTTTTTACCCTGATTCTGAAGCAGGACTGCAGGGGAGAGTCAGGGAGCCGTCCTTCCAGCGGAACTGTGAGGGAAAATGGCGCTTTTGTGCTGAGGAGATAGGCTCCGCCCCTTCACGACGTCCTTATCTCCCGCTTTTTTGTGTAAAAATGGCAGGGGTTAAAATACATCCATATAGCCCAGGAGCTATATGTGATATATTCTTTTGCTACCTAAGGTATTATCATTTATATTGCGTCTCAGGGCGCTCCCCCCCAAGCGCCCTGCACCCTCAGTGACCGGAGTGTGAAGTGTGCTGAGAGCAATGGCGCACAGCTGCGGTGCTGTGCGCTACCTTAGTCTGAAGACAGGATTGTCTTCTGCCGCCGATTTCACCGGACCTCTTCGTCTCTTCTGGCTCTGTAAGGGGGACGGCGGCGCGGCTCCGGTGACCCATCCAGGCTGTACCTGTGATCGTCCCTCTGGAGCTAATGTCCAGTAGCCTAAGAAGCCCAATCCACTCTGCACGCAGGTGAGTTCGCTTCTTCTCCCCTTAGTCCCACGATGCAGTGAGCCTGTTGCCAGCAGGACTCACTGAAAATAAAAAACCTAAACTAAACTTTTATTCTAAGCAGCTCAGGAGAGCCACCTAGCCTGCACCCTTCTCGTTCGGGCACAAAAATCTAACTGAGGCTTGGAGGAGGGTCATAGGGGGAGGAGCCAGTGCACACCACCTGATCCTAAAGCTTTTATTCTTGTGCCCTGTCTCCTGCGGAGCCGCTATTCCCCATGGTCCTTACGGAGTCCCAGCATCCACTAGGACGTCAGAGAAAAGTTATTTCTGCATCCAGCCAGCTGCAAATGTGAGGACGTCTGCAATGAGAGATTATCGGCAGACTGCGCATGCACAAAATGGTAAATGAGATTCTTCCGAAAGCGAACGCATCAAAATTGCAATAAACAAAACTGCTAGCAGGACTATCCCCAAAAAAAGTCTGAATTTGCATTGCAAAAGTAGGCGTTTGTGGCTCTAATGTGGGCATGCATACATTAGCAACTGCTATTTCAGGCACAGAAGTTCGTGACGAGAGCCGAGAACTGCAGTCCGTTTTCTGAGTAAGTCTTGGCCTGCACAGGCTGTTCACTATGGTTCCACAATGCTTACTTTCATTGCAAACATTGATGTTGGAGAAAGATTGCACACCCATTAATACAGGCAATTAGCCTTTCCAATTAATTTAAACAGATTGCAATGTAAATCTGCATTGAAATTAATTTACAAGATTGTCCTATTTTTTGTTGTTTTGTTAGATATTACTTTTGGAGGGCATTTATTTTTTCCGTTCCCAATTTTTTTCTCCATTCGTTTTGCATTAGTGATCCTTAGTGAATTAGGCCCTAGATCGCAGAAGATGCAGCTGTCAGCCATGCATGTCTGACTGCCAATATCGCCAGCGAGGGCACTACCAAATGCAGCATCCCCCCCATCGTCGCATCGGCAAGCGTGTATGAAGTTGCAGACGTCCACCCCGCTGCCAAGTTCCGTCGCTCACGATATTGCTGGGTACACACATCATCTAGTGTGTACCCAGTTCTAGCATAAAGAAATTGGAATAATCCATTTGATTAACAAATTAAATAACAAACGCCCATAAAGAGTGTTGTGACCATAAAGGAGAATAAAATGGCAGAAATCTAAGCTTCCATCAGAGACGGGGGTGCCTCTACACTGACAGCACTACATATTACAGAGAAGCACATCACACCTACTTATTTCCATGGTGCTCTGCAACATCATCTGGCAGCTAGAGTTGGCTCCAGCTGTGTTGGACGCTAATGGCTCCGTGTTGCTCTCACCCCTCTCTCCCCCCGGGACAGACGGGCAGCCATGGTCACGGTGTGCCGGCGTGTGTCCCTCCATGACTTGCCCAGTCACCTTTACACATGCAGCGATCACCAGATTCCATCTGATTCCGCATAGCGGGGCGCCATCTTGTAACGTCACTGCCGACTGCCCTCAGTTCACCCTGCCGCAGGGTAACCGCGTCACCGCAGCTGCGGCAGCTGTTGCTTTATTTTAGAAATTGTCTTCAAAGACAGTTTTTCCCCTTATTTACTGATCTCTGTACACATCCTCACTACACTCACATCCCGCTATGTGCAGCAGGTGCTACATGGAATACTGTCATGCATGTCTGTGTGTGTAATGTCACAGGATGGCCTGCAGTATCACAGCTAGGCTCGGGGGGGCGCTGTCCAGCTCCCGTCCTTTTAGTTTTCGGCCCGGCGTCACCGGTATCTATGGCTACTGAGATGACGCGGGGCATGCTGGGATACCCTGCGTGGGGATTGCGAGTTGGAGAGCGGGTGAGTACAGAATGGGGCAAGGTCGGGTTGAGTGACAGTGGGCAGCCAGGTGCATGTCCCGCCGGGAGGCAGCAGCTGTCCTTCCTATAGGTGATCTCTATTGTATTGTCTACAGGGACAGAGCTGTGTGTTTCCTGCCCACTAACCTCTCTGCTCTGGTGCTTTTATACATGTCATTCCCAATAAACCAATAGATAAAATCAAGCTTTGCATCTGAAACAGTGGTAGCACTACAAATCTCAGCATGCCATTGCCTGCAATATGGCAGCTGGTGAGCCCCATGTTGCATGAGCTAGCCTCGGATGACATGGAGGACAATTTTTTTTTTAACATTATTGGGAGAGCTCAGTATACATCCACCAAATGAGATAAGATCGTTGTCCACAGACCCGGTATGTGGTCACCAAGCTGACTGTCACTGTCGACATCATAAATGTTGAGTTTGTGAAATGTAGCTGTTTCGGATTGTGCTTACCTCAGACAAGACATTTTTTATATTCTAACCATGCTGACATTTCATCAGTGACAATGTCATGAACATGTCGTCATGTTTACCGTCTACATAATGAATATCGACATGGTCAGCAAGAGAAAACAAACCCCACACTGTCAGCAACACACATAGGGGGTAATTCTGAGTTGATCGCAGCAGGAATTTTGTTAGCAGTTGGGCAAAACCATGTGCACTGCAGGGGGGGGCTGATATAACATGTGCAGAGAGAGTTAGATTTGGTTGGGTTATTTTGTTTCTGTGCAGGGTAAATACTGGCTGCTTTATTTTTAGACTGCAATTTAGATTGCAGATTGAACTCACCCCACCCAAATCTAACTCTCTCTGCACATGTTATATCTGCCTCCCCTGCAGTGCACATGGTTTTGCCCAACTGCTAAAAAATTTCCTGCTGCGATCAACTTGGAATTACCCCCCATGTGCACTGCAGGGGAGGCAGATATAACATGTGCAGAGAGAGTTAGATTTGGGTGGGGTGTGTTCAATCTGCAATCTAAATTGCATCATAAAAATAAAGCAGCCAGTATTTACCCTGCACAGAAACAAAATAACCCACCCAAATCTAACTCTCTCTGCACATGTTATATCTGTCTCCCCTGCAGTGCATATGGTTTTGCCCAATTGCTAACAAAATTCCTGCTGCGATCAACTCAGAAGTAGGCCCATAATTGGGGATGCTACAGCACCTGTAGATTAGAGCTGGCTTCTGTGCTCAGAAGTAAAGATGAGCAGGCCTGTCTCTGGGAGGATGTTACATTGGGGGTCATTCAGAGTTGATCGCTAGCTGCCGTTGTTCGCAGCGGTCAGGCAAAAAAATCGGCTTTTCTGCGTATGGGTCGCCGTGCGCACGCGCAAAGTACTTTCACACAAAACGGTGCAGTTTTACACAAGGTCGAGCAACTCATTTCAGTCGCACGGCTGATCGGTGAGTGATTGACAGGAAAGGGGCGTTTCTGGGAGGTAACTGACTGTTTTCCGGGAGTGTGCTAAAAAAACGCAGGCGTGTCAGAAGATATGTGATAGTATTAGGGATGTTAGGGACCCATGTGATGAAGTCACCTGGCCGCGGTACATGGGCCCGCATATTTGCGCAAATGTGTGCTAAGAACTTCAATTATACTCCATGTTAATTGTGAGGGTTTATTTAAATTATTTTTATTATCAGTGTTCTTAGTGCTAAGAGTGTGCATCTGCATCTCTCTTCCCCCAGCATAGTATTAGAAGCCTCAGCATGATAGCACCTCTTGATATCTTTAGTAATAGGATGTGCAATCCAGGTTCCCCCCTTTTTCCACTATATTTGTGTATATATTGTACACTGGAAGGCAAGGCTTCCTTCCTCTGGATTGGCACTCCTCCCATTCACCCTCAGGTGTTTTAATTAGCTGGGTTCCTGCATTTCAGATCACACATTGATAAGGCCCTATTTAGAGGTAAGTCCTGTATAAATTTATAGAATGTGATAGTATTAGGGATGTTAGGGACCCATGTGATGAAGTCACCTGGCCGCGGTACATGGGCCCGCATATTTGCGCAAATGTGTGCTAAGAACTTCAATTATACTCCATGTTAATTGTGAGGGTTTATTTAAATTATTTTTATTATCAGTGTTCTTAGTGCTAAGAGTGTGCATCTGCATCTCTCTTCCCCCAGCATAGTATTAGAAGCCTCAGCATGATAGCACCTCTTGATATCTTTAGTAATAGGATGTGCAATCCAGGTTCCCCCCTTTTTCCACTATATTTGTGTATATATTGTACACTGGAAGGCAAGGCTTCCTTCCTCTGGATTGGCACTCCTCCCATTCACCCTCAGGTGTTTTAACTAGCTGGGTTCCTGCATTTCAGATCACACATTGATAAGGCCCTATTTAGAGGTAAGTCCTGTATAAATTTATAGAATGTGATAGTATTAGGGATGTTAGGGACCCATGTGATGAAGTCACCTGGCCGCGGTACATGGGCCCGCATATTTGCGCAAATGTGTGCTAAGAACTTCAATTATACTCCATGTTAATTGTGAGGGTTTATTTAAATTATTTTTATTATCAGTGTTCTTAGTGCTAAGAGTGTGCATCTGCATCTCTCTTCCCCCAGCATAGTATTAGAAGCCTCAGCATGATAGCACCTCTTGATATCTTTAGTAATAGGATGTGCAATCCAGGTTCCCCCCTTTTTCCACTATATTTGTGTATATATTGTACACTGGAAGGCAAGGCTTCCTTCCTCTGGATTGGCACTCCTCCCATTCACCCTCAGGTGTTTTAATTAGCTGGGTTCCTGCATTTCAGATCACACATTGATAAGGCCCTATTTAGAGGTAAGTCCTGTATAAATTTATAGAATGTGATAGTATTAGGGATGTTAGGGACCCATGTGATGAAGTCACCTGGCCGCGGTACATGGGCCCGCATATTTGCGCAAATGTGTGCTAAGAACTTCAATTATACTCCATGTTAATTGTGAGGGTTTATTTAAATTATTTTTATTATCAGTGTTCTTAGTGCTAAGAGTGTGCATCTGCATCTCTCTTCCCCCAGCATAGTATTAGAAGCCTCAGCATGATAGCACCTCTTGATATCTTTAGTAATAGGATGTGCAATCCAGGTTCCCCCCTTTTTCCACTATATTTGTGTATATATTGTACACTGGAAGGCAAGGCTTCCTTCCTCTGGATTGGCACTCCTCCCATTCACCCTCAGGTGTTTTAATTAGCTGGGTTCCTGCATTTCAGATCACACATTGATAAGGCCCTATTTAGAGGTAAGTCCTGTATAAATTTATAGAATGTGATAGTATTAGGGATGTTAGGGACCCATGTGATGAAGTCACCTGGCCGCGGTACATGGGCCCGCATATTTGCGCAAATGTGTGCTAAGAACTTCAATTATACTCCATGTTAATTGTGAGGGTTTATTTAAATTATTTTTATTATCAGTGTTCTTAGTGCTAAGAGTGTGCATCTGCATCTCTCTTCCCCCAGCATAGTATTAGAAGCCTCAGCATGATAGCACCTCTTGATATCTTTAGTAATAGGATGTGCAATCCAGGTTCCCCCCTTTTTCCACTATATTTGTGTCAGAAGATAACGCAGGCGTGCCTGGGGAAACGGGGGAGTGGCTGGCCGAACGCAGGGCGTGTATGTGACGTCAAAACAGGAACTAAACTGTCTGCAGTGATCGCAAGGTAGGAGTAGGTTTGGAGTTACTCAGAAATGGCATGACATTTTTTTCGAGCAGTTCTGCTAACCTTTCATTCACACTTCTGCGAAGATACACTCCCAGAGGGCGGCGGCTTAGCGTTTGCACTGCTGCTAAAAGCAGCTAGTGAGCGATCAGCTCGGAATGAGGGCCATTGTCTGGGACTCACGTTGCAGAAGAATATGACATATTTCTGGAGCGGGGTACACTGTGTTCCACAGGGAAACATTGGGTGTAGAGTTGGATCTTGATACAGAGGCACCAACAGGCTAAAGGTTTCACTGTTCCCAAGATGCATAGCGCCGCCTCCTCTATAACCCCGCCTCCGGGCACTCGAGCTCAGTTTGTAAATTGATGCCTGCAGAGCAGGTCACTTAACAGAGGGGGCTGCGCCAGGCAGCCCTGAAAAGAGGTTTGTTAGAAGAATCTTCAAGGGCTGCAGCACTTTTATGTCCTAGTGACATGCTATGCTGTGGCTCAAACACCTCCCCAGCAGCTCCGCACACTCCCGCTGGCTGAGTTCCCATGTGCTTGCGCCGGAGGCGCTCCGGTTCCCAGGCACACCACCGCTGGTGCTCTCCAGGATCGTGTGGCTGCTTCTTTGGAATGAGGTAAGAGGGTCCCCCAGGTGGAACCTGCCGAAATCACGTTCCGGTCGCGATCTTAGTAGACGTGGCGTGGACACTGTGGCTGTACAGCAGGGGTGGGGAACCTTTTTTCTACCAAGGGCCATTTGGATATTTCTAAAATCCTTCAGAAGCCATACAAAAATGATCAACTTAAAAATTACCCTGCCCCCCCAGTAGTTCTGCCCCTTAGAAGTACTGAGTGCGCGTGCCAAAAGATGGGTGTGACCAATTAGAATGGGACGTGATACACATATGCCCAAAATAGTGTAGTGTCAGATACACATGCCAGTGCAGTGCCAGATATACAAATGCCCCCACAGTGCCAGATATACAAATGCCCCCACAGTGCCAGATATACAAATGCCCCCACAGTGCCAGATATACAAATGCCCCCACAGTGCCAGATATACAAATGCCTCCACAGTGCCAGATATACAAATGCCCCCTCAGTGCTGCTCACCGCTGCTGCTGCTGCTGCTCCGTCCGGCGGCGTGCCTCAGCTGTCAGGGGGTCAGGGCAGGGAGGAGCACGCGGCTGTGTCGGGCGGCGGCAGCAGCGTGTAGGATCTCATTCCACCCGCCGGTTCGTGAGCCAATCAGAGCTCGCGGACCGGCAGCGGCGGCTCCTGATTGGCTGCCGGTCCGCGAGCGCTGATTGGCTCACGAACCGGCGGTTGGTTTGAGATCCTACCCGCCGCTACCGCCGGACATGTAGATGCGCTCTTCTCCTTGCCCTGACAATTGAAACACGCCGCCGCCGGACTGAGAGGCGGCGTGTCTCACTGACAAGAGCGGATGGGCCGGAACAAATGGCTTTGTGGGCCTTTTACGACCCGCGGGCCGGAGGTTCCGCACCCCTGCTGTACAGGGACCCCGCTATATCAACCAGGCCAGGGAGCACAGGTCGGATTGTACAAAAATCAATTTTATTAAGGCTTCATAGTATCCGGTGGTGAGGGCCAGCATAGGGGATAAGGCGCTTGACCTGTAGCCCCTCCCCCAGCTCCGGGACTTGCGGGCAATGTCTCATCTGTAAATCTGCCTGCTTGCTCAACGCTGTGCATTTACATGGAAAACAAAAGGATAGATAATTCTCAGTGCGCTAAAGAAAGGCAGCTAGTTAGTGTATTAATCACACAGAGGTAACTCTCATGTGTACCTCCACCCAGAGAATAATCTCAAGTGAACTGCAAAATGATGTGATCATACATACAAGCGCCCAGAGAAGGGACTAAATGATGGTTCAGAGTCCTCCTGCAGTCAGTTTTCAATGTTATTATAACAAAGAAAAAAAGTGCATATAGTGATGTACCGTAAAAAACATTTAATATACAATCACATAAAACATGACAATGGTTAAAACATAAAGTGCATGGAATCCAAAGTGCAGAGAGTGTCCAAAGTGCGTAATTACCAGCAGCAGGTTAATTCAGGCAGGAGGTTTTTTGTTCCACGGCAACTGCAAGTGTCACTTCCTCATTTCGCTGTCCTGCAGACTGTCACACTCGGTCTCCTTTGGATAAAAAACATTGAAAACTGACTGCTGTGCATTTACAGTCACTTAAGTATTCTACATGTCATTTTAGACAGTGTAAGTTAAGAACACGTGTATCTATCTATCTATCTATCTATCTATCTATCTATCTATCTATCTATCTATCTATCTATCTATCTATCTATCTATCTGTGTGTATTTCTCTTACGTCCTAGAGGATACTGGGGTTCCATTTAGTATCATGGGGTATAGATGGGTCCACTAGGAGCCATAGGCACTTTAAGAATTTGATAGTGTGGGCTGGCTCCTCCCTCTATGCCCCTCCTAGCAGACTCAGTTTAGAAAATGTGCCCGGAGGAGCCGGTCACGGTTATGGAAGCTCCTGAAGAGTTTTCTGCATTTATTTTATATGTTTGTTATTTTAAGGCAGGGCTGGATGGCACCAGCCTGCATGCTTCGTGGGACTTAGGGGGGAAAACGGCCCAACCTCTTGAAGGGTTAATGGTCCCGTGCCCCGCTGACAGGACACTGAGCTCCTGAGGGAACTATTCGCAAGCCCCACCACGGCGAGCGTACATTCCCGCAGCACACCGCCACCTCTAACAGAGCCAGAAGAATGAAGAGTGGCAAATACCAAGCCGGCGTCCCGGTTAGCGGGGCGCCGGCCATTATGGCAGCATGAGGGTATGGAGACGCACAGCTTCTAACCGGGGTGGAATGCATCTCAAGACACAGTACACAGCTGCGTCTCAGTACACTGTACACAGTACCCACACTGGCAAAAACAGTCCTAAAACGGTTTTCTCCATTTTAAGCACCAGATTACCTCAACCAGTATAAAAAATGCGGTAGGACCGCACACCATTGAAGGGGCGGGGCCTTCACTATGAGCGGATCCAGCAGCTCACCAGTGCCATTTTCCCTCTGCAGTGGACACAGACGCTGACTGACAGGGACGCGCAGCTTTTCCGGAGAGACTCCAGATTACCTCAGCGGTACCAGAGGGTCATAGCACGGGGGGAGCGATTATTAGTGTACTAAGTCCCCTATCAGGGTACTTAGTCTGCGACCCGGCTAAGCTTGGCATTAGCGATAAGTGCGCAGTGGGGGCTGGCTCCAAATAACTCTGTGTCTCTGAGGGGGGGGATGCTACTCTGTCACAGGGAATAGAGGCTCTTATAGATGCTATCAGAGATGTTTGCATATTCCTGATAAGGTGTCAGAGGAGTGTGAGGAATCTTATTTTAATGTAAAAAACAAGTCCTCAGTCACTTTTCCTGCGTCAAAAGAATTGAATACCCTGTTTGAAGAACCGTGGGTTAATCCTGATAAGAAATTTCAGATCCCTAAAAGGTTGCTCTCATCTTTCCTTTTCCTCTGGAGGATAGGAAAAAATGGGTAAATCCACCGATAGTGGACGCATCAGTCTCTAGGCTGTCACGAAAAATTGTATTGCCTGTCCCTGGTGCAGCCTCCTTAAAAGACACGGCTGATCATAAAATTTAGACTACACTCAAATCATTGTATACAGCTGCTGGGGTGGCCCAGAGACCCACTATTGCATGTGCGTGGATCACTAAGGCCATTGCTAAATGGTCAGGTAACTTAATTGAGGGGTTAGATTCCTTGTCTAGGGGGATGTTGTTTTACTCCTGCAGCACATGCAGGGCTCTTCGAACTTTATGGTGGGAGCCATAAAATAGATAGGTTTGCTTAATGCACGCACCACCGCTATGGCAGTGTCAGCACCCAGGGGCTTGTGGCTACGCTAGTGGACTGCCGACGCGGACTTTAGGAAAGGCGTGGTAGGCCTTCCCTTCACGGGAGAGGCATTGTTTGGAGACGAACTAGACAAATGGATCTCCAAAGCTACTGCGGGTAAGTCTACATATCTTCCTTCTGCAGCTCCCCCAGCCAGGAAAGCTTATTCAGCTTCAAATTTACACTCCTTTCGGATGGCAAAGTTTAAGGGTAAATCCAGAGGTGCTTCTACTGCCTCCAGGGGCGCAAGAGGTAAACCACGCAAACCAGCAAGTGCAGGTGCTCAGGAACAGAGCTCAGGTACTGCTTCCTCAAGCCTTCAGCATGACGGTGGACCGCGATGCCTGGAGGACTGTCAGGTGAGAGCCCTACTAAAATTATTCAGTCACATCTGGTTAAGTTTGTGCTGGGCTCCCTGGGTCATAGATCTTTTCTCTGACGTCCTAGTGGATGCTGGGAACTCCGTAAGGACCATGGGGAATAGCGGCTCCGCAGGAGTCTGGGCACATCTAAAGAAAGCTTTAGGATCACCTGGTGTGCACTGGCTCCTCCCCCTATGACCCTCCTCCAAGCCTCAGTTAGATCTCTGTGCCCGAACGAGAAGGGTGCACACTAGGGGCTCTCCTGAGCTCTTTGTGAAAGTTTTAGTTTAGGTTTATTATTTTCAGTGAGACCTGCTGGCAACAGGCTCACTGCATCGAGGGACTAAGGGGAGAAGAAGCGAACTCACCTGCGTGCAGAGTGGATTGGGCTTCTTGGCTACTGGACATTAGCTCCAGAGGGACGATCACAGGTTCAGCCTGGATGGGTCCCGGAGCCGCGCCGCCGGCCCCCTTACAGAGCCAGAAGAGCGAAGAGGTCCGGAAAATCGGCGGCAGAAGACGATCCTGTCTTCAGATAAGGTAGCGCACAGCACCGCAGCTGTGCGCCATTGCTCTCAGCACACTTCACACTCCGGTCACTGAGGGTGCAGGGCGCTGGGGGGGCAGCGCCCTGAGACGCAATAAATCGATAAAAACCTTATATGGCTAAAATAAATGCATCACATATAACTCCTGGGCTATATGGATGCATTTAACCCCTGCCAAAACATACAGAAAAACGGATGATAAGGACGCCGAGAAAGGGGCGGAGCCTATCTCCTCAGCACACTGGCGCCATTTTCCCTCACAGCTCAGTTGGAGGGAAGCTCCCTGGCTCTCCCCTGCAGTCACTACACTACAGAAAGGGGTTAAAAAAGAGAGGGGGGCACAAATTAGGCGCAGTATAAACAATACAGCAGCTATAAAGGGAAAAACACTTATATAAGGTTATCCCTGTATATATATAGCGCTCTGGTGTGTGCTGGCAAACTCTCCCTCTGTCTCCCCAAAGGGCTAGTGGGGTCCTGTCCTCTATCAGAGCATTCCCTGTGTGTGTGCTGTGTGTCGGTACGTTTGTGTCGACATGTATGAGGAGAAAAATTATGTGGAGACGGAGTAGAGTGTCTGTAATAGTGTTGTCACCCCCTAGGGGGTCGACACCTGAGTGGATGTACTGTTGAAATTGCGTGACAGTGTCAGCTTTGTATTAAAGACAGTGGTTGACATGAGATAGCCGGCTACTCAGCTTGTGCATGTCCAGACGTCTCATACAGGGGCTCTAAAGCGCCCGTTACCTCAGATACAGACGCCGACACGGATACTGACTCCTGTGTCGACGGTGAAGAGACAACCGTGATTTCCAATAGGGCCACACATTGCATGATTGAGGCAATGGAAAATGTTTACACTTTTCTGATAATATGAATACCACCAAAAAAAGGGGTATTATGTTTGGTGAGGAAAAACTTCCTGTAGTTTTCCTGAATCTGAGAAATAAAATGAGGTGTGTGATGATGCGTGGGTTTCCCCCCGATAACAATTGATAATTTCTAAAAAGTTATTGGCAGTATACCTTTTCCCGCCAGAGGTTAGGGTGCGTTGGGAAACACCCCCTAGGGGGGATAAGGCGCTCACACGCTTGTAAGAACAAGGGCTCTATCCTCTCCTGAGATGGCCGCCCTTAAGGATCCTGCTGATAGAAAGCAGGAGGGTATCCTAAAATGTATTTACACACATACTGGTGTTATACTGCGACCAGCAATCGCCTCAGCCTGGATGTGCAGTGCTGGGTTGGCGTGGTCGGATTCCCTGACTGGAAATATTGATATCCTAGATAAGGACAGTATATTATTGCCTATAGAGCAATTAAAAGATGCATTTCTATATATGCATGATGCACAGCGGAATATTTGCCGACTGGCATCAAGTATAAGTGCGTTGTCCAATTCTACCAGTAAAGTGGTCAGGTGATGCGGATTCCAAACGGCATTTGGAAGTATTGCCTTAAAAAAAGGGGATGTACCCCTGGTCGCCTCTCAAAATAAGACGCCGTATTATCAGGCGCAGTCCTGGTTGGCAAGCGGACAAAAGGGTTCCTCTTTTCTGCACGTGACAGAGGGAGAGGAAAATGGCTGCAGAGATCAGCCAGTTCCCAGGAACAGAAACCCTTTTCTGCCTCTGCCAAGCCCTCAGTATGACGCTAGGGCTTTACAAGTTCAGGCACGGTGGGGTCCCGTTCTCAATGAATTTCAGTGCGCAGTGGGCTCACTCGCAAGTAGACCCCTGGATCCTTCAGGTAATATTTTCAGGGGTACAAATTGGAATTCGAGACGTATTCCCCTCGCCGTTTCCAAAAGTCTGTTTTACCGACGTCTCCCGCTGACAGGGAGGCAGTTTTGGAAGCCATTCACAAGCTGTATTCCCAGCAGGTGATAATTAAGGTACCCCTCCTGCAACAGGGAACGGGGTATTATTCCACACTATTGTGGTACCGAAGCCAGACGGCTCGGTGAGACCGATTTTAAAATCTAAAATCTAAAATCTTTGAACACTTACATACAGAGGTTCAAATTCAAAATTGAGTCACTCAGAGCAGTGATTGCAAACCTGGAAGAAGGGGACTACATGATGTCTCGGGACATCAAGGATGCTTACCTTCATGTCAAAATTTACCCTTCTCACCAAGGGTATCTCAGGTTATGGTACAGAACTGTCACTATCAGTTCAGACGCTGCCGTAGGGATGGTCCACGGCACCCCGGGTCTTTACTGAAGTAATGACCGAAATGATGATATTCCTTCGAAGGAAGGGAATTTTAGTTATCCTTTACTTGGACGATTCCCTGATAAGGGTAAGATCCAGGGAACAGTTGGAGATCGGTGTAGCACTTTCTCAGGTAGTGTTGCGGCAGGACGATTGGATTCTCAATATTCCAAATTCGCAGCTGGTTCCGACGACTTGTCTTCTGTTCCTAGGGATGATCCTGGACACAGTCCAGAAAGAAGGTGTTTCTCCCGGAGGAAAAAGCCAGGGAGTTATCCGAGCTAGTCAGGAACCTCCTAAAACCGAACCAAGTCTCAGTGCATCAATGCACAAGGGTTCTGGGTAAAAATGGTGGCTTTCTACGAAGCAATCCCATTCGGCAGATTCCACGCAAGACTTTCCAGTGGAACCTACTGGACAAATGGTCCGGGTCGCATCTTCAGATGCATCAGCGGATAACCCTGTCACCAAGGACAAGGGTATCCCTCCTGTGGTGGTTGCAGAGTGCTCATCTTCTAGAGGGCCGCAGATTCGGCATTCAGGACTGGGTCCTGGTGACCACGGATGCCAGCCTGCGAGGCTGGGGAGCAGTCACACAGGGAAGGAATATCCAGGGCTTATGGTCAATCCTGGAGACATCACTTCACATCAATATCCTGTAGCTAAGGGCCATTTACAATGCTCTAAGCTTAGCAAGACCTCTGCTTCAAGGTCAGCCGGTGTTGATCCAGTCGGACAACATTACGGCAGTCACCCACGTAAACAGACAGGGTGCCACAAGAAGCAGGAGGGCAATGGCAGAAGCTGCAAGGATTCTTCGCTGGGCGAAAAACCATGTGATAGCACTGTCAGCAGTTTTCATTCCGGGAGTGGACAACTGGGAAGCAGATTTCCTCAGCACGACCTCCACCCGGGAGAGTAGGGACTTCACCCAGAAGTCTTCCACATGATTATAAACTGTTGGGAAAAACTCGACAGGTATTGCGCCAGGTCAAGGGACCCTCAGGCAATAGCTGTAGATGCTCTGGTAACACCGTGGGTGTACCAATCAGTGTATGGGTTCCCTCCTCTGCCTCTCATACCCAAGGTACTGAGATTGATAAGATGGAGAGGAGTAAGCACTATATTAGTGGCTCCGGATTGGCCAAGAAGGACTTGGTAACCGGAACTTCAAGAGATGCTCACGGAGAATCCGTGGCCTCTACCTCTAAGAAGGGACCTGCTTCAGCGGGGACCTTGTCTGTTCCAAGACTTGCCGCGGCTGCGTTGACGGCATGGCGGTTGAACGCCGGATCCTGAAGGAAAAAGGCATTCCGGATGAAGTCATCCCTATCCTGATCAAGGCCGGGAAGGATGTAACCGCAAAACATTATCACCGCATTTGGCGAAAATATGTTGCGTGGTGCGAGGCCAGTAAGGCTCGACGGAGGAAATTCAACTGGGTCGATTCCTACATTTCCTGCAAACAGGAGTATCTATGGGCCTGAAATTGGGGTCCATTAAGGTTCAAATTTCGGCTCTGTCGATTTTCTTCCAAAAAAGAACTAGCTTCAGTCCCTGAAGTTCAGACGTTTGTTAAAGGGGTACTGCATATACAGCCTCCTTTTGTGCCTTCAGTGGCACTTTGGGATCTCAAGGTGGTTTTTGGGTTCCAAAAGTCACATTGGTTTGACCCACTTAAATCTGTGGAGTTAAAATATCTCACAGAAAAAGTGGTCATGCTGTTGGCTCTGGCCGGGGCCAGGCGCGTGTCAAAATTGGTGGCTTTATCCTGTAAAAGCCCTTATCTGATTTTCCATTCGGACAGGGCGGAATTGAGGACTCGTCCTCAGTTTCTCCCTAAGGTGGTTTCAGCGTTCACCTGAACCAAACCTATTGTGGTGCCTGCGGCTACTAGGGACTTGGAGGACTCCAAGTTGCTAGACGTTGTCAGGACCCGGAAAATATATGTTTCCAGGACGGCTGGAGTCAGGAAATCTGACTCGTTGTTTATCCTGTATGCACCCAACTAGCTGGGTGCTCCTGCTTCTAAGCAGACTATTGCTCGTTGGATTTGTAGTACAATTCAGCTTGCACATTCTGTGGCAGGCCTGCCACAGCCAAAAAATCTGTAAATGCCCACTCCACAAGGAAGGTGGGCTCATCTTGGGCAGCTGCCCGAGGGGTCTCGGCTTTACAACTTTGCCGAGCAGTTACTTGGTCAGGAGCAAATACGTTTGTAAAATTCTACAAATTTGATACCCTGGCTGAGGAGGACCGGGAGTTCTCTCATTGGGTGCTGCAGAGTCATCCGCACTCTCCCGCCCGTTTGGGAGCTTTGGTATAATCCCCATGGTCCTTACGGAGTTCCCAGCATCCACTAGGACGTCAGAGAAAATAAGAATTTACTTACCGATAATTCTATTTCTCGTAGTCCGTAGTGGATGCTGGGCGCCCATCCCAAGTGCGGATTGTCTGCAATACTGGTACATAATTATTGTTACCAAAAAATTCGGGTTATTGCTGTAGTGAGCCATCTTTTCTAGAGGCTCCTCTATTATCATGCTGTTAACTGGGTTCAGATCACAAGTTGTACAGTGTGATTGGTGTGGCTGGTATGAGTCTTACCCGGGATTCAAAATCCTTCCTTATTGTGTACGCTCGTCCGGGCACAGTATCCTCACTGAGGCTTGGAGGAGGGTCATAGGGGGAGGAGCCAGTGCACACCAGGTGATCCTAAAGCTTTCTTTAGATGTGCCCAGACTCCTGCGGAGCCGCTATTCCCCATGGTCCTTACGGAGTTCCCAGCATCCACTACGGACTACGAGAAATAGAATTATCGGTAAGTAAATTCTTATTATTTCCCAGGGCTACAGACTGGAGTTCCAAGAGCTCCCCCTCACAGATTCTTCAAATCAGGCTTACCAGCTTCACAAGAGGCAAGTATAACTTTACAGCATGCCATCCAAAAACTGGTAAACACTCAAGTCATTGTTCCAGTTCCACCTCATCTGCACAACAAGGGGTACTATTCTAACTTGTTTGTAGTACCGAAACCGTACGGTTCAGTACGATCGATTCTGAACCTCAAGTCCTTGAACTCTTTCTTAAGAGTGTTCAAGATGGAGTCTCTGAGAGCTGTGATCTCGGGTCTGAAGGAAATGGAATTCCTAGTGTCTCTGGATATCAAGGATGCGTACCTTCACATTCCTATCTGGCCGCCTCATCAGGCTTATCTACGGTTTGCACTGCAGGACTGTCACTACCAGTTCCAGGCCCTGCCATTTGGTCTCTCCACGGCACCGAGGGTGTTCACCAAAGTGATGGCAGAGATGATGTTTTTGCTCCGCAAACAGGGAGTGAATATAATTCCGTACCTGGACGATCTTTTGATAAAGGCGTCGTCAATGGAGAGCTTGCTGGACAGCATTGGTCTCTCAACCAAACTTCTCCAGGATCTCGGGTGGATTCTGAACCTTCCGAAATCTCAGCTAGAGCCAACACGGAGGCTCCCATTCCTGGGAATTATACTGGACATGGAGTCGCAGAAAGAGTTCCTTCCATTTGAAAAGGCACTGGTAATCCAGTCGATGGTTCGGGATTGTCACTGACCTGGGTTGGGAGTGTTGAGAACGATGTTGAAGCACACAGAAGAATGAAGAACTTGTCAGTGATGCTGAAGAAATAAATGAGGATTTGAGATTCAGTGTAACTCTGGAAGTTTGGGAGGCGTTCCACTTAGGGATACCCTGTAATACTGGAAGCACAGGAGGTGTCCCACTGAGAGATACACTGTAACGCTGGTAACGCAGAGAATGTCCCACTGAGTAATACACTGTAACGCTGGTAGCACAGGGAAGGTTCCACTGAGTGATGCACTGTAACGCTGGTAGCACGGGGAAGGTTCCACTGAGTGATACACTGTAACGCTGGTAGCACAGGGAATGTCCCACTGAGAGATACTCTGTAACGCTGGTAGCACAGGGAATGTCCCACTGAAAGATACTCTGTAATGCTGGAACACAGGAGACGTTCAGCTTGAGAACACGCTGAACGCTGCTAGCACTGGTGATCATGGGAAAGACGATACTCAGGCGCCGGGCTCTGTACGGCACCTGCCTTTGAAATTCCCGCCCTCTCCCGATTGGCGGAAGGGGCCGATGACGTCACCCGCTCACCACGCTCTCGTGGATGCCAGGCGCAATGGCGGCGCCCACACCCCGGGAACCCGCCGGAGGCAGCGCCAGCAAGACGCGACGACCCAGACCCCACCGGGGGCGATGACCGCCGGGAGACCCAGCGCACCCGGAGCGGTAAGCGCGGCAGCCGCAGCGCCGCGAGTATGACAGTACCCCCTCCTCTAGGAGTGGCCCCTGGACACTTTCCTGGTTTCGTTGGATGTTTAAAATGAAAGATCCGGACTAGTCGGGGAGCAGTGACTTCAGAAGCTTTGACCCAGCTCCTCTCCTCAGGACCATAACCTTTCCATTCTACCAGATACTGTAAATTCTTGTGAAGATAACGAGAGTCAAGAATAGTTTTGATTTCAAATTCTGTTTCAGCTTCAGTCTCTACCGAGGTTGGGCTAGGAGACTCCGAATGAAACCGATTTAAAATGAGGGGACGAAGGAGAGAAACATGGAAAGAATTTGGTACCCGAAAGTGGAAAGGCAATCCCAATTTGCAGACAACAGGGTTCAGGACCTGCAAAACGGGGTAAGGACCGATGAACCTCGGAGCAAACTTCATAGCGGGTACTCTTAAACGAAGATTGCGGGTAGAGAGCCATACCCTTCACCAACTTTGTATTGAGGAGCTGCTCGCCGTTTTCTATCCGCAAAGAATTTGTAGCGGCCAGAGATTTTCTTGAGATTAGCATGAACCCTACTCCAGATTTGACTGAAGTGCTGGAGAGTGGAAGCTGCAGCAGGAACATCCTCCGAAGGAAAAATTGGTAATTCTTGGACTCGTGGATAGAATCCGTAATTAATGAAGAATGGGGACTCGCCAGTGGAAGAGTGGTACAGATGATTATGGGCAAACTCGACCCAGGGTAACAGTTCCACCCAATCGTCCTGTGAAGGAGAGAGATAATCGCGGAGAAAAGCCTATTAATCTTGATTGACACGTTCAGTTTGCCCATTGGTTTGTGGATGGTAAGCAGATGAGAACTTGAGTTTTATTTGTAAGGCTGAGCAGAGGGTCCACCAAAATCTTGCAGTGAACTGTACCCCTCGATCAGAGACTATCTCCCGAGGTAACCCGTGCAGGCGGAAGTGTTCACGAATAAATAGTAAAGCCAACTTGGGAGCCGTTGGTAAACCGGCCAATGGAACAAAATGTGCCATTTTTGAAAAGCGGTCAATTATCACCCAGATGGTATTGTAACCCTTGGAGAGGGGTAATTCGGTAATAAAGTCCATAGAAATATGGGTCCAGGGTTTCTTAGGAATGGACAGTGGACGAAGCAACCCCGCAGGAGGCAGACGAAGAGTTTTGTGCTGAGCACATTGAGGACATAAGTTGACATAAAATCTTGTATATCCTTCTTCATGGTGTCCCACCAATATGACCTTCGTAGAAATATACACATTGTTTGAGCTCCAGGATGACCGGAAAACTTGGAGATATGAGCCCACTGCAGTAACTTTGGTCGAAATTCAACTGGTACAGACATTCTCCCAGGAGGAGGACCCAGAGAGGTGGGAGCTGCTGAAATAGAGACTGGACTGAGAATTAAACTCTTTTCAAAGGAATTCTCCTCATCCAAGGCCGTTAAAGAACGAGACAGAGCATCCGCCTTAGCGTTAAGAGTCCCGGCCCGGTACTTAATAACGAACGAGAACTGAGTGAAGAAGAGCGCCCATCTAGCTTGACGGGGTTTCAAGCACTGGGCCGTCTTGATATACAACAAGTTCTTGTGATCGGTGTAAATAGTAATTAGGTATTTAGCACCTTCCAATAAGTACCTCCATTCTTCTAGGGCAGATTTTATTGCTAAAAGTTCCTGATCTCCAATGGTGCAGTTTCGTTCAGCAGGAGAGAACTTACGAGAATGGAAACCACATGGATGTAACTTCCCATCAGAAGAGTACTGTGAAAGGACGGCACCGATGCCTACTGAGGAAGCATCGACTTCCAAGAAGAATGGTTTTGAGAAATTCGGTTGTTGGAGTACCGGAGCAGACATAAAGGCTGATTTCAACCGAGCAAACGCTTTTACAGCTTCGGAAGACCAGAGACTTGGGTCAGATCCCTTTTTGGTTAGGGCAGTAATTGGTGCATCGATGGTAGAAAATCCCTTTAATGAATTTCCGGTAGTAATTTGCAAAGCCCAGGAATCTTTGTACCGCTTTCAAGGACAGAGGCTGAGTCCAGTCCCGAATGGCAGTGAGTTTTTCCGGATCCATGCGAAGCTCCGTACCCGAGATGACATAACCGAGGAACGGAATCGAAGGGACCTCAAAGATACATTTGGAAATCTTGCCGTAGAGACGATTCCTTCGTAAGCGAAGAAGTACTTCTTTGATCTGTACTCTGTGCTCTGCAAGATTCTTAGAAAATATCAGAATGTTATCCAAGTACACCACTACGCTTTGGTATAACATATCTCGGAAGATTTCATTTACAAATCCCTGAAAAACGGCAGGGGCATTGCTGAGGCCAAACGGCATTACCAGATATTCGTAATGCCCGGTCCTGGTATTGAAGGCCGTCTTCCATTCGTCCCCCTGTCGGATACGTATCAGATTATAGGCTCCTTTTAAGTTGAGCTTAGTGAAGACGTGGGCTCCACGAACCCTATCAAATAGATCAGTAATTAGCGGCAAAGGGTATTTGTCCTTAACGGTGATATCGCTTAAGCCACGATAATCAATACATGGTCTTAACCCCCCGTCCTCCTTCTTCACGAAAAAGAAACCTGCTCCAGATGGGGAGGTAGAGGGGCGAATTAATCCTTTCAGTAGATTAGATTTGATATAGTCCGACATAGCTTGGGTCTCGGATAATGACAGGGGATATGTGCGTCCCCGGGGTGGCATTTTCCCTGGGATAAGCTCAATGGGACAGTCCCAGGGTCTATGGGGTGGTAACTGATCGGCCGCCTGTTCCGAGAACACATCTGTGAACTCCCGATAGGCCTCCGGAATGAGCTCCTTATCCGACTTGGAAGATGCACGGAGCGGGTAAACAGGAGTGAGACAACTAGAGTGACAAAACGAACTCCAGGACAATATTTGTGATGACTTCCAGTCGACATGAGGGTTGTGAATTTTAAGCCAAGAACAAGATCGTGAGGCATCTCCGGAATTACTAGAAACTCCAAATAAACCCAGACTCTGAACACAAGAAAGAGAAACAAAATTCCCTGCAGCCCCAGAGTCCAGCAGGGCCTTAACAGGTTTAGCTATAGACTCAGAAAACAGAGACACGGAGAGTAAACAATCCACTGTCGGAGAAGATTTAGATGTAACCCCTAACTTGACTCCTCCGGAACAAGCTAGGCCTGCCCGTTTCCCGGACGGGACTTGCAAAACTTGATAAAGTGATCCGCAGCTCCACCGTAGAGGCAGAGTTTACCCTCACGACGGCGCGGTGTCGTTCCTCCGGGGACAGCCGGGATCGGTTGATTTGCATGGGTTCGTCCGGACTCGGGGTAACTGTTTGCTTAGGCGGGAGAAGCCGGAATCTGGATCGATCTGACCGACTACGTTCGCCACCTCGTTCCTGCATGCGAAGATCCACCTTGACACAGAGTGAGATCAACTCTTCCAAAGGATCCGGCAGATCCCTAGTGACCAGCTCGTCCTTCAGACGGTCAGAGAGCCCGTTCTAGAAAGCGGCCCTAAGAGCATCATTATTCCAGTGTAGTTCTGAGGCAATGGTCTGGAAGTGAACCACATACTGTCCCACAGAACGTGAGCCTCGACGGACTCTGAGCAGGTCCGAGGAAGCAGCGGTCGTTCTGCCGGGCTCATCAAAAATCCTTCGGAATGACGCAATGAAATTAGTGTAACTGGAAACCAATGGGTCAGATCGCTCCCACAACGGAGACACCCAATCCAATGCTGAACCTTCAAGCAAGGAAATAATGTATGCCACTTTGGACCGATCCGTGGGGAAATTGTGTGAGAGAAGTTCAAAATGCACCTCGCATTGGTTGAGAAAACCACGGCAATTCTTTGGATTCCCATTATAGCGAGAGGGAGTGGGAAGCTGAAGGCGTGACCAGGTTCCAGACGAGGATTGAACATTACTGGAGACGACTACTGGAGCGGGTACTGGAGCAGGAGCCGGAACTACTGAAGCCAGGGAGGCCTGAATTTGATCCAGCCGGCCGGATAATTCCTGGAGATACTGCATCACCTGGCTCTGTGCCGCCTCCTGACTCTGAACTCGGGAAGCCAAGTTTTGGATGGCGCTTGACTCTGGGTTCCGATCCCCCGGGTCCATGTGGCCTGAGTATACTGTCACTGACCTGGGTTGGGAATGTTGAGAACTCGGGGGTTCTTCCGATGGTAGGGAAGAGGAACCACAGCTGGGCCGGAGCAGGGATGGCCGGATGTGGGTTTTCCTCATGCAGAACTTAGCCGTTGAAACCAACGTGTAATGCTAAAGAAAGAGTTGTGGCCAAGGCTTGGGGGCTATACTGAAGTACACAGAAGAATGAAGAACTTGTGAGCGATGTTGAAGAAATGAATGAAGATTTGAGAACGATGTTGAAGCACACAGAAGAATGAGGAACTTGTGAGCGATGCTGAAGAGATGAATGAAGATTTGAGAACGATGTTGAAGCACACTGAAGAATGAAGAACTTGTGAGCGATGCTGAAGAGATGAATGAAGATTTGAGAACGATGTTGAAGCACACTGAAGAATGAAGAACTTGTGAGCGATGCTGAAGAGATGAATGAAGATTTGAGAACGATGTTGAAGCACACAGAAGAATGAAGAACTTGTGAGTGATGCTGAAGAAATAAATGAGGATTTGAGATTCAGTGTAACTCTGGAAGTTTGGGAGGCGTTCCACTTAGGGATACCCTGTAATACTGGAAGCACAGGAGGTGTCCCACTGAGAGATACACTGTAACGCTGGTAACGCAGAGAATGTCCCACTGAGTGATACACTCTAACGCTGGTAGCACAGGGAAGGTTCCACTGAGTGATGCACTGTAATGCTGGTAGCACGAGGAAGGTTCCACTGAGTGATTACACTGTAACGCTGGTAGCACAGGGAATGTCCCACTAAAAGATACTCTGTAACGCTGGAACACAGGAGACGTTCAGCTTGAGAACACGCCGAACGCTGCTAGCACTGGTGATCATTGGAAAGACGATACTCAGGCGCCGGGCTCTGTACGACGTCTGCTTTTGAAATTCCCGCCCTCTCCCGATTGGCGGAAGGGGCCGATGACGTCACCCGCTCACCACGCTCTCCTGGATGCCGGGCGCAATGGCGGCGCCCACACCCCGGGAACCCGCCGGAGGCAGCGCCAGCAAGACGCGACGACCCGGAGCCCACCGGGGGCGACGACTGCCGGGAGACCCAGCGCACCCGGAGCGGTAAGCGCGGCAGCCGCAGCGCCGTGAATGTGACAGGGATGTCCAGAAGCTAACCCGGATATCGGTGCATCTATGCATTCGCCTTCTGGGGAAGATGGTGGCCTCTTACGAGGTGCTTCAATACGGAAGGTTTCACGCAAGGCCCTTCCAGCTCGATCTGTTGGACAATTGGTCCGGATCGTATCTTCACATGCACCAGTGGATCAGTCTGTTGCCAAAAGTCAGGATCTCCCTTCTGTGGTGGCTGCAGATTTCTCACCTCGTCAAGGGTTGGAGGTTCGGAATTCAGGACTGTATTCTGTAAACCACAGACACAAGCCTCAGAGGTTGGGGAGCAGTCACCATTCTGGAACTCAGGGCCATATACAAAGCCCTTTTGCAGGCCCCATATCTTCTTCAAGATCGGGCCATTCAGGTGTGATGTGACGGCAGTGTCATACATAAAACGACAGGGCGGAACGAAAAGCAGAGCAGCAATTTCACAGGTGTCGAGAATTCTCCTCTGGGCTGAAACGCCCCCCCCCCTCCCCCCGCTGTGGCGCTGTCAGCGGCCTTCATTCCGAGAGTAGACAACAGGGAAGCAGACTTCCTCAGCAGACACGACCTGCACCTGGGGGAGTGGGGCCTTCACCTGGAAGTGTTCAGGTGCTTGACACGTCGATGGGGATATCCACAAATCGACATGATGGCCTCTCTTTTCAAAAAGAAGCTCAAGCAGTATTGCTCCAAATCGAGAGACCCACAGGCAGTGGCGGTAGATGCTCTTACGACTCCATGGGTCTATCAGATGGTGTACGTGTTTCCTCGGCTTCCTCTAATCTCAAGAATTCTAAAAAGGAAAAAAGGTTCAAGCAATACTCATTGCTCCGGACTGGCCAAGAAGGGCTTGGATCTCGGACCTTCTGGAGATGCTCCTCGAAGATCCGTGGCATCTACCTCTTCGTGAGGATCTTCTGCAACAAGGCCCGTTCATCAATCAGGACTTACCTTGGCTACATTTGACGGCATGGAAGTTGAACGTCTAATTCTAACCAGAAGAGGGGTCCGTAACAAAGTTATCCCAACTATGATCCAAGCCAGGAAGGGGGTAACGTCTAAGCATGACCACCGTATTTGGAAGAAATACGTCTCTTAGTCTGAGAGCAGAAAATTTTCTGCGGTGGAATTTCATCTGGGACATTTCCTGCTTTTTCTACAGGCAGGTGTGGATGTTGGCCTACATCTGGGCTCCATAAAAGTCCACATTTCGGTCTTGTCCCTTTTCTTTCAAAAACAATTGGCTTCTCTCCCTGAGGTCCAGACGTTCTTGAAAGGTGTTCTGCACATCCAACCTCCCTTTGTGTTATGAGCCACGGCAGTGGCTCATTCCTATTTTGCATTTTGGTTATGTATTTTATGTTATTCTTCTGTTTCTGTTCCCCTTGGCTTTTGTGGGGTGTCCGGAGTTCATCCTTAAGGAGGGGGGGGGTACTGTTATGAACCTCAAGCAGTGGTTCATTCCTGTTCACTTTCTGTTCATGTATTTTATGTTCTAGTTCTGTTGCAGGCCAGGATTTCCAATATATTTGTTTTAGAAGACTCTTGTTGGCTGCCGGTGGTGAGTCTGTGTTACTGCAGCCTGCTTCTATGTGTTAGTCTTACCTGCAGCTATTTTGGTCATTATCTTGTGCCTGGCTTCCAGCCATCCTGATTGGGGCGTGTTCCCTTATTACCTAGCTAGCTCTGCAGTTCTGAGCTGGTGATAGACGTTTGTTAAAGATACCTGTATGTTCCTGGTTTGTTTCATGTCCAATATTGTATCTGTGTCCAGGCCCTGTTTGATAGTTGAATCCTGCATACTCCGTTCTGGCAGAATCTGGAGTTTACTACTCTGTACCTACATTCCTACCTTCATTGAGAACATGTCCGCTTCTTGTGAGCTGCTTCCTGCCCTGGTGTGTTCCTGTGATCCAGTAGCCCTGAGTCCAGAGTCCTGGTGTCCGGAGCCTGTCATTGATATCTGTCCGGCTTTCCTGTCCTGTGTGCCAGTGTCTGCGGCCTTGAGGTTCCTGTCCACCTGCGTGTATCTACACCGGTGTTGTGAGTAGCGGCTTTGCCGCATCATTCTCTTTGTTTTGGCTCTGGTGTTTTCTGTGGAGGTCTCCGCGTTAGCTGTCCTCGCCGGTATACGACGGTGTTGTGTAGGCGTGTAGACAGCATTGCCTTTTGTTGCTTTTTGTCTTGGCGGCTGTGCCGCACATACCTTTTGTTAGAGTTCTGTAGTAGCCCCTAACTCAGTGTTTCTGTTTAGTTAGAGGTTCCCCTTGTTCTCGCCCTGTCTCAGTTTACGCCTTGTCTCCAACTAAGACCGGGGGGCATCGGAGTTGGGCAGACCTAATCCGCCCTTCAAGCGCGGCTGCCGTGGGCCCAAGCAAACATAGTCTCGCAGGCGTAGACTGACCACGTGGGTGAGACAACGGAGTCATGGTTTCCATAGGGGTTGCTGCTGAACTCAGTTCCCACTCCAGCATCACGTTCCTGTACTTGGGGCTCATCCGCCCAGTTTCAGGAGTACCAAGTACAGTGAACGCAACATTTTGTGCCTCCCACGGCACCATGGGATCTCAATTTAGTGCTGCAGTTCCTCCAATTGGACTGGTTTGAACTGTTACAGGAGGTGGACGTAAAATATCTTACATGGAAGACTATCACACTGTTGGCCTTGGCGTCAGCAAGATTTGTGTCGGAGCTGGGGGCGTTGTCTTACAAGAGCCCCTACTTAATTTTCCATGAGGACAGAGCTGAGCGCAGAACTCGTCAGCAATTTCTTCCTAAAGTGGTGTTTGCATTTCACATTTACCAACCTATTGTGGTTCCGGTTATCACCGACACTTCTACTACTTCAAAGTCTTTGCATGTTGTGAGGGCTTTGAAGGTATACGTAAAGAGGGCAGCTTGTCATAGGAAATCCGACTCCCTGTTCGTTCTCTGATCCCAATAAATTTGGGTGTCCTGCTTCAAAGCAGACAATTGCACGCCTGATCAGGTTCACTATCCAGCATGCTTATTCCACGGCAGGTTTGCAGGTTCCAAATTCTGTACAGGCCCACTCTACTAGGTCGGTGGGATCTTCCTGGGCGGCTGCCCGAGGTGTCTCGGCTTTACAGCTCTGCCGAGCGGCTACTTGGTCTGGTTCGAACACGTTTGCTAAGTTCTACAAGTTCGATACTTTGGCCTCTGAGGACCTTCAGTTTGGTCAATCAGTTCTGCAGGAACCTCAGCACTCTCCCACCCGGTTTGGAAGCTTTGGTACATCACCATGGTACTAAATGGAACCCCAGTATCCTCTAGGACGTAAGAGAAAATAGGATTTTAATTACCTACCGGTAATTCGTTCTTCCTGCACTGTTACTTGGTTAAGTATTGTTGGTTCTGCTGTTGCTGTTCCTGGTTGAAGTTGGGTTAGCATAGATTTCCTCTGGTTTGTTTGTGCTGGTTCGGAATCTCACCACTATCCTTTATATCCTCTCAAAGTATGTCCATCTCCTAGACTGAGTCTGGTAGGAGGGGCATTGAAGGAAGAGCCAGCCCACACTGTCTAATTCTTAAAGTGCCCATGGCTCCTAGGGGACCCGTCTATACCCCATGGTACTAAATGGAACCCCAGTATCCTCTGTGGACTACGAGAAAAAGGATTTACCGGTAGGTAATTAAAATCCTATTTCTCTGACGTCCTAGTGGATGCTGGGACTCCGTAAGGACCATGGGGAATAGCGGCTCCGCAGGAGACAGGGCACAAGAATAAAAGCTTTAGGATCAGGTGGTGTGCACTGGCCCCTCCCCCTATGACCCTCCTCCAAGCCTCAGTTAGATTTTTGTGCCCGAACGAGAAGGGTGCAGGCTAGGTGGCTCTCCTGAGCTGCTTAGAATAAAAGTATATTTTAGGTTTTTTATTTTCAGTGAGTCCTGCTGGCAACAGGCTCACTGCATCGTGGGACTAAGGGGAGAAGAAACGGACTCGCCTGCGTGCAGAGTGGATCGGGTTTCTTAGGCTACTGGACATTAGCTCCAGAGGGACGATCACAGGTTCAGCCTGGATGGGTCCCGGAGCCGCGCCGCCGGCCCCCTTACAGAGCCAGAAGAGCGAAGAGGTCCGGTGAAATCGGCGGCAGAAGACGATCCTGTCTTCAGACTAAGGTAGCGCACAGCACCGCAGCTGTGCGCCATTGCTCTCAGCACACTTCACACTCCGGTCACTGAGGGTGCAGGGCGCTGGGGGGGAGCGCCCTGAGACGCAATATAACAGATAATACCTTAGGTTGGCTAAAAAAATACATCACATATAGCTCTTGGGCTATATGGATGTATTTTAACCCCTGCCATTTTTTACAGAAAAAGCGGGAGATAAGGACGTTGTGAAGGGGCGGAGCCTATCTCCTCAGCACACAAGCGCCATTTTCCCTCACAGCTCCGCTGGAAGGACGGCTCCCTGACTCTCCCCTGCAGACTTGCTACTGAATCAGGGTAAAAAAGAGAAGGGGGGGCACTATTGGCAGCTAAAAACTATATAAACAGCAGCTATAAGGGAATAACACTTATATAAGGTTATCCCTGTGTATATATATATATATATATATAGCGCTTGGTGTGTGCAGGCAGACTCTCCCTCTGTCTCTCCAAAGGGCTTGTGGGGTCCTGTCCTCTATCAGAGCATTCCCGGTGTGTGTGCTGTGTGTCGGTACGTGTGTGTCGACATGTATGAGGAGGAAAATGATGTGGAGGCGGAGCAATTGCCTGGGTTAGTGATGTCACCTCCTAGGGAGTCGACACCTGACTGGATGATCGTATTTAAAGAATTAAGTGATAATGTCAGCACTTTGCAAAGAACGGTTGATGACATGAGACAGCCGGCAAATCAATTAGTGCCTGTCCAGGCGTCTCAGACACCGTCAGGGGCCCTAAAACGCCCGTTACCTCAGTGGGTCGACACAGACCCAGACACAGATTCTGAGTCTAGTGTCGACGGTGAGGAGACAAACGTAATGTCCAGTAGGGCCACACGTTACATGATCACGGCAATGAAGGAAGCATTGAACATTTCTGACACTACAAGTACCACAAAGAAGGGTATTATGTGGGGTGTGAAAAAACTACCAATAGTTTTCCCTGAGTCAGATGAGTTAAATGAGGTGTGTGATAAAGCGTGGGTTTCCCCCGACAAAAAACTGCTAATTTCTAAAAAAATTATTGGCACTATATCCTTTCCCGTTAGAGGTTAGGACACGTTGGGAAACACCCCCTAGGGTAGATAAGGCGCTCACACGTTTATCTAAACAAGTAGCGTTACCGTCTCCTGATACGGCCACCCTCAAAGAACCAGCAGATAGAAGGCTGGAAAATATTCTTAAAAGTATATACACACATACTGGTGTTATACTGCGACCAGCAATCGCTTCAGCCTGGATGTGCAGTGCTGGCGTCGCGTGGTCGGATTCCCTGACTGAAAATATTGATACCCTGGATAGGGACAATATACTGTTAACTATAGAGCATTTGAAGGATGCATTACTATATATGCGTGATGCACAGAAGGATATTTGCACCATGGCATCAAGAGTAAGTGCTATGTCCATTTCTGCCAGAAGAGCGTTATGGACGCGACAGTGGTCAGGCGATGCGGATTCCAATATGGAAGTATTGCCGTATAAAGGGGAGGAGTTATTTGGGGCTGGTCTATCGGACCTGGTGGCCACGGCAACGGCTGGAAAATCCACCTTTTTACCCCAGGTCACTTCACATCAGCAGAAAAAGACACCGTCTTTTCAAACTCAGTCCTTTCGTTCCCATAAGTACAAGCGAGCTAAAGGCCATTCCTTCCTGCCCCGGGGCAGAGGAAGGGGAAAAAGACTGCACCATGCAGCCGCTTCCCAGGAGCAGAAGCCCTCCTCTGCTTCTGCCAAGTCTTCAGCATGACGCTGGGGCTTTACAAGCAGACTCAGACATGGTGGGGGCCCGTCTCAAGAATTTCAACGCGCAGTGGGCTCACTCGCAAGTGGACCCCTGGATTCTACAGGTGGTATCGCAGGGGTACAAACTGGAATTCGAGGCGTTTCCCCCTCGCCGGTTCCTGAAGTCTGCTCTACCAAAGTCTCCCTCCGACAGGGAGGCAGTTTTGGAAGCCATTCACAAGCTGTATTCCCAGCAGGTGATAATCAAGGTACCCCTCCTACAACAGGGAAAGGGGTATTATTCCACGCTGTTTGTGGTACCGAAGCCGGACGGCTCGGTGAGACCAATTTTAAATCTGAAATCCCTGAACACTTACATAAAGAGGTTCAAATTCAAGATGGAATCACTCAGAGCGGTGATAGCAAACCTGGAAGAAGGGGACTATATGGTGTCTCTGGACATCAAGGATGCTTATCTCCACGTCCCAATCTACCCGTCTCACCAAGGGTACCTCAGGTTTGTAGTACAAAACTGTCATTATCAGTTTCAGACGCTGCCGTTTGGGTTGTCCACGGCACCTCGGGTCTTTACCAAGGTAATGGCCGAAATGATGATTCTTCTTCGAAGAAAAGGCATCTTAATTATCCCTTACTTGGACGATCTCCTGATAAGGGCAAGGTCCAGGGAACAGTTAGAAGTCGGAGTAGCACTATCTCAGGTAGTGTTACGTCAGCACGGGTGGATCCTAAATATTCCAAAATCGCAGCTGATTCCAACGACACGTCTACTGTTCCTAGGAATGATTCTGGACACAGTCCAGAAAAAGGTGTTTCTCCCGGAGGAGAAGGCCAGGGAGTTATCCGAGCTAGTCAGGAACCTCCTAAAACCAGGCCAGGTGTCAGTGCATCAGTGCACGAGGGTCCTGGGAAAAATGGTGGCTTCTTACGAAGCAATTCCATTCGGAAGATTCCATGCAAGAACGTTTCAGTGGGATCTACTGGACAAATGGTCCGGATCGCATCTTCAGATGCATCAGCGGATAACCCTGTCGACAAGGACAAGGGTGTCTCTTCTGTGGTGGCTGCAGAGTGCTCATCTACTAGAGGGCCGCAGATTTGGCATTCAGGATTGGGTCCTGGTGACCACGGACGCCAGCCTGAGAGGCTGGGGGGCAGTCACACAGGGAAAAAATTTCCAGGGCTTGTGGTCAAGCATGGAAACATCTCTTCATATAAACATTCTGGAACTAAGGGCCATTTACAATGCCCTAAGTCAAGCGAAACCCCTGCTTCAGGGTCAGGCGGTATTGATCCAATCGGACAACATCACGTCAGTCGCCCACGTAAACAGACAGGGCGGCACGAGAAGCAGGAGGGCAATGGCAGAAGCTGCAAGGATTCTTCGCTGGGCGGAAAATCATGTGATAGCTCTGTCAGCAGTGTTCATTCCGGGAGTGGACAACTGGGAAGCAGACTTCCTCAGCAGACACGACCTTCACCCGGGAGAGTGGGGACTTCACCAGAAGTCTTCCACCTGATTGTAAACCGTTGGGAAAAACCAAAGGTGGACATGATGGCGTCACGTCTAAACAAAAAACTAGACAGATATTGCGCCAGGTCAAGGGACCCTCAGGCAATAGCGGTGGACGCTCTGGTGACACCGTGGGTGTACCAGTCAGTGTATGTGTTCCCTCCTCTGCCTCTCATACCAAAAGTACTGAGAATCATAAGAAGGAGAGGAGTAAGAACGATACTCGTGGTTCCGGATTGGCCAAGAAGGACTTGGTACCCGGAACTTCAAGAGATGCTCACGGAAGACCCGTGGCCTCTACCTCTAAGAAAGGACCTGCTCCAGCAGGGGCCTTGTCTGTTCCAAGACTTACCGCGGCTGCGTTTGACGGCATGGCGGTTGAACGCCGGATCCTGAAGGAAAAAGGCATTCCAGATGAAGTCATCCCTACCCTGGTCAAAGCCAGGAAGGATGTAACCGCAAAACATTATCACCGCATTTGGCGAAAATATGTGGCGTGGTGTGAGGCCAAGAAGGCCCCTACAGAGGAATTTCAACTGGGTAGTTTCCTCCATTTCCTGCAAACAGGACTGTCTATCGGCCTAAAATTAGGGTCCATTAAGGTTCAA
Source organism: Pseudophryne corroboree (assembly GCF_028390025.1). Taxonomy (NCBI): domain Eukaryota; kingdom Metazoa; phylum Chordata; class Amphibia; order Anura; family Myobatrachidae; genus Pseudophryne; species Pseudophryne corroboree. The sequence continues at coordinate 499,563,710 of NC_086449.1, read as the reverse complement.
ATTTCGGCCCTGTCGATTTTCTTCCAGAAAGAACTGGCTTCAGTACCTGAAGTTCAGACATTTGTAAAAGGGGTACTGCATATACAACCTCCTTTTGTGCCTCCAGTGGCACCTTGGGATCTCAATGTTGTTTTGAGGTTCCTTAAGTCACATTGGTTTGAACCACTCACCACTGTGGACTTAAAATATCTCACATGGAAGGTGACGATGCTGTTAGCCCTGGCTTCAGCCAGGCGTGTGTCAAAATTGGCGGCTTTATCATATAAAAGCCCTTACTTAATTTTTCATTCTGACAGGGCAGAATTGAGGACTCGTCCTCAATTTCTCCCTAAGGTGGTTTCTGATTTTCACATTAACCAACCTATTGTGGTGCCTGCGGCTACTAGGGACTTGGAGGACTCCAAGTTACTTGACGTTGTCAGGGCCCTGAAAATATATGTTTCCAGGACGGCTGGAGTCAGAAAGTCTGACTCGCTGTTTATCCTGTATGCACCCAACAAGCTGGGTGCTCCTGCTTCTAAGCAGACTATTGCTCGTTGGATTTGTAGTACAATTCAGCTTGCACATTCTGTGGCAGGCCTGCCACAGCCAAAATCTGTAAAAGCCCATTCCACAAGGAAAGTGGGCTCATCTTGGGCGGCTGCCCGAGGGGTCTCGGCTTTACAACTTTGCCGAGCAGCTACTTGGTCAGGGGCAAACACGTTTGCTAAATTCTACAAATTTGATACCCTGGCTGAGGAGGACCTGGAGTTCTCTCATTCGGTGCTGCAGAGTCATCCGCACTCTCCCGCCCGTTTGGGAGCTTTGGTATAATCCCCATGGTCCTTACGGAGTCCCAGCATCCACTAGGACGTCAGAGAAAATAAGATTTTACTTACCGATAAATCTATTTCTCGTAGTCCGTAGTGGATGCTGGGCGCCCATCCCAAGTGCGGATTGTCTGCAATTCTTGTACATAGTTATTGTTAACTAAATCGGGTTATTGTTGTTGTGAGCCATCTTTTCAGAGGCTCCTTCGTTGTTATCATACTGTTAACTGGGTTCAGATCACAAGTTGTACGGTGTGATTGGTGTGGCTGGTATGAGTCTTACCCGGGATTCAATATCCTTCCTGATTATGTACGCTCGTCCGGGCACAGTATCCTAACTGAGGCTTGGAGGAGGGTCATAGGGGGAGGGGCCAGTGCACACCACCTGATCCTAAAGCTTTTATTCTTGTGCCCTGTCTCCTGCGGAGCCGCTATTCCCCATGGTCCTTACGGAGTCCCAGCATCCACTACGGACTACGAGAAATAGATTTATCGGTAAGTAAAATCTTATTTTTTTACTAGTCCAGTGCAGTTTTATTGTTTGTCTGAAATAATTTCTCCATTGTCACGGTGACTGGGTGTGCCTGCATCTGCTGTGTGGATTTCACTTTCAGTGTATCCCTCCTATTGCTACCACTGTATTCTGTACCCGGGGGGGGGGGGGGGGGGGGGGTAGGTGCGTCAGGGTCTCATATATAGTGCTACGCAGTATATACTGTTTAGTGTGTTTTACTGTGTATTTCAGTCGCCTAATACCACTTTAATTCTCTGTTTGTGTCCTATATTTACTGTCCCATAACTCAGGGAGGGGTGTATGTGTCTGGCTGTATTGTACTGTTACGCTCTCGGGCTACATTTTTTTAATGTCTGCAACAAAGGGCGGGCAATCTGCGGACGCTCCTGCATCATGCAGTGCTTGCACCAAGGATTTGACGGGGAAGTTTTGACTGATGGGCTCTGTACTGGGTGTTGTACATATCCTAGTCAGCTCTCTGTTTCGGTAGCCAATCAGGAACTACCTTGGGTGGCGTTTTTCACTATGCTTAATACACTAGTCACACGCCTTACGCCCCCTATGGGACCTCCTGTGCCATTGCAACCACATGTTGTCCCTGTGATTAATCCGCCCTGGGTGGATACGCTATCTCTCCAGATTCAACAATTGAATCAATCTTTGGTTAGTCAGAAACCTACCCCACATCCCTCGTGGGCCAAGGGGTCGTCTAAGCGGGCTGCTTCCTCCTCGCAATCCACTAATATTTCAGATGTTACTTCTGATGAGGACAGAGAATTCACCGACCCGTCAGACGCTGATACAGTTGCTTCTGACGAGGAATCTACAGTTCAGGTTGATGTCCCTGACCTAGTGGAGACTATTAAGCTGATTCTACAAATTGATGATGAGGTAGATCCCACTACTGCGTCTAAGAAACCTGATAAATTTAAACGTCAAAAGGTAACTAAGGTAGTATTGCCACATTCTGACCACTTAGTTGATATACGTCAGGAACCCTGGTCTTCTCCAGGGAAGAAATTCTCTGTCTAAAAAGATGCTAGCTCGTTATCCTCTCCCTGCTGAGTTGTGTAACAAGTGGGAAAATTCACCTCCGGTGGATGCCCATGTCACCCGGCTTGTGGTGTCATCTACTCTGCCGGTCACCACTGTCACTTCATTGAAGGAACCGACAGACAAGCGAGTGGAGGGATGCCTGAAGTCTATTTACTCCCTTACAGGTGCGGTACATAGACCCACTATAGCAGCATCTTGGGCTGCAAAAGGTATCGAAGCATGGGTTCACGCTATTGAGAAAGAGCTACCACAGGATATCTCTGATACTGCCAGACAATATCTGTCTCATTGCCACAGCCTCCCATTATATTCATGAGGCGTCCTCTGAGGCAGGTGTAATGGCGGCTAAGGCGTCAACTACGTCCATCTTGGCTCGCCGTATTTTGTGGTTGAGGTCATGGAAGGTGGATCTGGACTCCAAGAAGACTTTGGAGGTACTCCCTTTTAAGGGAGACATACTGTTTGGGGAAGATCTTAATAAGATTGTGACTGACTTAGCAGCTGCTAAGACTGCATTTCTTATGAATACTAATCCTTCTGCACCGAACACAAAGAGCACCACTTTTCATTCCTTTCGGCCTCCAGGGAAACTAAAGGGTCAGGTGTACCCGAGACAAGCTTGTGCTTACAAAACCACCAAGCCCAAACCTAAACAATCCTAGGCTGCCGTCAACCTGCTTCCAAACAAGACAAGCCAGCTGCATGACGGGGCGGGCCTCCTCCTGGGAGATCCCAGGGTGGGAGGCTGACTTCTGCAGTTCGCCCAGGTCTGGTTAAGGACCACTTCAGACGCCTGGGTGCGAGAAGTTGTCTCTCGCGGATACATAGTCTTTTTCAAGAGACGTCCCCCTCACCAGTTCTGCACAACGGTTATCCCTTCAGATTGGTTGAAAGTGCAAGCTCTACACCTGGTTATAAGATCCCTCCTGGATACAGGAGTGGTAGTGCCGGTGCCTCTGTTCCAGAGTGGCAGGGGATGTTATTCGACCCTGTTTCTAGTCCCGAAACCCAATGGATTTTTCCGGCCTATACTCAACCTCAAATCACTGAACAAGTTTGTGAGAGTGTCCAAATTCCGTATGGAAACGCTGCGATTGATTGTACTGGCCATGGAACCCGGTGACTATATGGTATCCCGGGACATACAAGATGCTTACCTGCATATACCTATTGCCATATCGCATCAGCAATATCTGCTGTTTGCTATTGGCAACCTACACTATCAATTCCAGGCTCTGCCGTTCGGACTGGCCCCGGTCCCTCGGATCTTCACCAAGGTCATGGCCGTGATGACAGCCCTTCTCCGCCGTCAGGGAACCAGGATCCTGCCGTATCTGGATGACTTGCTGATCCTGGCAAACTCCAAGGATGTTCTCCTCAGTCATCTGAACCTCATAGCCCAATTCCTACAAGCCCACGGGTGGCTCATCAACTGGAAGAAGTCCTTGCTGGTTCCTGCTCAGAACATGGTGCACCTGGGGGCATGGCTGAACACATACAGTCAAAGACTGTTTCTGTCTCGAGTAAGTCCTGAAACTTCAGGACAGGATCAGATACTTCCTTTCTCGCCCAAGGGTGTTGATACGCTCGGCGATGCAAGTACTAGGCCTCGTGGTGTCAGCTTTCAACATGGTAGAGTACGCTCAGTTTCATTCCCACTCTCTGCAGCGGTTGATTCTTTCTAAGTGGGACGGTCTGCCTAATCGGATAAGGTCTCAAATGATATCCTTGAATTTGGAGGTTCGTCTGTCACTGGGCTGGTGGCTACAGGACCAACAGTTAAGCAGGGTTCATCCCTTCTGGATTCCCAACTGGCTCCGACTGACTACAGACGCCAGTCTGCGGGGCTGGGGCGTGGTGCTAGAGCAACTCTCTCTCCAGGGTTGGAGGACCAAGGAGGAATATCTCCTCCCGATAAACATTCTGGAATTGCGGGCAGTGTTCAATTCTTTGACTCTTGCACTGCCTCTGATGCAGAACAGGCCTGTTCAAGTACAATCAGACAACGCCACCACGGTGGCATACATAAATCATCAAGGCGGCACTCGAAGCCGCATGGCGATGTTGGAAATGTCAGAAAGTCTTCGTTGGGCAGAACACCATCTGCCAGCAATATCGGCAGTGTTAGTTCCGGGAGTCCTCAACTGGGAGGCAGACTTCCTCAGTCAGGAGATAAATGCCGGAGAGTGGAGTCTTCATCTGGAAGTCTTTCAACTCCTGGTGGACAAGTGGGGTATACCAGACGTACTGTAGACATGATGGCGTGTTGGCACAATCACAAGGTTCAGGTCTATGGATCAAGAACAAGGGATCCTCAAGCAGCGTTCGTGGACGCACTGGCAATTCCATGGATCTTTCAGCTGCCCTATGTGTTCCCTCCAGTGTCTCTCTTGCCCAGGGTACTACGGAAGTTCAAGCAAGAAGGAGGAGTACTACTTTCGAATCGCTCCAGCGGGTCTATCGATAAAGCGTCCTCTTCTACTTCCTCAACGCCCAGACCTCCTCGTTCAGGGCCCTTGTGTCTACCCGGATTTGGCCAGACTGGCTTTGATGGCGTGGTTTTTGAGGCATCACTCCTGAGGGCCAAAGGATTCTCCGAGGCGGTTATCCAAACTATGCTGAAGGCCCATAAACCGGCTTCTACATGGATTTATTATGGGGTCTGGCATTTTTACTTCACCTGGTGTGCTGCTAAGAATTATGATGCATACAAATTCAGAACTTCCAGGCTTTTGGCTTTTAGGCAATAAGGCATGGACTTGGGCTTTCGTTTGGCCTCCCTCGAGGTTCATATACCTGCCTTGTCGGTGTGGTTTCAGAGGAAAATTGCATCTATTCCTTATGTTCATACTTTCACTCAGGGCATTTTATGGATTCAGCCTCCCTATGTCCCTCCTGTGGCTCCATGGGATCTGTCTGTTGTCCTGACTGCCCTGCAAGAGTCTCCATTTTAACCTCTTGAGTCAGGGGACCTTAAATGGCTTACGCTTAAGGTCGTGTTTCTGCTGGCTATTGCCTCTGTTAGGAGGGTGTCGGATTTAGACGCTTTGTCCTGTCGTCCACCCTTTCTGATTTTTCAACGTGACCAGGCAGTTCTTAGAACTCGTCCTGGTTATTTGCCTAAGGTGGTGTCATCTTTCCATCTTAACCAATATATTGTGGTTCTGGCTTTTATATCTTTATAAGAGCGGTCTTTGGATGTGGTACGGGCTCTCCCTATTTACGTGGTGAGGAATGCCTCTCTCAGGAGGTCAGATGCCCATTTTGTACTTTTGGTATTCACAAACGTGGGTGGCCTGCGATTAAGCAAACCTTGGCCAGATGGATTAGAATGGTGATTGCACAAGCGTATGCACAGGCTGGTCTTCTGGCTCCTGCTGCTATTAAAGCCTAGGTCTGTTGGACCTTCTTGGGCAGCCCGCCATGGTGCGTCCGCTGAACAATTGTGCAAGGCGGCTACGTGGTCCTCAGTGAACACGTTCATTAGGTTTTATGCCTTTGATACTACCGCCTCACAGGATGCTTCCTTTGGACGCCGGGTTTTTGTACCCGCTATGGTGCGTCCCCTCCCATGAGGAACTGATTTAGGACATCCCCGATGTTTCCCTGTGGAACACAGTGTACCCCGCTGCAGAAAAGGAGATTTATGGTAGACTTACCATGGTTAATCTCTTTCTGCAAGGTACACTGTGTTCCACAGGGCGCCCACCCTGACGCACTTAGCTTCTTTGGGTTGGTATGGCATTAGCCGCTGGTCCCATCTCCTGTCGTGAGAACGTGGTTCTATGTGACTAACATCTGTCTTCTCTTTTACCTGCTGCTGCATTGGACTGGTTAACGAAACTGAGCTCCAGTGCCCGGAGGCAGGGTTATAGAGAAGGCCCTGCTATGCATCCTGGGAACAGTAAAAGCTTTAGCCTGTTGGTGCCTCTGGATCAAGATCCAACTCTACACCCGATGTTTCCCTGTGGAACCCAGTGTACCTCGCAGAAAGAGATTTAACCATGGTAAGCCTACCATAAATCTCCTTATTGCAATTACATATACCTGTATTAACACTTGATAATGTGGATCAGGGGTATTCAACATGCGGCCCTCCAGCTGCTGTTGAACTACAAATCCCATCATGCACTGTCACAGTTTTAGCATGCCCATATAGGAAAACTGTCAGGGCAGCTGAAGGGCCGCATATGGAGTACCACTAATGTAAAAGGAACACCGTAGAACCCATAAAAAAGGTTGAATGTATTAATTATATTATTGTTATTCTGCAGAATGCCAAATTCATATAGTGCTTATTTATCTTTTTTTTTTTTTCTCTAAATATAGGTTTTGCACATTTTTATTTTATAATTGGTATATTTTGTAAACTTTAATGCAATATTTTTATTAAAGAGTAATGAACAACTTGATCCTTTCCACCAAACAAATAACCTGGGCTATTGCTGAGTTAAACGGGTTAACTTTGGTGTAAAAGGATTAAGAAAAATTAGTAACCCAGGTGTAAACGGGACGACCCGAGTTATACTTTAAAGCTTCTGATCGGCTGTGTATGCAGAGGTCCACCTCAGTGTCTGTGAGTAACATGCAATGCAGACACAGGCTCTGTGCGAACATGGCAAACCTAGGAATAACCGGGTCCAAGGTGCAGCGTAAAAGAGGTCTGACATGGCTCTAACATGGGTTGGAACTATGGGCCCATCTCAGGTTTGGTCGCAATACGCAATTCAACCGCTAAATATACTAAAAGGATGCACCTGCATTTTCTGCGACGCCAAGCAAAAAATGCGATTGCCTGTCAATCGGGTGGGGAGTGATGGGGGGAGAGGGGGCGGCAACGCTCTGTTTCAAATGTGGACACGAAACATTGCGGGGGCATTATCGGGGCAGCTGTGTGACGTCACACACAGCCGCTGCGATCACTAAAATGGCGCCGGCAGGAGGCTGCCTCATTTTTAGCGGGGGGGGGCTGTTAACATGATGGGCGACCCCCAGCATGCGATCCAAAGGATTGCAAATTCTGCTACTTCAGAATTTGCAATCCTTACTGAATCAGGTCCTGTGTTCGATATCCTGGGATGAACACAGCATTTTAGAGGAAAAGGGATATCTGTAACAATAGGTTACTTGAAGGGCTGGTTAATTGTTTATCCACTATATCCAGCAAACGAGATAGTGGTTATGGGCTTGGATTATGGCATTATACCCAGAACCGGATTAAGGGTGGAGCCCAGGGGACACATTACCCTGGGCCCCCAAAATCTAAGAGCCCCCCGTGCCTGCCGTCAAGCACTAGTAGTTTTGCATGTTTTTTTTGTTTGTTTTTTTAAATGAAGTTCAGCAAACTGTGTGTTTCAGAGACTGAGACAGCCTTGTCTCCGTCTCTGCTCCCGGCGGGGCCACCCACAGGCACTAACGAGCTGACATGAATGCTCCTCACAGCTCTGATCAGCAGAGCTCTCTGTACTGGACAGGACACATTACTCACAGTGGAAGGAGCTGCTAAGCATGTGCTTAACTCAAATGGACTCCCTCAGAATCTCCTTCTCTTCTCTTAAATTGGTTAGTGCTTTTTGTGTGTGTTTTTGTAGATACGCTGTTTGTTTGTAGGTGTGTAGTGTGTGTGTGTGTGTATGTATGTATGTATGCATGCTGTTTGTGTGTATGTATGCTGTGCGTTTGTAGGTGTGTAGTGTGTGTGTATGCTGTTTGTATGTGTGTATGTATGCTTTGTGTGTTTTTGTAGGTATGGCGTGTGTGTGTATGTATGCTGTGTGGATGTAGGTATGCTGTGTGTGTATGTTAACACTTTTATTGTAATACTGTAAGGTTTAGGATTAGTTGATATACTTCATTTTGTGACAGGCAGATTATACAAACCTGTACTGTTGTAACCAGCAGCTTACATACCCCTGGATGCTAGCAGATCATGGCCCCACATCATTCTATCACCACCTACTGTGTGACAGGTGACCCTGTGCCTCGCAGACTAGCTGCAACGTCCAATCCCCTGAGTCTAGCTGAGCACTACAGTGTGGTGATGTTTTTCTACAGTGCATCCATACGCTAATTTCTCTAACGTCCTAGTGGATGCTGGGGACTCCGTAAGGACCATGGGGAATAGACGGGCTCCGCAGGAGACTGGGCACTCTAAGAAAGATTTAGTACTACTGGTGTGCACTGGCTCCTCCCTCTATGCCCCTCCTCCAGACCTCAGTTAGAATCTGTGCCCGGACAGAGCTGGGTGCATTTTAGTGAGCTCTCCTGAGCTTGCTAATAAGAAAGTATTTTAGTTAGGTTTTTTATTTTCAGAGAGCTTCTGCTGGCAACAGACTCTCTGCTACGTGGGACTGAGGGGAGAGAAGCAAACCTACTAACTGCGGCTAGGTTGCGCTTCTTAGGCTACTGGACACCATTAGCTCCAGAGGGATCGAACACAGGACCTGACCTTGTCGTCCGTTCCCGGAGCCGCGCCGCCATCCCCCTCGCAGAGCCAGAAGTCAGAAGCCGGCGGGTTGAAGAAAGAAGACGTCAAAATCGGCGGCAGAAGACTACTGTCTTCATATGAGGTAGCGCACAGCACTGCAGCTGTGCGCCATTGCGCCCACACTAACCCACACACTCCGGTCACTGTAGGGTGCAGGGCGCAGGGGGGGGCAGCAATTAGATACCTCCTGGCAAAAGCAGCATATATACAGTTGGACACTGTTATATGCATGAGCCCCCGCCATTACTTTTACACAAAATCGCGGGACAGAAGCCCGCCGCTGAGGGGGCGGGGCCTTCTTCCTCAGCACTCACCAGCGCCATTTTCTCTCCACAGCTCCGCTGAGAGGAAGCTCCCCAGGCTCTCCCCTGCAGACTCACGGTAGAAAGGGTAAAAAGAGAGGGGGGGCACATAAATTTAGCGCATTTAATATATATACAGCAGCTACTGGGTAAACACTAAGTTACTGTGTGATTCCTGGGTCATATAGCGCTGGGGTGTGTGCTGGCATATTCTCTCTCTGTCTCTCCAAAAAGCCTTGTGGGGGTCCTGTCCTCATATGGAGCATCCCCTGTGTGTGTGGTGTGTCGGCACACGTGTGTCGACATGTTTGACGAAGAGGGCTATGTGGAGGCAGAGCAAGTGCAGATGAATGCCGTGTCTCCGCCGACGGCGCCGACACCTGATTGGATGGATATGTGGAAGGTGTTAAATGATAATGTAAACTCCTTACATAAAAGGTTGGATAAAGCTGATGCCTTGGGACAGTCGGGGTCTCAGCCCAGGGTGGTCTTCTGTTTGCCGGCGCTCGGGCTCCCGGCGCTCAGTATACCGGCGCCGGGAGCCCGACAGCCGGCATACCGACAATTATTTTCCCTCGTGGGGGTCCACGACCCCCATAGAGGGAGAATAAAATAGTGTGGCGCGCGTAGCGCGGCGAGCGCAGCGAGCCCGCAAGGGGCTCATTTGCGCTCGCCAAGCTGTCGGTAAGCCGGCGGTCGGGCTCCCGGCGCCGGGATGCTGGTCGCCGGGAGCCCGACCGCCGGCCAGCCGTAGTGAACCCCTCAGCCCATGCCTGATCATACAGTGCAGAGGCCGTCAGGGTCTCAGAAGCGCCCACTATCCAAAATGGTTGACACAGATATCGACACGGATTCTGACTCCAGTGTCGATGACGATAATGCAAAATTGCAGCCTAAAATGGCTAAAGCCATCCGCTACATGATTATAGCAATGAAGGATGTATTGCACATATCAGAGGTAAACCCTGTCCCTGACAAAAGGGTGTATATGTATGGGGAGAAAAAGCAAGAGGTGACTTTTCCCCCTTCACATGAGTTAAATGAATTATGTGAAAAAGCGTGGGATTCCCCCGATAAGAAAGTGCTGATTTCCAAAAGGTTACTTATGGCGTACCCTTTCCCGCCAACGGACAGGATGCGCTGGGAATCCTCCCCTAGGGTAGATAAAGCTCTGACACGCTTATCTAAAAAGGTGGCCCTGCCGTCACAGGATACGGCCGCCCTAAAGGATCCTGCAGATAGGAAGCAGGAAAGTATCCTGAAGTCTGTTTATACACACTCAGGTACTCTACTGAGGCCGGCAATTGCGTCGGCCTGGATGTGTAGTGCTGTAGCAGCATGGACAGATAATCTGTCTGAGGAAATGGATACCTTAGACAAGGATACCATTTTACTGACCCTGGGGCATATAAAAGACACTGTCCTATATATGAGGGATGCCCAGAGGGACATTTGCCTACTGGGCTCTAGAATAAATGCAATGTCAATTTCTGCCAGAAGGGTCCTGTGGACTCGGCAATGGACAGGTGATGCCGACTCCAAAAAGCACATGGAGGTGTTACCTTACAAGGGTGAGGAATTGTTTGGGGACGGTCTCTCGGACCTAGTTTCCACAGCTACGGCTGGGAAGTCAAACTTTTTGCCATATATTCCCTCACAGCCTAAGAAAGCACCGTATTACCAAATGCAGTCCTTTCGATCACAGAGAAGCAAGAAGGTCAGAGGTGCATCCTTTCTTGCCAGAGGCAGGGGTAGAGGAAAGAAGCTGCACCCTACAGCTAGTTCCCAGGAACAGAAGTCCTCCCCGGCTTCCACTAAATCCACCGCATGACGCTGGGGCTCCACAGGAGCCAGGAGCGGTGGGGGCGCGTCTCCGAGATTTCAGCCACCAGTGGGTTTGCTCACAGGTGAATCCCTGGGCTATACAGATTGTGTCTCAGGGATACAAGCTGGAATTCGAAGTGATGCCCCCTCACCGTTACCTCAAATCGGCCCTGCCAGCTTCCCCCATAGAAAGGGAAGTAGTGTTAGCGGCAATTCACAAGTTATATCTCCAGCAGGTGGTGGTAAAGGTTCCCCTCCTTCAACAAGGAAGAGGATACTATTCCACAATGTTTGTGGTACCGAAACCGGACGGTTCTGTCAGACCCATATTGAATTTATAATCCCTGAACATTTATCTGAAAAGATTCAAGTTCAAAATGGAATCGCTCAGAGCGGTCATTGCAAGCCTGGAAGAGGGGGATTTTATGGTGTCTCTGGACATCAAGGATGCTTACTTGCATGTCCCCATTTATCCACCTCATCAGGAGTACCTCAGATTTGTGGTACAGGACTGTCATTACCAATTCCAGACGTTGCTGTTTGGGCTCTCCACGGCACCGAGAGTATTTACCAAGGTAATGGCGGAAATGATGGTGCTCCTACAAAAGCAAGGAGTCACAATTATCCCATACTTGGACGATCTGCTCATAAAGGCGAGGTCCAGAGAGCAGTTGCTAATCAGCGTAGCACACTCTCAGGAAGTGTTGCAACAGCACGGCTGGATTCTGAATATTCCAAAGTCGCAGCTGATTCCTACTACGCGTTTGCCTTTTCTGGGCATGATTCTGGACACGGACTAGAAGAAGGTGTTTCTCCCGGCGGAGAAGGCTCAAGAGCTCCAGACTCTAGTCAGAGACCTCTTAAAACCGAAACAGGTGTCGGTGCATCGCTGCACGCGAGTCCTGGGAAAGATGGTGGCATCATACGAAGCCATTCCCTTCGGCAGGTTCCATGCGAGGATCTTTCAGTGGGATCTGTTGGACAAGTGGTCCGGATCGCATCTTCAGATGCATCGGCTGATCACCCTGTCCTCGAGGGCCAGGGTGTCTCTTCTGTGGTGGCTGCAGAGTGCTCACCTTCTCGAGGGCCGCAGGTTCGGCATACAGGACTGGGTCCTGGTGACCACGGATGCGAGCCTCCGAGGATGGGGGGCAGTCACTCAGGGAAGAAACTTCCAAGGGTTGTGGACAAGTCAGGAGGCTTGTCTGCACATAAATATCCTGGAACTAAGGGCCATATACAACGACCTGAGTCAAGCGGAGCGTCTGCTTCGCAACCAACCGGTGCTGATTCAGTCAGACAACATCACCGCAGTGGCTCATGTAAACCGCCAGGGCGGCACAAGAAGCAGAGTGGCGATGGCAGAAGCCACCAGGATTCTTCGTTGGGCGGAGAATCACGTGCAAGCACTGTCAGCAGTGTTCATTCCAGGAGTGGACAACTGGGAAGCAGACTTCCTCAGCAGGCACGACCTCCACCCGGGAGAGTGGGGACTTCATCACGAAGTCTTCTCTCAGATTACAAATCGATGGGAACTGCCACAGGTGGACATGATGGCGTCCTGTCTCAACAAAAAGCTACAAAGGTATTGCGCCAGGTCAAGAGACCCTCAGGCGATAGCTGTGGACGCCCTGGTAACACCGTGGGTGTTCCAGTCGGTCTATGTGTTTCCTCCTCTTCCTCTCATACCCAAGGTGCTGAGAATCGTAAGAAAAAGAGGAGTGAGAACAATACTCATTGTTCCGGATTGGCCAAGAAGGACTTGGTACCCGGAACTGCAAGAAATGCTCACAGAGGACCCATGGCCTCTGCCTCTCAGACAGAACCTGTTGCAACAGGGGCCCTGTCTGTTCCAAGACTTATCGCGGCTGCGTTTGACGGCATGGCGGTTGAACGCAGGATCCTAGCGGAAAAAGGCATTCCGGATGAAGTTATTCCTATGCTGATAAAGGCTAGGAAGGACGTGACCGCAAAACACTATCACCGTATATGGCGAAAATATGTTGCCTGGTGTGAGGCCAGGAAGGCCCCTACAGAGGAATTCCAGCTGGGACGGTTCCTGCACTTCCTACAGTCTGGAGTGACTATGGGCCTGAAGTTGGGGTCCATAAAGGTCCAGATTTCGGCCCTATCCATTTTCTTTCAAAAGGAACTGGCTTCTCTTCCTGAAGTTCAGACGTTTGTTAAGGGAGTGCTGCATATTCAGCCCCCTTTAGTGCCACCAGTGGCACCTTGGGATCTCAACGTGGTGTTGGGTTTCCTGAAATACCACTGGTTTGAGCCACTTAAGACCGTGGAGCTAAAGTATCTCACGTGGAAGGTGGTCATGCTATTGGCCTTAGCTTCGGCTAGGCGTGTGTCAGAATTGGCGGCTTTGTCATGTAAAAGCCCCTATCTGGTTTTCCATATGGACAGGGCAGAATTACGGACTCGTCCGCTATTTCTGCCGAAGGTGGTGTCATCTTTTCATTTGAACCAACCTATTGTGGTGCCTGCGGCTACTCGTGACTTGGAGGATTCCAAGTTGCTTGATGTAGTCAGGGCTTTGAAGATCTATGTAGCCAGGACGGCTGGAGTCAGGAAGACTGACTCGCTGTTTATCCTGTATGCATCCAACAAGCTGGGTGCTCCTGCTTCAAAGCAAACTATTGCTCGCTGGATCTGTAGCACGATTCAGCAGGCTCATTCTGCGGCTGGATTGCCGCATCCAAAATCAGTGAAAGCCCATTCCACAAGGAAAGTGGTCTCTTCTTGGGCGGCTGCCCAAGGGGTCTCGGCATTACAGCTTTGCCGAGCAGCTACTTGGTCGGGTTCAAACACATTTGCTAAGTTCTACAAGTTTGATACCCTGGCTGAGGAGGACCTTGTGTTTGCCCATTCGGTGCTGCAGAGTCATCCGCACTCTCCCGCCCGTTTGGGAGCTTTGGTATAATCCCCATGGTCCTTACGGAGTCCCCAGCATCCACTAGGACGTTAGAGAAAATAAGATTTTACTCACCGGTAAATCTATTTCTCTATCGTCCTAGTGGATGCTGGGGTTCCTGAAAGGACCATGGGGAATAGCGGCTCCGCAGGAGACAGGGCACAAAAAGTAAAGCTTTAGGATCAGGTGGTGTGCACTGGCTCCTCCCCCCTATGACCCTCCTCCAAGCCTCAGTTAGATTTTTGTGCCCGGCCGAGAAGGGTGCAATCTAGGTGGCTCTCCTAAAGAGCTGCTTAGAAAAGTTTAGCTTAGGTTTTTTATTTTACAGTGAGTCCTGCTGGCAACAGGATCACTGCAAAGAGGGACTTAGGGGAGAAGAAGTGAACTCACCTGCGTGCAGGATGGATTGGCTTCTTTGGCTACTGGACATTAGCTCCAGAGGGACGATCACAGGTACAGCCTGGATGGTCACCGGAGCCTCGCCGCCGGCCCCCTTGCAGATGCTGAAACGAGAAGAGGTCCAGAATCGGCGGCAGAAGACTCCTCAGTCTTCTTAAGGTAGCGCACAGCACTGCAGCTGTGCGCCATTTCCTCTCAGCACACTTCACACGGCAGTCACTGAGGGTGCAGGGCGCTGGGAGGGGGGCGCCCTGGGAGGCAAATGAAAACCTTTTTTGGCTAAAAATACCTCACATATAGCCTCCGGGGGCTATATGGAGATATTTAACCCCTGCCAGAATCCATTAAAGAGCGGGAGACGAGCCCGCCGAAAAAGGGGCGGGGCCTATCTCCTCAGCACACAGCGCCATTTTCCCTCGCAGAAAGGCTGGAGGGAAGGCTCCCAGGCTCTCCCCTGCACTGCACTACAGAAACAGGGTTAAAACAGAGAGGGGGGGCACTAATTTGGCGTTAGAAATATATAAAAGATGCTATAAGGGAAAACACTTATATAAGGTTGTCCCTATATAATTATAGCGTTTTTGGTGTGTGCTGGCAAAATCTCCCTCTGTCTCTCCAAAGGGCTAGTGGGTCCTGTCCTCTATCAGAGCATTCCCTGTGTGTGTGCTGTGTGTCGGTACGTGTGTGTCGACATGTATGAGGACGATGTTGGTGAGGAGGCGGAGCAATTGCCTGTAATGGTGATGTCACTCTCTAGGGAGTCGACACCGGAATGGATGGCTTATTTAGGGAATTACGTGATAATGTCAACACGCTGCAAGGTCGGTTGACGACATGAGACGGCCGACAAACAATTAGTACCGGTCCAGACGTCTCAGAAACACCGTCAGGGGTTTTAAAACGCCCGTTTACTTTAGTCGGTCGACACAGACACAGACACGGACACTGAATCCAGTGTCGACGGTGAATAAACAAACGTATTCCTTATTAGGGCCACACGTTAAGGGCAATGAAGGAGGTGTTACATATTTCTGATACTACAAGTACCACAAAAGAGGGTATTATGTGGGATGTGAAAAAACTACCGTAGTTTTTCCTGAATCAGATAAATTAAATGAAGTGTGTGATGATGCGTGGGTTCCCCCCGATAGAAAATTATGGGCGGTATACCCTTTCCCGCCAGAAGTTAGGGCGCGTTGGGAAACACCCCTTAGGGTGGATAAGGCGCTCACACGCTTATCAAAACAAGTGGCGGTACCGTCTATAGATAGGGCCGTCCTCAAGGAGCCAGCTGACAGGAGGCTGGAAAATATCATAAAAAGTATATACACACATACTGGTGTTATACTGCGACCAGCGATCGCCTCAGCCTGGATGTGCAGAGCTGGGGTGGCTTGGTCGGATTCCCTGACTAAAAATATTGATACCCTTGACAGGGACAGTATTTTATTGACTATAGAGCATTTAAAGGATGCATTTTCTATATATGCGAGATGCACAGAGGGATATTTGCACTCTGGCATCAAGAGTAAGTGCGATGTCCATATCTGCCAGAAGATGTTTATGGACACGACAGTGGTCAGGTGATGCAGATTCCAAACGGCACAAAGGTGTATTGCCGTATAAAGGAAGAGGAGTTATTTGGGGTCGGTCCATCGGACCTGGTGGCCACGGCAACTGCTGGAAAATCCACCGTTTTTACCCTAAGTCACATCTCTGCAGAAAAAGACACCGTCTTTTCAGCCTCAGTCCTTTCGTCCCTATAAGAGTCATATCTGCCCAGGGATAGAGGAAAGGGAAGAAGACTGCAGCAGGCAGCCCATTCCCAGGAACAGAAGCGTTCCACCGCTTCTGCCAAGCTCTCAGCATGACGCTGGGACCGTACAGGACCCCTGGATCCTACATGTAGTATCCCAGGGGTACAGATTGGAATGTCGAGACGTTTCCCCTTCGCAGGCTCCTGAAGTCTGGTTTACCAAGGTCTCCCTCCGACAAGGAGGCAGTATGGGAAACAATTCACAAGCTGTATTCCCAGCAGGTGATAATCAAATTACCCCTCCTACAACAAGAAAAGGGGTATTATTCCACATTATATTGTGGTACTGAAGCCAGAAGGCTAGGTGAGACCTATTCTAAATCTAAAAAAATTTGAACACTTACAAAGGTTCAAATCAAGATGGAGTCACTCAGAGCAGTGATAACGAACCAGGAAGAAGGGGACTATATAGTGTCCCGAGACATCAGGGATGCTTACCTCCATGTCCAAAATTTGCCCTTCTCACTAAGGGTACCTCAGGTTCGTCACTATCAGTTTCAGACGCTGCCGTTTGGATTGTCCACGGCACCCCGGGTCTTTACCAAGGTAATGGCCGAAATGATGATTCTTCTTCGAAGAAAAGGCGTCTTAATTATCCCTTACTTGGACGATCTCCTGATAAGGGCAAAGTCCAGGGAACAGTTGGAGGTCGGAGTAGCACTATCTCGGATACTGCTACAACAGCACGGGTGGATTCTAAATATTCCAAAATCGCAGCTGATCCCGACGACAAGTCTGCTGTGCCTAGGGATGATTCTGGACACAGTCCAGAAAAAGGTGTTTCTCCCGGAAGAGAAAGCCAGGGAGTTATCCGAGCTAGTCAGGAACCTCCTAAAATCAGTGCATCATTGCACAAGGGTCCTGGTAAAGATGGTGACTTCCTACGAAGCAATTCCATTCGGCAGATTTCACGCAAGAATTTTTCAGTGGGATCTGCTGGACAAATGGTCCGGATCGCATCTTCAGATGCATCAGCGGATAACCCTATATCCAAGGACAAGGGTGTCTCTCCTGTGGTGGTTACAGAGTGCTCATCTTCTAGAGGGCCGCATATTCGGCATTCAGGATTGGATGCTGGTGACCACGGAGGCCAGCCCGAGAGGCTGGGGAGCAGTCACACAAGGAAAAAATTTCCAGGGAGTGTGATCAAGTCTGGAGACTTTTCTCCACATAAATATACTGGAGCTAAGGGTAAATTTATAATACTCTAAGCTTAGCAAGACCTCTGCTTCAAGGTCAGCCGGTATTGATCCAGTGGGAAAAACATCACGGCAGTCGCCCACGTAAATAGACAGGGCGGCACAAGAAGCAGGAGGGCAATGGCAAAAACTGCAAGGACTTTTCGCTGGGCGGAAAATCATGTGATAGCACTGTCAGCAGTGTTTCATTCCGGGAATGGAAACTGGGAAGCAGACTTCCTCAGCAGGCACGACCTCCACCCGGCAGAGTGGAAACTTCATCGGGAAGTTTTCCACATGATTGTAAACCGTTGGGAAATACCAAAGGTGGACATGATGGCGTCCCGTCTGAACAAAAAACGGGACAGGTATTGCGCCAGGTTAAGAGACCCTCAGGCAATAGCTGTGGACGTTCTGGTAACACCATGGATGTACCAGTCGGTGTATGTGTTCCATCCTCTGCTTCTCATACCTAAGGTACTGAGACTTATAAGACGTAGAGGAGTAAGAACTATACTCATGGCTCCGGATTGGCCAAGAAGGACTTGGTACCCGGAACTTCAAGAGATGCTCACAGAGGACTTATGGCCTCTGCCGCTAAGAAGGGACTTGTTTCAGCAAGTACCATGTCTGTTCCAAGACTTACCGCGGCTGCGTTTGACGGCATGGCGGTGGAACGCCGGATCCTAAGGGAAAAAGGCATTCCGGAAGAGGTCATCCCTACCCTGGTCAAAGCCAGAAAGGAGGTGACCGCACAACATTATCACCACATGTGGCAAAAATATGTTGCGTGGTGTGAGGCCAGAAAGGCCCCACGAAGAAATTTCAACTCGGTCGATTCCTGCATTTCCTGCAAACAGGAGTGTCTATGGGCCTCAAATTGGGGTCCATTAAGGTTCAAATTTCGGCCCTGTCGATTTTCTTCCAGAAAGAAGTGGCTTCAGTTCCTGAAGTCCAGAAGTTTGTCAAGGGAGTATTGCATATACAACCCCCTTTTGTGCCTCCAGTGGCACTGTGGGATCTCAACGTAGTTCTGGGATTCCTCAAATCACATTGGTTTAAAACCAGTCAAATCTGTGGATTTGAAGCATCTCACATGAAAAGTGACCATGCTCTTGGCCCTGGCCTGGACCAGGCGAGTGTCAAATTGGTGGTTTTTTTCTCAAAAAAGCCCATATCTGGTTGTCCATTTGGACAGGGCAGAGCTGCGGACTCGTCCCCAGTTCTCTCCCTAAGGTGGTGTCAGTGTTTCACCTGAACCAGCTTATTTTGGTGCCTTGCGCCTACTAGGGACTTGGAGGACTCCAGGTTGCTAGATGTTGTCAGGGCCCTGTAAATATAGGTTCCAGGACGGCTGGAGTCAGGAAAACTGACTTGCTGTTATCCTGTATGCACCCAACAAACTGGGTGCTCTTGCTTCTAAGCAGACTATTGCTAGTTGGATGTGTAATACAATTCAGCTTGCACATTCTGTGGCAGGCCTGCCACAGCCAAAATATGTAAATGCCCATTCCACAAGGAAGGTGGGCTTATCTTGGGCGGCTGCCCGAGGGGTCTCGGCTTTACAACTTTGCCGAGCGGCTATTTAGTCAGGGGCAAACACGTTGGTAAAATCCTACAAATTTGATACCCTGGCTAAGGAGGACCTGGAGTTCTCTCATTCGGGGCTGCAGAGTCATCCGCACTCTCCCGCCCGTTTGGGTGCTTTGGTATTATCCCCATGGTCCTTTCAGGAACCCCAGCATCCACTAGGACGATAGAGAAAATAAGAATTTACTTACCGATAATTCTATTTCTCGGAGTCCGTAGTGGATGCTGGGCGCCCATCCCAAGTGCGGATTATCTGCAATACTTGTACATAGTTACAAAAATCGGGTTATTATTGTTGTGAGCCATCTTTTCAGAGGCTCCGCTGTTATCATACTGTTAACTGGGTTCAGATCACAGGTTGTACAGTGTGATTGGTGTGGCTGGTATGAGTCTTACCCGGGATTCAAAATCCTTCCTTATTGTGTACGCTCGTCCGGGCACAGTATCCTAACTGAGGCTTGGAGGAGGGTCATAGGGGGGAGGAGCCAGTGCACACCACCTGATCCTAAAGCTTTACTTTTTGTGCCCTGTCTCCTGCGGAGCCGCTATTCCCCATGGTCCTTTCAGGAACCCCAGCATCCACTACGGACTCCGAGAAATAGAATTATCGGTAAGTAAATTCTTATTTTCTCTGACGTCCTAGTGGATGCTGGGACTCCGTCAGGACCATGGGGAATAGCGGCTCCGCAGGAGACAGGGCACAAAATTTAAAAGTTTGACCACTAGGTGGTGTGTACTGGCTCCTCCCCCTATGACCCTCCTCCAAGCCTCAGTTAGGTTTTTGTGCCCGTCCGAGCAGGGTGCAATCTAGGTGGCTCTCCTAAAGAGCTGCTTAGAAAAAGTTTGTTAGGTTTTTTATTTTCAGTGAGTCCTGCTGGCAACAGGCTCACTGCAACGAGGGACTTAGGGGAGAAGAAGTGAACTCACCTGCGTGCAGGATGGATTTGCTTCTTAGGCTACTGGACACTAGCTCCAGAGGGACGATCACAGGTACAGCCTGGATGGGTCACCGGAGCCGCGCCGCCGACCCCCTTGCAGATGCCGAATAGAGAAGAGGTCCAGAAACCGGCGGCAGAAGACGTCTCAGTCTTCATGAGGTAGCGCACAGCACTGCAGCTGTGCGCCATTGCTCTCCGCACACTTCACACCAGCGGTCACTGAGGGTGCAGGGCGCTGGGGGGG
This sequence comes from Pseudophryne corroboree, assembly GCF_028390025.1. Lineage (NCBI taxonomy): Eukaryota > Metazoa > Chordata > Amphibia > Anura > Myobatrachidae > Pseudophryne > Pseudophryne corroboree. Next base: position 499,543,630 of record NC_086449.1, on the reverse strand, counting down.
GCGCCCTGGGCAGCAATGTAATATACCTATTCTGGCTAAAATATATCACATATAGCCCCTGGGGCTATATGGATGTATTTAACCCCTGCCAGGTTCCAAAAAAACCGGGAGAAGAAGCCCGCCGAAAAGGGGGCGGGGCCTATTCTCCTCAGCACACAGCGCCATTTTCCTGCCCAGCTCCGCTGCGAGGAAGGCTCCCAGGACTCTCCCCTGCACTGCACTACAGAAACAGGGTAAAAACAGAGAGGGGGGGCACTTATTGGCGATATTTATAATATTTGAGCTGCTATAAAGGGAACACACTTATTAAGGTTGTCCCTATATATATTTATAGCGCTTGGGTGTGTGCTGGCAAACTCTCCCTCTGTCTCCCCAAAGGGCTAGTGGGGTCCTGTCTTCTATCAGAGCATTCCCTGTGTGTCTGCTGTGTGTCGGTACGTGTGTGTTGACATGTATGAGGACGATGTTGGCGTGGAGGCGGAGCAAATTGCCTGTAATGGTGATGTCACCCCCTAGGGAGTCGACACCAGAATGGATGGCTTTGTTTATGGAATTACGGGATAGTGTCAGCACGCTACAAAAGTCGGTTGACGACATGAGACAGCCGGCAAACCAGCTAGTACCTGTCCAGGCGTCTCAGACACCGTCAGGGGCTGTAAAACGCCCTTTACCTCAGTTGGTCGACACAGACCCAGACACTGACACTGAATCCAGTGTCGACGGTGAAGAAACAAACGTATTTTCCAGTAGGGCCACACGTTATATGATCACGGCAATGAAGGAGGCTTTGCATATCTCTGATACTGCAAGTACCACAAAAAGGGGTATTATGTGGGGTGTGAAAAAACTACCGATAGTTTTTCCTGAATCAGAGGAACTGAATGAAGTGTGTGATGAAGCGTGGGTTACCCCAGATAGAAAACTGCTAATTTCAAAGAAGTTATTGGCATTATACCCTTTCCCGCCAGAGGTTAGGGCGCGCTGGGAAACACCTCCTAGGGTGGATAAGGCGCTCACACGCTTATCAAAGCAAGTGGCGTTACCGTCTCCTGATACGGCCGCCCTCAAGGATCCAGCTGATAGGAGGCTGGAGAATACATTAAAAAGTATATACACACATACGGGTGTTATACTGAGACCAGCAATCGCCTCAGCCTGGATGTGCAGTGCTGGCGTGGCTTGGTCGGAGTCACTGTCTGAAAATATTGATACCCTGGATAGGGACAGTATTTTACTGACTATAGAGCAGTTAAAGGATGCATTTCTTTATATGCGAGATGCACAGAGAGATATTTGCACTCTGGCATCAAGAGTAAGTGCGATGTCCATATCTGCCAGAAGAAGTTTATGGACGCGCCAGTGGTCAGGTGATGCGGATTCCAAACGACATATGGAAGTATTGCCGTATAAGGGGGAGGAATTATTTGGGGTCGGTCTATCGGATCTGGTGGCCACGGCAACGGCCGGAAAATCCACCTTTTTACCCCAGGTCACCTCCCAGCAGAAAAAGCCGCAGGCTTTTCAGCTACAGTCCTTTCGTTCCTATAAGAACAAACGAGCAAAAGGACATTCCTATTTGCCCCGAGGCAAAGGAAAGGGTAAGAGACTGCAACAAGCAGCTCCTTCCCAGGAGCAGAAGCCCTCCCCGGCTTCTACAAAGGCGTCAGCATGACGCTGGGACCTTACAAGCAGACTCAGGGGCGGTGGGGGGTCGCCTCAAACATTTCAGCGCACAGTGGGCTCACTCGCAGGTGGACCCCTGGATCCTGCAGGTAGTATATCAGGGTTACAGGTTGGAATTCGAGAAGTCCCCTCCTCGCCGTTTCCTAAAGTCTGCTTTGCCAACGTCTCCCTCCGACAGGGCGACGGTATTGGAGGCCATTCACAAGCTGTATTCTCAGCAGGTGATAGTCAAGGTACCCCTCCTACAACAGGGACAGGGGTATTACTCCACGCTATTTGTGGTACCGAAGCCGGACGGCTCGGTAAGACCGATTCTAAATCTAAAATCTCTGAACCTGTACATACAAAAATTCAAGTTCAAGATGGAGTCACTCAGAGCAGTGATAGCGAATCTGGAAGAAGGGGATTTTATGGTGTCCTTGGACATCAAGGATGCTTACCTTCATGTTCCAATTTGTCCTTCACACCAAGGGTACCTCAGGTTCGTGGTCCAAAACTGTCATTATCAGTTTCAGACGCTGCCGTTTGGATTGTCCACGGCACCCCGGGTCTTTACCAAGGTAATGGCCGAAATGATGATCCTTCTTCGAAGAGAAGGCGTCTTAATTATCCCTTACTTGGACGATCTCCCGATAAGGGCAGAGAACAGCTGGAGGTCGGAGTAGCACTAACCCAAGTAGTGCTCCAACAACACGGGTGGATTCTGAATTTTCCAAAATCCCAACTGATCCCGACGACACGTCTGTGGTTCCTAGGGATGATTCTGGACACTGTTCAGAAAAAGGTATTTCTTCCGGAGGAGAAAGCCAGGGAGTTATCCGATCTAGTCAGGAACCTCCTAAAACCAGGAAAAGTATCTGTGCATCAATGCACAAGAGTCCTGGGAAAAATGGTAGCTTCTTACGAAGCGATTCCATTCGGCAGATTCCATGCACAAACTTTTCAGTGGGATCTGCTGGACAAATGGTCCGGATCGCATCTGCAGATGCATGAGCGGATAAAATTGTCCACAAGGACAAGAGTGTCTCTGCTATGGTGGTTGCAGAGTGCTCATCTGTTAGAGGGCCGCAGATTCGGCATACAGAACTGGGTCCTAGTGACCACGGATGCCAGCCTGAGAGGCTGGGGAGCGGTCACACAGGGAAGAAACTTCCAGGGCGTGTGGTCAAGCCTGGAGACGTCTCTTCACATAAATATACTGGAGCTAAGAGCAATCTACAATGCTCTAAGTCTGGCAAAACCTCTGCTTCAGGGTCAGCCGGTGTTGATTCAGTCGGACAACATCACGGCAGTCGCCCACGTAAACAGACAGAGCGGCACAAGAAGCAGGAGGGCAATGGCAGAAGCTGCAAGGATTCTCCGCTGGGCAGAAAATCATGTGTTAGCACTGTCAGCTGTGTTCATCCCGGGAGTGGACAACTGGGAAGCAGACTTCCTCAGCAGACACGATCTGCACCCGGGAGAGTGGGGACTTCATCCAGAAGTCTTCCACATGATTGTGGTCCATTGGGAAAGACCAATGGTGGACATGATGGCGTCCCGCCTCAACAAAAAACTGGACAGGTATTGCGCCAGGTCAAGAGACCCTCAGGCAATAGCTGTAGACGCTCTGGTAACACCATGGGTGTACCAGTCAGTGTATGTGTTTCCTCCTCTGCCTCTCATACCAAAAGTACTGAGAATTATACGGCAAAGGGGAGTAAGAACGATACTCGTGGCTCCGGATTGGCCAAGAAGAACTTGGTACCCGGAACTTCAGGAGATGCTCACGGAAGATCCGTGGCCTCTACCTCTAAGACGGGACCTGCTTCAGCAGGGACCGTGTCTATTCCAAGACTTACCGCGGCTGCGTTTGACGGCATGGCGGTTGAACGCCGAATCCTAAGGGAAAAAGGCATTCCGGAAGAGGTCATCCCTACCCTGGTAAAAGCCAGGAAGGAGGTGACTGCACAACATTATCACCGCATTTGGAGAAAATATGTTGCGTGGTGTGAGGCCAGGAAGGCCCCGACGGAGGAATTTCAACTGGGTCGATTCCTACATTTCCTGCAAACAGGATTGTCTATGGGCCTCAAATTAGGATCCATTAAGGTTCAAATTTCGGCCCTGTCGATTTTCTTCCAGAAAGAATTGGCTTCAGTTCCTGAAGTCCAGACTTTTGTAAAAGGAGTACTACATATACAGCCCCCGGTTGTGCCCCCAGTGGCACCGTGGGACCTTAATGTAGTTTTGGATTTTCTCAAATCCCATTGGTTTGAGCCACTCAAATCGGTGGATTTGAAATATCTTACATGGAAAGTAACCATGCTACTTGCCCTGGCTTCAGCCAGGAGAGTGTCAGAATTGCCGGCTTTATCGTATAAAAGCCCATATCTGATTTTCCATTCGGACAGGGCAGAACTGCGGACGCGTCCTCACTTTCTGCCTAAGGTGGTTTCAGCGTTTCACCTGAACCAGCCTATTGTGGTGCCTGCGGCTACTAGCGATTTGGAGGATTCCAAGTTGCTGGACGTTGTCAGAGCATTGAAAATATATATTTCAAGGACGGCTGGAGTCAGAAAATCTGACTCGCTGTTTATACTGTATGCACCCAACAAGCTGGGTGCTCCTGCTTCTAAGCAGACGATTGCTCGTTGGATTTGTAGCACAATTCAACTTGCACATTCTGTGGCAGGCCTGCCACAGCCTAAATCTGTCAAGGCCCATTCCACAAGGAAGGTGGGCTCATCTTGGGCGGCTGCCCGAGGGGTCTCGGCATTACAACTCTGCCGAGCAGCTACGTGGTCAGGGGAGAACACGTTTGTAAAATTCTACAAATTTGATACCCTGGCTAAGGAGGACCTGGAGTTCTCTCATTCGGTGCTGCAGAGTCATCCGCACTCTCCCGCCCGTTTGGGAGCTTTGGTATAATCCCCATGGTCCTGACGGAGTCCCAGCATCCACTAGGACGTCAGAGAAAATAAGATTTTACTTACCGATAAATCTATTTCTCGTAGTCCGTAGTGGATGCTGGGCGCCCATCCCAAGTGCGGATTGTCTGCAATACTTGTACATAGTTATTGTTACAAAAAAATCGGGTTGTTATTGTTGTGAGCCGTCTGTTCAGAGGCTCCTACGTTTGTCATACTGTTAACTGGGTTCAGATCACAAGTTGTACGGTGTGGCTGGTATGAGTCTTACCCGGGATTCAAAATCCTTCCTTATTGTGTACGCTCGTCCGGGCACAGTATCCTAACTGAGGCTTGGAGGAGGGTCATAGGGGGAGGAGCCAGTACACACCACCTAGTGGTCAAACTTTTAAATTTTGTGCCCTGTCTCCTGCGGAGCCGCTATTCCCCATGGTCCTGACGGAGTCCCAGCATCCACTACGGACTACGAGAAATAGATTTATCGGTAAGTAAAATCTTATTTTCTCGTAGTCCGTAGTGGATGCTGGGCGCCCGTCCCAAGTGCGGACTTTCTGCAATACGTGTATATAGTTATTGCTTAATAAAGGGTTACGTTATGTTGTCATCCATTGTTGATGCTCTATTGTTGTTCATACTGTTGACTGGGTAAGTTTATCACAAGTTATACGGTGTGGCTGGTATGAGTCTTACCCTGGATTCCAAAATCCTTTCCTTGTAATGTCAGCTCTTCCGGGCACAGTTTCCTTAAATGAGGTCTGGAGGAGGGGCATAGAGGAAGGAGCCAGTGCACACCAGTAGTACTAAATCTTTCTTAGAGTGCCCAGTCTCCTGCGGAGCCCGTCTATTCCCCATGGTCCTTACGGAGTCCCCAGCATCCCACTACGGACTACGAGAAATAGATTTACCGGTGAGTAAAATCTTATTTTCTCTTACGTCCTAGAGGATGCTGGGATTCATATTAGTACCATGGGGTTGGCACTTTAAGAGTTTGGGCTGGCTCCTCCCTCCATGCCCCTCCTACCAGACTCGGTTTAGAAAATGTCCCCGGAGGAACCGGTCACAGCTAGGGGAGCTCCTAGAGCTTTTTTAATTTTATATTTTTTTAAGAGTTAATTTAGGCACAGGGAGGCTGCTGGCAACAGCCTTCCTGCTTCGTGGGACTAAGGAGGGGGGAGTAGTGCCCACCCTGAGGGGTCTGAGCCACTATCTCCGCTGACAGGACACTGAGCTCCTGAGGGTGCTGATCGTTAGCCGCTCCAGGCGACCGCTCACTCCCGCAGCATGCCGCCACCCCCCTTACAGAGCCAGAAGACTTCGCTGGCGAGTGAGTTACCGGCCCCCCTTGGAAGCGGGGAGCCGGTGTGAAGATGGCGGCAACAGGGTAGGGAGCGCAGTACTAACTGCGCTCCGGGGCTCAGTGGTACATAGTGCGTCCCTATGAGGGGCACCCTGAGCCAGCGCCTATACCCTACACTGGCCAGCAAGCCTGTCAGGGTCCCCGGATCACTGCCAGCAGACATCCTCAGGCCAGTATAATAAAATGAAGAGCGGGAAGCAGCGCCATGTTCGGGGGGCGGAGCGTCTCCTCAGAGCGGACCCAGCATCGTTCAGCGCCATTTTCCTGCCTGCAGTTCCTGTACACAGACGCTGACAGGGAGAGCTGTCCCTCCAAGCAACTCCAGCTATTCTGTGCGGTACCAGGGGCTTGTAGAAAGGGGAAGGGGGGGCTGTGTAAAGTCTGTGTAGTCTATTAAGGTACACAGATAGCACTGGTAGTTTTATTAGTTCTACCTCTGAAAGCGCTGTGTGTGGGTTGGCTCCAACCTCTGTGTCTCTCTGTGGCATACTTGGGGGGAAACTGTGTCTGACATTTCCCTGTGTGTGGGTGTTTAATATCTCCCATAGCCATGTCTAGGGACTTTGTGTCATATGCTGCAGAAGATGTTTCCTCTCAGGAGGGATCCATTCCATGTACACAGGATTGTAATGCTTTGTCTCAGATCCCTATTAATGAGCCTGAGTGGTTAACTTCTATCAAAGGAATGATCTCTCAGATCTCTACTAGGGTAGCTAATACTGAGACTGAAACTCAGGTGTTGAAGAAGTCTGTGACGGTTTGGTCAGGCTCTGTTCCTATTCCTGCAAAATCCCCTAGCATGTTCCCACAGAAACGTGCACTTGCCCAAATTATGCAAGATGACACGGATACCGATTCTGATACTGCAGCCGGTGATGTGCTCAGGGGGGCAGCATCCCTTGCTAAGGGCGTGCAGCTCATGATTGAAGCCATTAGAGATGTGTTAAACATTAATGACCCGCCACCTGAGCAGGTTGAGGAGGCATACTTCACTGACAATAAGGAAGCCTTGCTAACCTTCCCTGCGTCTAAAGAATTAAACGCTTTATTTGAAAAATACTGGGAAAAACAGGAGAAAAAATTCCAGATCCCAAAAAGGGTTCTGGTTGCTTTTCCCTTCCCTGAGGAGGATAGGAAAAAATGGGAAAACCCACCCATTGTTGACGCATCTGTCTCCAGACTGTCTAAAAAGGTAGTTTTACCTGTCCCTGGATCTACCGCGTTAAAAGAACCGGCTGATCGTAAGATTGATACTACGCTCAAATCCATTTACACTGCTTCAGGAGTGGCGTTAAGGCCCACTATTACCTGTGCATGGATTTCTAAAGCCATAGTAAATTGGTCAGGCACATTACTAGAGGATTTGGATACAATGGATAGAAGTGACCTTGAATTCTTTTTACGTAACATACAAGATTCTGCGGGGTTGATGGTGGAATCCATGAAGGACCTGGATACGCTGACTGCACACGGATATCTTCCATGTCTGTCTCAGCCTGCAGGGGACTCTGGCTACGCCAATGGTCTGCAGACGCGGAATCCAGGAGAAGTGTGGAGAACCTACCCTACACAGGTCAGGCTCTATTTGGGGAAGCGTTGGATGCATGGATTTCCACGGCAACCGCGGGTAAGTCACCTTTCCTTCCCTCTGCTACACCTTCTACGAAGAAACCATTCTCTTCAGCTGTGTTGCAGTCCTTTCGGACCGCCAAGGCAAGACAGTCCAAGCCTCCTACCACTTTCTTTAGAGGTGGTCGTGCAAAATCCAAAAAGTCTGCACCCGCAGGTTCCCAGGACCAGAAACCTGCTTCTGGTTTCTCAAAATCCCCAGCAGAACGATGGACCGCACAGCCTCGAGGACGGGCTGATGGGTGCGAGACTCAGACGTTTCAGACACGTCTGGGTGTCGTCCGGCCTGGATCCCTAGGTACACGATATTGTGTCCGAGGGGTACAGACTGGAGTTTCAAGAAATCCCGCCTCACTGATTCTTCAAATCAGGCTTGCCAGCTTTGCTGACAGACATGACTATCCTACAGGAAGCCATCCTGAAATTGGAAAAGTCACAGGTCATTGTCCCAGTTCCACCTCATATGCAAAACAAGGGTTATTATTCAAACCTTTTCGTGTTACCGAAACAGGATGGTTCGGTCAGACCAATTTTGAACTTGAAATCGTTGAACCTATACCTGAGGGTGTTCAGATTCAAAATAGGGTCTCTCGGAGCAGTGATTTCAGGTCTGGAGGAGGGGGAGTTTCTGGTATCCCTGGATATCAAGGATGCGTACCTCCACATTCCGGTTTGGCTGCCACACCAGGCTTATCTCAAATTTGCACTGTTAGACAGTCACTATCAATTTCAGGCACTTCCATTCGGCCTCTTCAAAGCACCGAGGGTTTTCACCAAGGTGATAGCAGCACATAATCCCATATCTGGACGATCTGCTAATAAAGGCATCGTCCAGGGAGACGACGTTGCAGTCCATTGTTCTCATGACTCATCTGCTCAGGGAACACGGTTGGATCCTGAACCTTCCAAAATCACATTTGGAGCCGACAAGGAGATTGTCTTTTCTGGGAATGATCCTCGACACGGAAGTGCAGAGGGTGTTTCTGCCAGATGAAAAAGCGTTGGTGATTCAAACAATGGTCCGGGACGTCCTGAAGCCAGCCCAGGTATCGGTTCATGAGTGCATTCGCCTTCTGGGGAAGATGGTTGCCTCTTACGAGGCTCTACCGTACGGAAGGTTTCATGCTCGTAACTTCCAACTGGATCTCCTGGACAAGTGGTCGGGATCTCATCTACACATGCACCAGAGAATACGTCTCTCGTCGAAAGCCAGGATTTCACTCCTCTGGTGGCTGCAATTACCTCGCCTTCTGGAGGGCCGCCGGTTCGGGATTCAGGACTGGATCCTTCTAACCACGTATGCAAGTCTCCGGGGGCTGGGGCGCAGTCATTCAGTGGGAAACCTTCCAAGGAAGGTGGTCAAGCCTGGAATCCAGCCTTCCAATAAACATTCTGGAACTAAGAGCTGTCTACAACGGTCTTCTCCAAGCGGCCCATCTCCTGCGAGATCGAGCCATTCAAGTGCTGTCGGACAATGTAACGACGGTGGCCTACATAAACCGACAGGGCGGAACGAAGAGCAGAGCTGTAATGTCAGAGGTAACAGAAATCATCCTCTGGGCAGAAAAACACGCGTTGGCGCTGTCAGCAATCTTCATTCCGGGAGTAGACAACTGGGAAGCGGACTTCCTCAGCAGGCACGATCTCCATCCGGGAGAGTGGGGCCTCCATCCGGAGCTGTTCACGGAGGTGACAGATCTTTGGGGGGGTACCTCAAATAGACATGATGGCCTCCCATCTCAACAAGAAGCTTCGGAGGTATTGTTCCAGGTCAAGGAACCCGCAAGCCGTGACAGTGGACGCCCTGGTGTCTCCGTGGGTGTTCCAGTCAGTGTACGCGTTTCCGCAACTTCCACTCATTCCAAGAGTTCTAAAACTCATCTAGAGAACAAGAGTTCAGGCAATCCTCATTGCTCCGGACTGGCCAAGAAGGGCTTGGTACGTGGATCTTCTGGGTTTACTGCTGGAAGATCCGAGGCCTCTTCCTCTTCAGGAGGACATACTGCAATAGGGGCCGTTCGCTTATCAAGACTTACCGCGGCTACGTTTGATGGCATGGAGGTTGAACGCCAGATATTAGCTCTGATGGGCATTCCGTACAAGGTTATTCCTACCCTGATACAGGCTAGGAAAGGAGTAACGTCTAAACATTACCATCGCATTTGGAACAATTATGTCTCTTGGTGTGAATCCAAGAAGTTTCCTACGGTGGGGTTTCAACTGGGACGGTTTCTCCTCTTCCTGCAAGCAGGTGTGGATATGGGTCTGAGGTTGGGATCCATAAAGGTCCAGATTTCGGCCCTGTCCATTTTCTTCCAGAAACAACTGGCTTCCCTCCCTGAGGTTCAGACTTTCTTAAAAGGGGTTCTGCACATGCCACCTACGGCACCATGGGATCTTAACGTGGTGTTACAGTTCCTCCAATCGAATTAGTTCGAGCCTCTACCGGAGGTTGAGGTCAAGTTTCTCACATGGGAGGCTGTACGTTGTCGGCCTTAGCTTCTGCTAGATGTGTGTCGGAGTTGGGGGCTTTGTCTTCTAAGAGCCCCTACTTGATCTTCCATGAAGATAGAGCTGAGCTCCGGACACGTCCGCAGTTTCTTCCTAAGGTTGTGTTGGCTTTTCATATCAATCAACCTATTGTGGTACCAGTTGCTACTGACTCCTCAATTACTTCAAAGTCCTTGTATGTTGTAAGGGCTCTGAAAATCTATGTGAAGAGGACTGCGCGTCACAGAAAATCGGACTCTCTGTTTGTCCTGTATGATCCTAAGAAAATTGGGTGTTCTGCTTCTAAGCAGACGATCTCTCGCTGGATCAGGTTCACTATCCAGCATGCGTATTCTCCGGCAGGATTGCTGTGTCCAAAATCTTTTAAGGCCCACTCGACTCGTAAGGTGGGTTCTTCCTGGGCGGCTGCCCGGGGTGTCTCTGCTTTACAGCTTTGCCGAGCGGCTACTTGGTCAGGGTCGAACACGTTTGCTAAGTTCTACAAGTTCGATACTTTGACCAAACTTTAGGTCCTCAGAGGCCAATCAGTTCTGCAGGAGCCTCCGCGCTCTCCCTCCCGTTCTGGGAGCTTTGGTACATCCCCATGGTACTAATATGGACCCCAGCATCCTCTAGGACGTAAGAGAAAATAGGATTTTAATTACCTACCGGTAAATCCTTTTCTCGTAGTCCGTAGAGGATGCTGGGCGCCTGCCCAGCACTTCATTATCCTGCAGTGGTTGTCTGGTTCAGTACTGCTTTGTTCTTAGTTAAGTTCTTCCTTGTTACTTGGTTTAGTAATGTTCAGTTGTTGCTGATGTTTCAAGCTAGTTAGCTTGGTTTGCCTTGTGTGTGAGCTGGTGTGAATCTCGCCACTGTCTGCGTAAAATCCTTCTCTCGAAGTTGTCCGTTTCCTCGGGCACAGTTTCTAGACTGAGTCTAGTAGGAGGGGCATAGAGGGAGGAGCCTGCCCACACTCTCAAACTCTTAAAGTGCCAATGGCTCCTAGTGGACCCATCTATACCCCATGGTACTAATGTGGACCCCAGCATCCTCTACGGACTACGAGAAAAGGATTTGCCGGTAGGTAATAAAAATCCTATTTAGTCCTCTGGGGCCCCCCTTGTCTAAAGTACCCCTGGAACCTTAATCTGTCCCTGATTATACCCCTTTTCCACCAAAGTCCCAGGTCTGTCCAGGGATGTAGAACACGATTACCTCTTTCCCAATGCTGCGCCTACCATTCACATAGCACATGGGTGCAGCGCTGGTGTGGGGGGAATGGGGGTTGGGGGGGGGGGGTCTGTTTGATTCCCAAGCAGGACACTGGACCGTGTTTTTCTTTTTTTAGGGAGCCATTTCCACTGAGCAAAAACCCAGGTTGATGTGCGTTCATGTGAAAAAACTGTTTTTTTTAAGGCAGTGGAGAAGGGGTATTAGTGTGTATTAGGTTTATCTTATGATTTATATATGTATTTGTTTCCCATTATATTACAGCTTGCTGTGTCTGCTGCAAACCACAATGTCTTCTCCTAACAAAGCTGTTGAGCTGCAGTTACAAATGAAACAAAATGCAGAAGAGCTGCAGGACTTCATGAGAGAGTTAGAAAGCTGGGAAGAAGATATAAAGCAGAAAGATGCTAAGTTGAGTAAACAGACTGGTGGCGATGAAGAGGTAGGTGTTAATGGATTTTTTTTTCTATTTTGTGTACAACAAATCCATGTTTTACTGTATCCTAATTAAAGGCTAAATAATCCACGTTTTAGCATTTGTTTTATTATTATTATTATTATTATTATTATTACTACCAGTTATTTATATAGCGCACACATATTCCGCAGTGCTTTACAGAGATATAGAATCATCACTCAGGGGCCCATTTATCAATAGTCTCATTTGCATTGCGTTTTGGGTGCGATATTGCAGTATGCGATTATACTGGCTGCATGTATCAAAGAGCATCCGCAGGGACAGTGGCTAACTGGAATCCTGTATGGGATCCGGTCTCTAGGTCGACAGTAACTAGGTTGACAATGTTTAGGTCGACCACTATTGGTCGACAGTAACTAGGTCGACAGGGTGTCAAGGTCGACATGTTCTAGGTCAACAGGTGAAAAGGTCGACATGAGTTTTTCACATTTTTTTTTTCTTTTTTTGAACTTTTTCATACTTAACAATCCACGCGGACTACGATTGGGAATAGCAACCTGTGCCGAGCGCAGCGGTAGGCACCTTGCCCGAAGCATGGCGAGTGAAGCGGTGCACTAATTGGGACTCCCGGTCACTGTACGGAGAAAACGTTATCAAAAAAACATTCAAAATTCATGTTGACCTTTTGACCTGTCGACCTAGACCATGTCGACATAGAGACCCTGTTGACCTAGTTACTGTCGACCAATAGTGGTCTACCTAGACACTGTCGTGAACCACACCCATCCTGTACATGTGCGGTCTGCACACCAAGCATGCACAGCACCTATTGCCAGGGAGGGTTCCTGACAAAGCTGCAATCTATATAGCCCATAGGCTGCAGTGGCTAATACATTCTGGAGCTTGGTAAATCTGACAGCATTGCATTCCCAAAAGATACGTATGGGTGCTGCAGTTGCTGTTGGAATTTGAGGGACTGCAGCAGAAATTGGAGATACATGCATGGAGTTTGTCATACATTCGGGTAATACAAAATATTTGCGGATATCCACACGTGCTTAGTCTTATGCTTTCTGAAGCTGGATACGCATAATAAGATTCTGTCCAATCTTTCTGGATGGAACGAAAATCTGGTAATGGATGGGAGCAAATGACAATTGACAATTTACTCCCAAACACTGTAAAACAGCCAAAATGGGCATTCAGGCAAGTTGGTTAAATCCATTTGATTTTTTCAGTTTATTTTAAAGACTGGTTTTGTCCATTTTCCAGCTTATGGGCGCAAATCGTTGATTGCCGTTTGCTGCCATACATTACCAGATTTTCGTTCCTAAAAGAAAGATTAGACAGATAATCTTATAGGGGTGTATTCAATAGAAGTCGGAACTGCCATCTTGTCGGAAAGACGTCAGTTTCCGTCTTTTTTAGGTCGGATAGTGTTCCGACCTATTCATTCGGGCTGCCATTTTCTGACAGGTCGGCAATTCCGACTTGTCGGAAAATATGTGGATTGGCGGATTAGCCACGGATCCACATGTTTAGTCGGATTCCGCCGTAAAATCCGTCAGATTTTAGCCCTGTTTTAGACAATGTCAATCCGACTTTAAAAAAAGTCGAATTGGCATTGTCGGGAATGGATTTGCTGCTCCTTGAATACTGCATTGTTGGATCCTTTCCGTCAGAAAGGATCAACAAGCATTGAATACCTCCCTAAGTGTGTATCCAGCGTAAATTACGTGTACCAACCAGTACCTATAACAGCATAACCTTTTGTATATTCGTTTGCTGGTTGGGTATATGCATGCTGGATTTAGTGATTCAAAAAATACATACCATACTTAGTGTTCCTTCTAGAATTAGTATGGGGCAGAGTACATGTAAATTAGGGGGCGTGGACACGTTAACGTCATTTTAGTGGGCGGTGCGGCCCACAGACATTGCTATAGGGGGCGTCTGTGGCCGTCGACGTCACTGTTGGGGGCGTGCCCAGCACCTCCGTCGGTGCTGGGCTTCCCCCAGCTCTCTCCCATAGCGTGAATGGATGCCGTGCGCATGCGCACGCCATCTTCACACGCTGGGAGGGCAGGAAGCGGGCGGCTGTTCTAGCAGGGCGCCGCAAAAGGGGCAGGGCGGATTTTGACTTTAAAAAATTGGGCAGGGCGCGGCGCCCTGCTAAAACAGCCTAGAGTGAACACTAATACATTCCTGAAGTCTAAAGAAGCTAAAGGCTAAATGTCAATGGTGCCAGACTATGTAGTACTTAGTAATTTCTGTAGGTAACAAGCAATATATGCTAATTCTAAGTTGGAAACCTGCGGATTTCTTTCTCCTGCCTGGATACGGCAGGCCCAAGCGACTAGCCAACTGATTTTAGGAATCTTGCTTGCCCCGTGTTAGGGAGATATAGGTTCACAAATGAGAATATTTGGCGGGCAATAGTGGCTGTAACTAATATACCTCTACCATCACCTATAGGATGCACCGAAACTTTAACCTGCTTAGGTTGAACGAAATTTAGAAGGCGTACTGGTGGGGGGCGACTTTAATTGGGCACTCGAACACCTCGAGGCACTCCCAGGGCGTCACCTAAGGACATCATACGTTTTAAAATGATTCTACAAGATTTTCAATTAGTATACACTTGGCGCCTTCTTAACCCTGCGTATTGAGATTATAAATTCTACTCATCCCCACACAATTCATACACGAGAATAGACTATTTCTGTGTGAGTCATGCACATTTAGAACTCCTTAGAGACGCAACTGTTGGTCAAATATTAGGTTCGGATCACGCACCTATTACCCTCACCTTGACTCTCAAAAATACCCCTTTCTCTGACGTCCTAGTGGATGCTGGGAACTCCGTAAGGACCATGGGGAATAGCGGGCTCCGCAGGAGACTGGGCACTCTAAAAGAAAGATTAGGTACTATCTGGTGTGCACTGGCTCCTCCCTCTATGCCCCTCCTCCAGACCTCCGTTAGAATCTGTGCCCGGCCCGAGCTGGTTGCACACTAGGGGCTCTCCTGAGCTCCTAGAAAAGAAAGTTTCTCTAACGTCCTAGTGGATGCTGGGGACTCCGTCAGGACCATGGGGAATAGCGGGCTCCGCAGGAGACAGGGCACATCTAAAAAAGCTTTTAGGTCACATGGTGTGTACTGGCTCCTCCCCCTATGACCCTCCTCCAAGCCTCAGTTAGGTTTTTGTGCCCGTCCGAGAAGGGTGCAATCTAGGTGGCTCTCTTAAAGAGCTGTTTAGAAAAGTTTTTTTTTAGGTTTCATTCAGTGATTCCTGCTGGCAACAGGATCACTGCAACGAGGGACTTAGGGGAGAGATCTCCAACTCACCTGCGTGCAGGATGGATTGGGATCTTAGGCTACTGTACACTGAGCTCCAGAGGGAGTCGGAACACAGGTCAGCCTGGGGTTCGTCCCGGAGCCGCGCCGCCGATCCCCCTTACAGACGCTGAAGAAGACGGCAGAACGGAGGTCCGGAAACAGGCGGCAGAAGACTTCACAGTCTTCATGAAGGTAGCGCACAGCACTGCAGCTGTGCGCCATTGTTGTCACACGGCTCACTGACCTAGTCACGGAGGGTGCAGGGCGCTGCTGGGGGCGCCCTGGGCAGCAATATAAGTACCTTTTTGGCAAAATAAATACATCACATATAGCCATTAAGGCTATATGTATGTATTTTGACCCAGGCCAGTTCTTAAAAACCGGGAGAAAAAACCCGCCGAAAAGGGGGCGGAGCTTATTCTCCTCAGCACACAGCGCCATTTTCCCTCACAGAAAGGCTGAGGGGAAGGCTCCCATGCTCTCCCCTGCACTGCACTACAGAAACAGGGTTAAAACAGAGAGGGGGGGCACTGATTTGGCGATATAAATATATATTAAATGCTATAAGGGAGGAACACTTTTATAAAGGTTGTCCCTGTATAATTATAGCATTTTGGTGTGTGCTGGCAAACTCTCCCTCTGTCTCCCCAAAGGGCTAGTGGGTCCTGTCCTCTATCAGAGCATTCCCTGTGTGGGTGCTGTATGTCGGTACGTGTGTGTCGACATGTATGAGGAAAGTGTTGGTGAGGAGGCGGAGCAAATTGCCTGTAATGGTGATGTCACTCTCTAGGGAGTCGACACCGGAATGGATGGCTTACTTGTGGAAGTACGTGATCATGTCAACACGCTGCGAGCCGGTTGACGACATGAGACGACCGGCAAACAAATTAGTACCTGTCCAGGCGTCTCAGACACCGTCAGGGGCTTGTAAAAACGCCCATTTACCTCACGGACACTGACTCCAGTGTCGACGGTGAAGAAACAAACGTATTTTCCTTTAGGGCCACACGTTACATGTTAAGGGCATGAAGGAGGTGTTACATATTTCTGATACTACAAGTACCACAAATAAGGGTATTTTGTAGGGTGTGAATAAACTACTTGTAGTTTTGCCTGAATCAGATAAATTAAATGAAGTGTGTGATGATACGTGGGGTTCCTCCGATAGAAAGTTATGGGCGGTATACCCTTTCCCGCCAGAAGTAAGGGCGAGTTGGGAAACACACCTTAGGGTGGATAAGGCGCTCACACGCTTATAAAACAAGTGGCGTTACCGTCTCCAGATACGGCCGCCCTCAAGGAGCCAGCTGATAGGAAGCTGAAAAATAGCCTAAGAAGTATATACACACATACTGGTGTTATACTACGACCAGCAATCGCCTCAGACTGGATGTGCAGCGCTGAGGGGGCTTGGTCGGATTTCCTGACTGAAAATTTTGATACCCTTGACAGGGACAAGATTTTATTGTCTATAGAGCATTTTAAGGATGCATTTCTATATATGCGTGATGCGCAGAGGGATATTTGCATTCTGGCATCAAGAGTAAATGTGATGTCCATATCTGCCAGACGAAGACACGACAGTGGTCAGGTGAGGCAGATTCCAGACGGCACATGGAAGTATTGCCGTATAAAGGGGTGGTCCATCGGACCTGGTGGCCATGGCAACAGCTGAAAAATCCACCTTTTGTTCCCCGAGTCACATCTCAGCAGAAAAGGACACAGTCTTTTCAGTCTCAGTCCTTTCGTCCCCATACGGGCAGGCGGGCAAAGGCCAGTCATATCTGCCCAGGGGTAGAGGAACGGGAAGAAGACTGCAGCAAGCAGCCCATTCCCAGGAACAGAAGCCCTTCACAGCTTCTGCCAAGTCCGCAGCATGACGCTGGGGCAGTACAAGCGGACTCAGGTGCGGTAGGGGGTCATCTCAAGAGTTTCAGCACGCAGTGGGCTCACTCGCAAGGGGACTCCTGGATCCTACATGTAGTATCCCAGGTGTACATTGGAAATTCGAGACGTCTCCTCCTCACAAGTTCCGGAAGTCTGTTTTACCAACGTCTACCTCCGACAGGGAGGCAGTATTGGAAACAATTCACAGGCTGTATTCCCAGCAGGTGATAATCAAAGTACCCATCCTACAACAAGGGAGGGGGTATTATTCCACACTATATTGTGGTACTGAAGCCAAACGGCTCGGTGAGATCTGAAATATTTGAACACTTACATACAAGCGTTCAAATCAAGATGGAGTCACTCAGAGCAGTGATAGCGAACCAGGAAGAAGGGGACGAGATGGTGTCACTGGATATCAGGGACATTTACCTACATGTCCAAATTTGCCCTTCTCACCAAGGGTACTTCAGGTTCGTGGTACAGAACTGTCACTATCAGTTCAGACGCTGCCGTTTGGATTGTCCACGGCGCCCCGGGTCTTTACCAAGGTAATGGCCGAAATGATGATTCTTCTTAAAAGAAACTTGGACGCTTTCCTGATAAGGGCAAGGTCCAGAGAACAGTTGGAGGTCGGAGTAGCACTATCTTTAATAGTTCTACGACAGCACGAGTGGATTCTAAATATTCCAAAATCGTAGCTTTTCCGAGGACACGTCTACTGTTCCTAGGGATGATTCTGGACACAGTCCAGAAAAAGGTGTTTCTCCCAGAGGAAAAAGCCAGGGAGTTATCCGAGCTAATCGGGATCCTCCTAAAACCAGGAAAAGTGTCAGTGCATCATTGCACAAGAGTCCTGGTAAAAATGGTGGCTTATTACGAAGCAATTCCATTCGGCAGATTTCACGCAAGAACTCTTCAGTGGGATCTGCTGGACAAATGGTCCGGATCGCATCTTCAGATGCATCAGCGGATAACCCTATATCCAAGGACAAGGGTGTCTCTCCTGTGGTGGTTACAGAGTGCTCATCTTCTAGAGGGCCTCAGATTCAGCATTCAGGAGTGGATGCTGGTGACCACGGAGGCCAGCCTGAGAGGCTGGGGAGCAGTCACACAGGGAAAAAATTTCCAGGAAAGTGTGATCAAGTCTGGAGAATTCTCTCCACATAGATGGAGCTAAGAGCAAAATTATAAGGCTCTAAACTTAGCAAGACCTCTGCTTCAAGGTCAGCCGGTATTGATCCAGTGGGATAACATCACGGCAGTCGCCCACGTAAACAGAAAGGGCGACACAAGAAGCTGGAGGGCAGTGAAAAAACTGCAAGGATTTTTCGCTAGGCGGAAAATCATGTGATAGCACTGTCAGCAGTGTTCTCTCCGGGAGTGGACGACTGGGAAGCAGACTTCCTCAGCAGGCATGACCTCCACCTGGGAGAGTGGGAACTTCATAGGGAAGTTTTTCCGCATGATTGTGAGCCATTGGCAAAGACCAAAGGTGGAAATGATGGCGTCCCGCCCGAACAAAAAACGGGACAGGTATTGCGCCAGGTCATGAGACCTTCAGGCGATAGCTGTGGATGTCCTAGTAACACCGTGGGTGTAACAGTCGGTGTATGTGTTCCCTCCTCTGCTTCTCATAACCAAGGTATTGAGAATTATAAGACATAGAGGAGTATGAACTATACTCGTGACTCCGGATTGGCCAAGAGGGACTTGGTACCCGGAACTTCAAGAGATGCTCACAGAGGACTAAGGGCCTGGGGAGCTAAGAAGGGACTTGCTTCAGCAGGTACCATGTCTATTTCAAGACTTACCGCGGCTGCGTTTGACGGCATGGCGGTTGAATGCCGGATCCTGAAGGAAAAAGGCATTCCATAAGAGGTCATACCTACCCTGGTCAAAGCCAGGAAGGAGGTGACCGCACAACGTCATCACCACATGTGGTGAAAATATGTTGCGTGGGTGAGGCCAGGAAGGCCCCACGAAGAAAATTCAACTAGGTCGAATTCTACACTTCCTGAAAACAGGAGTGTTTTGAGCCTAAAATTGGGGTTCTTTAAGGTTTTAAGTTTCGGCCCTGTAGAATTTCTTCCGAAAAGAATTGACTTCAGTTCCTGAAGTCCAGATTGTCAAGGGAGTATTGCATATACACCCCTTTTTGTGCCTCTAGTGGCACCGTGGGATCTCAACATAGTGTTGGGATTCCTTAAAATCATATTGGTTTGAACCGCTCAAATCTGTGGATTTGAAATATATCACATGGAAAGTGAACATGCTGTTGACCAATATCTCACATGGACAGTGACCATGCTGTTGGTCCTGGCCTCGGCCAGGCGATTGTCAGAATGGGCGGCTTTGTCTTACAAAAGCTCATATTTAAATTTCCATTCGGACAGGGCAGAACTGGGACTCGTCTCCAGTTTTCTTCCTAAGGGGGTGTCAGGTTTTTCACCTGAAACAACCTATTATGGTGCCTGCGGCTTCTAGGGACTTGGAGGACTCCAGGTTAATAGACGTTGTCAGGACCCTAAAAATATATATATATATATATATATATATATATATATATATATATATATATATATAGTTTAGGACGGCTGGAGTCAGAAAGTCTGACTTGCTGTTTATATTGTATGCACCCAACAAGATGGGTGCTCCTGCGTCTAAACAGACGATTGCACGTTGGATCTGTAGCACAATCCAATTTGCACATTCTGTGGCAGACGTGCCACAGCCTAAATCTGTAAAGGCCCACTCCACTAGGAAAGTGGGCGCATCTTGGGCGGCTGCCCGAGGGGTCTCGGCATTACAACTTTGCCGAGCAGCTACGTGGTCAGGGGAGAACACGTTTGTAAAATTTTACAAATTTGATACTCTGGCTAAGGAGGACCTGGAGTTCTCTCATTCGGTGCTGCAGAGTCATCCGCACTCTCCCGCCCGTTTGGGAGCTTTGGTATAATCCCCATGGTCCTGACGGAGTCCCCAGCATCCACTAGGACGTTAGAGAAAATAAGAATTTACTTACCGATAATTCTATTTCTCGTAGTCCGTAGTGGATGCTGGGCGCCCATCCCAAGTGCGGATTGTCTGCAATGCTTGTACATAGTTATTGTTACAAAAATCGGGTTATTCTTGTTGTGAGCCATCTTTTCAGAGGCTACTTCGTTTTGTTATCATACTGTTAACTGGGTTCAGATCACAAGTGGTACGGTGTGATTGGTGTGGCTGGTATGAGTCTTACCCGGGATTCAAGATCCTTCCTTATTGTGTACGCTCGTCCGGGC
This sequence comes from Pseudophryne corroboree, assembly GCF_028390025.1. Taxonomy (NCBI): domain Eukaryota; kingdom Metazoa; phylum Chordata; class Amphibia; order Anura; family Myobatrachidae; genus Pseudophryne; species Pseudophryne corroboree. The sequence goes on along the minus strand of NC_086449.1, from coordinate 499,523,403 downwards.
ACAGTACCTAACTGAGGCTTGGAGGAGGGTCATAGGGGGAGGAGCCAGTACACACCATGTGACCTAAAAGCTTTTTTAGATGTGCCCTGTCTCCTGCGGAGCCCGCTATTCCCCATGGTCCTGACGGAGTCCCCAGCATCCACTACGGACTACGAGAAATAGAATTATCGGTAAGTAAATTCTTATTATTTGTTAGGTTTTTTATTTTCAGTGAGATCTGCTGGCAACGGACTCACTGCTACGAGGGACTAAGGGGAGAAGAAGCGAACCTACCTGCTTGCAGCTAGCTTGGGCTTCTTAGGCTACTGGACACCATTAGCTCCAGAGGGATCGAACACAGGCCCAGCCTCGGTCGTCTGGTCCCGGAGCCGCGCCGCCGCCCCCCTTACAGAGCCTGAAGCAAGAAGAACGTCCTGGAAATCGGCGGCTGAAGACTTCGGTCTTCATTAAGGTAGCGCACAGCACTGCAGCTGTGCGCCATTGCTCCCTATGCACACCACATACTCCGGTCACTGATGGGTGCAGGGCGCTGGGGGGGGGGGGGGGCGCCCTGGGCTGCAATTAGAGTACCTTAACTTTGGCAAACAACACATAATATAGCCTAATAAGCTATATATGTGTAAAAATCCCCTGCCATAATACAATTATAAGAGCAGGAGAAGTCAGCCGAAAAAGGGGCGGGGCTATCTCCCTCAGCACACTGGCGCCATTTTCTCTTCACAGTGCAGCTGGAAGACAGCTCCCCAGGCTCTCCCCTGCAGTTTCCAGGCTCAAAGGGTTAAAAAGAGAGGGTGGGCACTAAATTTAGGCGCAAACTGTATATAAAAAGCAGCTATAGGGATAAATCACTTTCTATTAGTGTAAGTCCCTGATTAAATAGCGCTGTGGTGTGTGCTGGCATACTCTCTCTCTGTCTCCCCAAAGGACTTTGTGGGGTCCTGTCCTCAGTCAGAGCATTCCCTGTGTGTGTGCGGTGTGTCGGTACGGCTGTGTCGACTTGTTTGATGAGGAGGCTTATGTGGAGGCGGAGCAGGTGCCGATAAATGTGATGTCACCCCCTGCGGGGCCGACACCAGAGTGGGTGGATATGTGGAAGGTATTAACCGACAGTGTCAACTTCCTACATAAAAGGCTGGATGACGTAACAGCCATGGGACAGCCGGCTTCTCAGCCCGCGCCTGCCCAGGCGTCTCAAAGGCCATCAAAACGGCCGCTACCTCAGATGGCAGACACAGAGTCTGACTCCAGTGTCGACGAGGTTGAGACATATACACAATCCACTAGGGGCATCCGTTGCATGATTTTGGCAATGAAAAATGTGTTACACATTTCTGACATTAACCCAAGTACCACTAAAAAGGGGTTTTATGTTTGGGGAGAAAAAGCAGCCAGTGTTTTGTTCCCCCATCAGATGAATTGAATGAAGTGTGTGAAGAAGCGTGGGTTTTCCCCGATAAGAAACTGGTAATTTCTAAAAAGTTACTGATGGCGTACCCTTTCCCGCCAGAGGATAGGTTACGTTGGGAGATATTCCCTAGGGTGGATAAGGCGCTCACACGTTTGTCAAAAAAGGTGGCACTGCCGTCTCAGGATACGGCCACCTTGAAGGAGCCTGCTGATAAAAAGCAGGAGGAAATCCTGAAGTCAGGTACTATACTGAGACCTGCAATTGCCTCAGCATGGAGGTGTAGTGCTGCTGCAGCGTGGTCTGATACCCTGTCAGATAATAGTGTTACCCTCGACAGGGATACTATTTTGCTAACCATAGAGCATATTAAAGACGTCGTCTTATATATGAGGGATGCACAGAGGGATATTTGCCGGCTGGCATCCAGAATTAATGCAATGTCCATTTCTGCCAGGAGGGTATTATGGACCCGGCAGTGGACAGGTGATGCTGATTCTAAAAGGCACATGGAGATTCTGCCTTATAAGGGTGAGGAATTGTTTGGGGATGGTCTCTCGGACCTCGTATCCACAGCAACAGCTGGGAAGTCAAAATTTTTACCTCAGGTTCCCTCACAGCCTAAGAAAGCACCGTATTATCAGGTACAGTCCTTTCGGCCTCAGAAAAGCAAGCGGGTCAAAGGCGCTTCCTTTCTGCCAGAGGCAAGGGAAGAAGGAAAAAGCTGCACCAGACAGCCAGTTCCCAAGATCAAAAATCTTCCCCCGCTTCCTCTAAGTCCACCGCATGACGCTGGGGCTCCACAGGCTGAGCCAGGTGCGGTGGGGGCGCGTCTCCGGAACTTCAGCGACCAGTGGGCTCGCTCACAGATGGATCCCTGGGTTCTGCAAGTAGTATCACAGGGATACAAGCTGGAGTTCGAGGCGACTCCCCCTCACCGTTACCTCAAAGCAGCCTTGCCTGCTGCCCTCATAGAAAGGGGGGTAGTACTGGCGGCAATTCACAAGCTGTATCTTCAGCAGGTGATAATCAAGGTACCCCTCCTTCAACAGGGACGGGGTTACTATTCCACAATGTTGTGGTACCGAAACCAGACGGTTCGGTGAGACCCATTCTAAATTTAAAATCCTTGAACATATATATAAAAAAGTTCAAGTTCAAAGTACCTCAAGGGTTTGGTACAGGACTGTCATTACCAATTCCAGACGTTGCCGTCTGGTCTGTCCACGGCACCGTGGGTATTTACCAAGGTAATGGCCGAAATGATGATGCTCCTCCGAAAGAAGGGAGTCATGATTATTCCGTACTTGGACGATCTCCTTATAAAGGCGAGGTCCAAAGAGCAGTTGCTAGTCGGCGTGGCACTATCTCAGGAAGTGCTGCATCAGCACGGCTGGATTCTGAATATCCCAAAGTCGCAGCCGATTCCTGCGACGCGTCTGCTGTTCTTGGGCATGATTCTGGACACAGAACAGAAGAAGATATTTCTCCCGGAGGAGAAGGCACAGGAATTATCATCTCTGGTCAGGGTTCTCCTGAAACCAAAGCAGGTGTTGGTGCATCACTGCACGCGAGTCCTGGGAAAGATGGTAGCTTCTTACGAAGCAAGTCCCTTCGGCAGATTCCATGCAAGGATCTTCCAGTGGGATCTGTTGGACTAGTGGTCCGGATCGCATCTCCAGATGCATCGGTTAATCACCCTGTCCCCGAGGGCCAGGGTGTCTCTGCTGTGGTGGCTGCAGAGTGCTCATCTGCTCGAAAACCGCAGATTCGGCATACAGGACTGGGTCCTGGTGACCACGGATGCAAGCCTCCGAGGTTGGGGGGGCAGTCACCCAGGGAAGAAACTTCCAAGGACAATGGTTAAGTCAGGAAACTTCCCTACACTTAAATATTCTGGAACTAAGGGACATTTACAACGCCCTGAGTCAAGCAGAACCCCTGCTTCAAAACCAACTGGTTCTGATTCAGTCAGACAACATCACAGCGGTCGCCCATGTAAACCACCAGGGCGGCACAAGAAGCAGGGTGGCAATGGCAGAAGCCACAAGGATTCTTTGATGGCGGAGAATCACGTGATAGCACTGTCAGCAGTGTTCATTCCGGGAGTGGACAACTGGGAAGCAGATTTCCTCAGCAGGCATGACCTCCACCGGGAGAGTGGGGACTTCATCCAGAAGTCTTCCAGCTGATAGTGAACCGTTGGGAACGGCCACAGGTGGACATGATGGCGTCCCGCCTCAACAAAAAGCTAAAAAGATGTTGCGCCAGGTCAAGGGACCCTCAGGCGATAGCTGTGGATGCTCTAGTGACACCGTGGGTGTACCAGTCGGTTTATGTGTTCCCTCCTCTTCCTCTCATACCCAAGGTACTGAGAATAATAAGAAGGAGAGGAGTAAGAACTATACTCATTGTTCCGGGTTGGCCAAGAAGAGCTTGGTACCCAGAACTTCAAGAAATGATCTCAGAGGACCCTTGGCCTCTGCCGCTCAGACAGGACCTGCTACTGCAGGGGCCCTGTCTGTTCCAAGACTTACCGCGGCTGCGTTTGACGGCATGGCGGTGAACACCGGATCCTAAAGGAAAAGGGCATTCCGGAGGAAGTAATTCCTACGCTGATTAAAGCTAGGAAGGATGTGACCGCAAAACATTATCACCGCATATGGTGAAAATATGTTGCTTGGTGTGAGGCCTGGAAGGCCCCAACGGAGGAATTTCAGCTGGGTCGATTTCTGCACTTCCTACAGTCAGGGGTGACTATGGGCCTCAAATTGGGTTCCATTAAGGTCCAGATTTTGGCTCTGTCGATTTTCTTCCAAAACGAACTGACTTTACTGCCTGAAGTTCAGACTTTTGTTAAAGGAGTGCTGCATATTCAGCCCCCTTTTGTGCCTCCAGTGGCACCTTGGGATCTCAACGTGGTGTTGGATTTCCTAAAGTCGCATTGGTTAAGCCACTTAAAACCGTGGAGCAAAAAAAAATATATATATTTCACGCGGAAAGTGGTCATGCTGTTGGCCTTGGCTTCGGCCAGGCGTGTATCAGAATTGGCAGCTTTGTCATGTAAAAGCCCTTATCTGATTTTTCATATGGATAGAGCGGAATTGAGGACTCGTTCCCAATTTCTTCCTAAGGTGGTATCAGCGTTTCATTTGAACCAACCTATTGTGGTGCCTGCGGCTACTCGGGACTTGGAGGATTCCAAGTTGCTGGACGTAGTCTGGGCCCTAAAAATCTATGTTTCCAGGATGGCTAGAGTCAGGAAAACTGACTCGCTATTTATCCTGTATGCACCTAACAAGCTGGGTGCTCCTGCTTCAAAGCAGACTATTGCTCGCTGGATCTATAGCACGATTCAACTTGCACTTTCTGCGGCTGGACTGCCGCATCCTAAATCAGTGAAAGCCCATTCCACAAGGAAGTTGGGCTCTTCTTGGGTGGCTGCCCGAGGGGTCTCGGCTTTACAACTTTGCCGAGCTGCTACTTGGTCGGGTTCAAACACATTTGCAAAATTCTACTAGTTTGATACCCTGGCTGAGGAGGACCTTGAGTTTGCTCATTCGGTGCTGCAGAGTCATCCGCACTCTCCCGCCCGTTTGGGAGCTTTGGTATAATCCCCATGGTCCTTACGGAGTTCCCAGCATCCACTAGGACGTCAGAGAAAATAAGAATTTACTCACCGGTAATTCTATTTCTCGTAGTCCGTAGTGGATGCTGGGCGCCCATCCTAAGTGCGGATTGTCTGCAATACTTGTATATAGTTATTGCCTAACTAAAGGGTTATTGTTATGAGCCATCTTTTCATGAGGCTCAGTTGTTATTCATACTGTTAACTGGGTATAGTATCACGAGTTATACGGTAAGCGAGTCTTACCCGGGATTCCAAATCCTTTCCTTATTGTGTCAGCTCTTCCGGGCACAGTTTCCCTAACTGAGGTCTGGAGGAGGGGCATAGAGGGAGGAGCCAGTGCACACCAAATAGTACCTAATCTTTCTTTTAGAGTGCCCAGTCTCCTGCGGAGCCCGCTATTCCCCATGGTCCTTACGGAGTTCCCAGCATCCACTACGGACTACGAGAAATAGAATTACCGGTGAGTAAATTCTTATTTTTTCTCTGACGTCCTAGTGGATGCTGGGGACTCCGTAAGGACCATGGGGAATAGATGGGCTCCGCAGGAGACATGGGCACTTTAAGAAAAATTTTTGATTCTGGTGTGCTCTGGCTCCTCCCTCTATGACCCTCCTCCAGACCTCAGTTTGAATCTGTGCCCGGACGAGCTGGGTGCTGTTCAGTGAGCTCTCCTAAGCTTGCTGTAAGAAAGTATTTTGTTAGGTTTTTTATTTTCAGGGAGCTCTGCTGGCAACAGACTCCCTGCATCGTGGGACTGAGGGGAGAGAAGCAGCCCTACTCTCTGCAGATAGGTCCTGCTTCTTAGGCTACTGGACACCATTAGCTCCAGAGGGATCGTACACAGGATCTCACCCTCGTCGTCCGATCCCGGAGCCGCGTCGCCGTCCCCCTCGCAGAGCCGGAAGACAGAAGCCGGATGACAGAAGCAAGAAGACTTCGAAATCGGCGGCAGAAGACTCCAGTCTTCACTGAGGTAGCGCACAGCACTGCATCTGTGCGCCATTGCTCCCACATACACCCACATACTCCGGTCACTGTAAGGGTGCAGGGGGGGGGGGGGGCCCTGGGCAGCAATTTAGAACCTCTTTGGCAATAGTTTGCATATATACAGTTGGGCACTGTATATATGTATGAGCCCCCGCCAAAAATTGTATATTAAAGCGGGACAGAAGCCCGCCGTCGAGGGGGCGGGGCTTCTTCCTCAGCACTTACCAGCGCCATTTTTTCTCCACAGCTCCGCTGAGAGGAAACTCCCCAGGCTCTCCCCTGCAGATACACGGTAGAAGAGGGTAAAAAGAGAGGGGGGCCCATAATTTGGCGCAAAAAGCAATATAACAGCGGCTACTGGGTTAACATTAAGTTACTGTGTTATTCCTGGGTTATATAGCGCTGGGGTGTGTGCTGGCATACTCTCTCTCTGTCTCTCCAAAGGGCCTTGTGAGGGAACTGTCTTCAAAAAGAGCATTCCCTGTGTGTGTGGTGTGTCGGTACGCTTGTGTCGACATGTTTGACGAGGAAGGCTATGTGGAAACAGAGCGGGAGCAAATGAATGTGGTGTCTCCGCCGACGGCGCCGACACCTGATTGGATGGATATGTGGAAGGTTTTAAATGATAATGTTAATTCCTTGCATAAAAGGTTGGATAAAGCTGAAACCTTAGGACAGTCAGGGTCTCAGCCCGTGCCTGATCCTATGTCGCAGAGGCCGTCAGGGTCTTAGAAGCGCCCACTATCCCAAATTGTTGACACAGATACCAACATGGATTCTGACTCCAGTGTCGATTACGATGATGCAAAGTTACAGCCTAAATTGGCTAAATCCATCCGTTATATGATTATAGCAATTAAGGATGTGTTGCACATCACAGAGGAAACCCCTGTCCCTGACAAGAGGGTTCATATGTATGGGGAAAAAAGGCAGGTGGTGACCTTCCCCCCTTCACACGAGCTAAATGAGTTATGTGAAAAGGCTTCGGAATCTCCAGATAAAAAACTGCAGATTTCCAAACGGATGCTTATGGCGTATCCCTTCCCGCCAATGGACAGGTTATGCTGGGAATCCTCCCCTAGGGTGGACAAAGCTTATCCAAGAGGGTAGCCCTGCCGTCACAGGATACGGCCACCCTAAAAGATGCTGCAGATAGAAAGCAAGAGGGTACCCTGAAGTCCATTTATACACATTCAGGTACCTTACTAAGGCCGGCAATTGCGTCGGCCTGGGTGTGTAGTGCTGTAGCAGCATGGACGGATACCTTATCTGAGGAACTTGATACCTTAGACAAGGATACTATATTAATGACCCTGGGGCATATAAAAGACGCTGTCCTATATATGAGAGATGCTCAATGAGACATTAGCCTACTGGGCTCTAGAATAAATGCAATGTCGATTTCTGCCAGAAGGGTCCTGTGGACTCTGCAATGGACAGGTGATGCCGACTCAAAAAGGCACATGGAGGTTTTACCTTACAAGGGTGAGGAATTGTTTGGGGAGGGTCTCTCGGACCTAGTCTCCACAGCTACTGCTGGAAAGTCAAATTTTTTGCCATATGTTTCCTCACAGCCTAAGAAAGCACCGTATTACCAAATGCAGTCCTTTCGATCACAAAAAGGCAAGAAAGTCCGAGGTGCATCCTTTCTTGCCAGAGGCAGGGGCAGAGGATGGAAGCTGCACAACACAGCTAGTTCCCAGGAACAGAAGTCCTCCCCGGCTTCCACTAAATCCACCGCATGACGCTGGGGCTCCACAGGCGGAGCCAGGCCCGGTGGGGGCGCGTCTCCGAAATTTCAGCCACAAGTGGGTTCACTCACAGGTGGATCCCTGGGCAATATATATTGTGTCTCAGGGATACAAGCTGGAATTCGAAGAGATGCCCCCTCACCGATACCTCAAATCGGTCCTGCCAGCTTCCCCCTCAGAGAGGGAAATAGTGTTAGCTGCAATTCACAAATTGTATCTTCAACAGGTGGTGGTCAAGGTTTCCCTCCTTCAACGAGGAAATGGTTATTATTCGACCATGTTTGTGGTACCGAAACTGGACGGTTCGGTCAGACCCATATTGAATTTAAAATCCCTGAACATATACCTGAAAAGGTTCAAGTTCAAGATGGAATCGCTCAGAGCGGTCATCGCATGCCTGGAAGGGGGGGATTTTATGGTGTCTCTGGACATATAGGATGCATACCTTCATGTCCCCATTTATCCACCTCATCAGGCGTACCTCAGATTTGTGGTACAGGATTGTCATTACCAATTTCAGACGTTGCCGTTTGGTCTCTCCACGGCACTGAGAATATTTACCAAGGTAATGGCAGAAATGATGGTACTCCTGCGGAAGCAAGGGGTCACAATTATCCCATACTTGGACGATCTCCTCATAAAGGCGAGGTCCAGAGAGCAGTTGCTGATCAGCGTAGCACGCTCTCTGGAAGTGTTACGACAACACGGCTGGATTCTAAATATTCCGAAGTCGCAGTTGATTCCTACGACTCGTCTGCCCTTCCTGGGCATGATTCTGGACACAGACCAGAAGAGGGTTTATCTCCCGATTGTGAAGGCTCAAGAGCTCATGACACTGGTCAGAAACCTATTGAAACCAAAACAGGTGTCGGTGCATCACTGCACGCGAGTCCTGGTAAAGATGGTGGCATCATACGAGGCCATTCCCTTCGGCAGGTTCCATGCGAGGACCTTTCAATGTGATCTACTGGAGAAATGATCCGGATCACATCTTCCGATGCATCGGTTAATCACCCTATCCCCCAGGGCCAGGGTGTCTCTCCTGTGGTGGCTGCAGAGTGCTCACCTCCTCGAGGGCCGCAGATTCGGCATTCAGGACTGGGTCCTGGTGACCACGGATGCAAGGCTCTGAGGGTGGGGGGCAGTCACACAGGGAAGAAATTTCCAAGGTCTGTGGTCAAGTCAGGAGACTTGCCTCCACATCAACATCCTGGAACTAAGGGCCATATTATCACTGACCTAGATTGAGGGTGTTGTGAACTCGGGGATTCTTCCGATGGTTGGGAAGAGGAACCACAACTGGGCCGGAACAGGGGTGACCTGATATAGGATTTCCTCATACAGGACTCTGACAGTAAGGTTTGGTGAAATATTGAAGAGCTTTATTGCAGGAAAAGAACAACTCAAAGTCATATAGCATAAAGGGAACTTATGAGGGAATGTGCAGGCCCATTGAAGGGTTTGTGAGCAATGGTAAAGATACTGGTGACTGAAGAAATTGTGAGCGATGTTTTAAAAGACACTGATGATTTGAAGAACTTGTAATCGGTGGTTAAAGACACAGATGACTTAAAGAACTTGTGAACGGAAATTAAGACGCTGGTGATTTGAAGAACTTAAGTGCAGTGGTTTAAGACGCTGATGATTCGTAGAACTTGTGAATGGTGACTGTGACGCTGATGATTTGAAGAACGTAAGTGCAGGGGTTTAAGACGCTGGTGATTCGTAGAACTTGAGAACGGTGACTGAGCCGCTGATGATTTGCAGAACTTGAGAACGGTGATTAGGGCCCACAGCCCACGCTGATTCCTAGGAGCAGTGGTGACTGGACCGCAGAAAGACACACCAGCCGCTGGGAACGCTGGAACCTGTGCAGCGAACTGGCACCTGGAAATGCCGGAGACACTGGAGTACAGCTTCAGAGATTCTCGCCGGGAACAAGAATGCTGGCATCCACTTCAGGGGAAAGACGATACTCAGGCACCGAGGCTCTGTCCGGCGTCTGACTTTGAATCTCCCGCCACCGCTGGATTGGCGGAACAGTCTGATGACGTCACCTGCCCCCCGCCCACGTGATGCTGGGTGTCATGGCGGCGCCCCTGCCCTGGAGAACCGCAGGGAGCCGCGCCAGCCAGACGCCGGAGCCCGTGGCCCACCGAAGGCCGCAACACAGACCAGCAGGCACGCAGGGGTAAGCGCGGCGAACGCCGCCTCTGGCGTGTGACACATATACAACGCCCTACGCCAAGCGGAGTCCCTACTTCGCGACCACCCGGTTCTAATTCAGTCAGACAACATCACCGCAGTGGCTCATGTAAACCGCCAAGGCGGCACAAGGAGCAGGGTGGCGATGGTAGAAGCCACCAGAATTCTTCGCTGGGCGGAGAATCACGTAAGCGCACTGTCAGCAGTGTTCATTCCGGGAGTGGACAACTGGGAAGCAGACTTCCTCAGCAGGCACGACCTCCACCCGGGAGAATGGGGACTTTATCAAGAAGTCTTCGCGCAGGTTGCAAGTCGGTGGGAGCTGTCACAGGTGGACATGAAGGCATCCCGCCTCAACAAAAAGCTACAGAAGTATTGCGCCAGGTCAAGAGACCCTCAGGCGATAGCTGTGGACGCACTGGTGACGCCGTGGGTGTTCCAGTCGGTCTATGTATTTCCTCCTCTCCCTCTCATACCCAAGGTGCTGAGAATCATAAGAAAAAGAGGAGTGAGAACAATACTCATTGTTCCGGATTGGCCAAGAAGGACTTGGTATCCAGATCTGCAAGAAATGCTCGCAGGGGACCCGTGGCCTCTGCCTCTAAGACAGGACTTGTTGCAACAAGGGCCCTGTCTGTACCAAGACTTACCGCGGCTGCGTTTGATGGCATGGCGGTTGAACGCCGGATCCTAGCAGAAAAAGGCATTCCGGATGAGGTCATTCCTACGCTGATAAAGGCTAGGAAGGACGCGGCGGCTCAACATTATCACCGTGTATGGCGAAAATATGTTGCTTGGTGTGAGGCCAGGAATGCCCCTACGGAGGAATTCCAGCTGGGCTGTTTCCTTCACTTCCTACAGTCGGGAGTGACTTTGGGCCTAAAATTGGTTTCCATTAAGGTCCAGATTTCGGCCCTATCCATTTTCTTTCAAAAAGAACTGGCTTCTCTGCCTGAAGTTCAGATGTTTGTAAAGGGAGTGCTGCATATTCAGCCCCCTTTTGTGCCTCCAGTGGCACCTTGGGATCTTAACGTGGTGTTGAGTTTCCTGAAATCACACTGGTTTGAACCACTCAAGACGGGGGAATTGAAATATCTCACCTGGAAGGTGGTCATGCTACTAGCCTTGGCTTCGGCTAGGCGTGTGTCAGATTTGGCGGCTTTGTCACATCAAAGCCCTTATCTGGTTTTCCATGCGGATAGAGCAGAATCGCGGACCCGCCCACAATTTCTGCCAAAAGTGGTTTCATCCTTTCATATATACCAACCTATTGTGGTGCCTGTGGCTACTAATGACTTGGAGGATTCCGAGTTACTGGATGTGGTCAGGTCTTTGAAGGTTTATGTAGCCAGAACGGCTAGGGTCAGGAAAACAGAATCTTTGTTTATCCTGTATGCTTCCAACAAGCTTGGGGCGCCTGCTTCAAAGCAGACTATTGCTCGCTGGATCTGTAACACGATTCAGCAGGCTCATTCTGCGGCTGGATTGCCGCTGCCTAAATCAGGTAAGGCCCATTCCACAAGGAAGGTGGGCTCTTCTTGGGCGGCTGCCCGGGGGTCTCTGCATTACAGCTTTGCCGAGCGGCTACTTGGTCAGGTTCAAACACCTTTGCAAAGTTCTACAAGTTTGATACCCTGGCTGAGGAGGACCTTGTGTTTGCTCATTCGGTGCTGCAGAGTCATCCGCACTCTCCCGCCCGTTTGGGAGCTTTGGTATAATCCCCATGGTCCTTACGGAGTCCCCAGCATCCACTAGGACGTTAGAGAAAATAAGATTTTACTTACCGGTAAATCTATTTCTCGTAGTCCGTAGTGGATGCTGGGCGCCCGTCCCAAGTGCGGACTTCTTCTGCAATGCTTGTAAATAGTTATTGCTTCAATAAGGGTTATATTATAGTTGCATCAGAGTTGATCTGATGCTCTGTTGTTGTTCATACTGTTAACTAGGTAAGGTTATCACAAGTTATACGGTGTGATTGGTGTGGCTGGTATGTATCTTGCCCTGGATTACCAAAATCCTTTCCTTGTACTGTCAGCTCTTCCGGGCACAGTTTCTCTAACTGAGGTCTGGAGGAGGGTCATAGAGGGAGGAGCCAGAGCACACCAGAATCAAATTTTTTTCTTAAAGTGCCCATGTCTCCTGCGGAGCCCGTCTATTCCCCATGGTCCTTACGGAGTCCCCAGCATCCACTACGGACTACGAGAAATAGATTTACCGGTAAGTAAAATCTTATTTAATCAGTGGCAGTGGCGTTTCAATTAACAACTTTTGGGAGACCCTGACAGTCGGGCCCAATTAGAAAAAGCAATAGAGGAGTTTTTCGCTCTTAATACGACGCCTGATGTTTCCCTGATTACCCTCTGGGAGGCACATAAATGTGTTATCAGAGGTAAGTGTATCCAGCTGGGCACATATCTTAAGAAGCAGAAAGTAGAAAGCACTGCTCTCTAAGATTAAATCGTTAGAACTCGCACACAAGACCACTCTTTCCTCTGACACTTTAGTCGAGCTACAAAATGCACGGGCATCTCTCAATAATCTATTGAATGAAAGCTTTTGGCGACGTCTGAAATACCATAGATGGGGAAACAAACCTGCAAAATTATTAGCAAGAGCCCTTAGAGCCCAAAGATCGCTCACATATATCCCTAAACTTAAGGACTCTACGGGAGTTTTCCACGCCACTGATAAAGACATAGCCAAGGTTTTTCAGGCCTTTTACTCAGACTTGTACAATTTAACGTTGCGGTTATCAGACTCTGCTAGGTATACCCATGACAAAACGGTAGAAGATTATTTAAGAAATATTGAGTTCCCCACTCTCCCTCCAGAGATAATGCAAGCCCTAGAAGAGCCGTTTACTGAACTTGAACTGTTCGCTGCGCTCAAGTCCGCCCCTGCCGGCAAGAGCCCAGGCCCCGATGGCTTTCCCATAACTTATTATAAAGCCTTTCAAGACAAACTTCTTCCTCTTTTTCTAAAGGCTTGCAATGCAGTGTCTTCTGCAGCACCTTTCTCTCCCCAAACACTAGCGCCCATATTACGGTTATCCCCAAAGAAGGAAAAGGTCCATCTTTACCGTCCAGCTATAGACCAATATCCTTACTGAATGTGGACATAAAATGATACGCGAAACTCCTGGCTAGTCGCTTGGGCCCGCTATAACATACCTTTATATACCCAGATCAGGTCGGTTTTGTACCGGGGAGAGAAGCTAGAGATAACACTATCAAAGTATTTGATTTAATAGCTCATGCTCAAACTGCGAACATCCCTCTGATGCTTCTCTCGACGGAAAAGGCCTTTGACCGAGTGGACTGGGTTTTTATGGAAAAGGTTATGAGACGGATGGGCTTAGGTGAGATCTTCCTCCAAAAAATCCTCTCTCTGTATAAATCTCCCTTGGCTCAGGTTAGGGTGAATGGGACTCTCTCCGATCCGATTACGATTTTGAACGGTACTCGCCAGGGCTGCCCGCTATCACTAATGGTTTTTGTACTGACGATGGAAGTTTTAGCGAGGGCAATCAGAGGGAACCCCAACATTACTGGCTTGCATGCCGGGGACTTAAATCATCGCCTGCCACTGTATGCAGATGATTTATTTGCGGTTATTACTAAACCTACCACCTCACTGCCCAGTCTTCTAGATGAGTTTTCACGCTTTGGTGAGGTATCTCATTTTAAAATAAACTACTCAAAATCCACGGCGCTAAACATAACACTTCCTCCTCCTCTGGTCTTGGCTTTCATGACATTGTTTTCATTCACCTGGCACCCAACACATATTAAATACTTGGGTATACTGATCCCCTCTTCTCTCCACACAACAGTATTAACCAACGCCCCTCCTTCGTAAACTGGGACAGGAACTAGCGCATTGGCTCACACACAGAAATTCTCTTGGCTAGGGCGTATGAACATAATTAAGATGAATATACTTCCCAGACTACTTTTTCTTTTTCAGACGATTCCCCTTCAACTTCCCCCAACTTCCTATCGGAAGTGCATAAAGCAATCAGCCACTTTGTAAGGGGCGGAAGGAAACCTAGGTTTAAGCACGTCCACTTATTTAGAAGAAAATCGCAGGGGGGTCAACAACTCCCTATGATATCTTCATACTATCAGGCCACGGTCTTACACAGGATAATAGACTGGTCAAGATCAGGACTAAAGGAAAAACTGTTGGTAAACTTAGAATCTGTCTCCACAAATTTAAACTTGCAAACAATACCCTGGACTTTACAGTTTAAAAGATCGACTCACCCGACAGTAGGCCCCACCCTAGCGACTTGGAAATTGCGTAAACTAACTGGGAATTCCTCGGAACATTCCCCTCTCCTACCCTTTTTTCATAACCCACTATTCCCTCCAGGACTGTCGAAAGGGATATCCTCTAGATGGCAGACAGCGGGTTTAGGGTGATACATATGCTTAAGGATGTAGTAATTAGACCCTTTGCAGATATATAGTGTTCATTCTAGCACCCTGCACCTTTCAAATCCTGTGCAGTTCCTCTTTCCTGCCCGGGGTGTCGCTCTCTGCTCTGGTGCTTCTAGCACACACAGGTTTGTATCACAGCACTGAGTAACAGATTAGAGTGTACTGAGAAGCACCAGAGCAGAGAGCGACACCCCGGGCAGGAAAGAGGAACTGCACGGAGTTTGAAAGGTGCAGGGTGCTAGAATGAACACTATATTAGCGCACACATCGGGATATCATCAAAGGATTATTGGTTTTCTCTCCAACTGCATCATTTAATTTCTTCCCAGGGAGGAGTATCTAGATTTAATAGGGATCTTACACTTTTTGAGAGAATGTGTTATCAGGTCAGTGATCCTTCGCATGGTATCTCAGGGGTTTACCAGTTACTATTGCAGAGTCACTTTCCTGATAGCGCCTCCTTCCTGGAGGCTTGGTATCGCTACCTATTACACAGGGGGATTCGTATTAATTGGGAAAAACACTGCACAGTGATGTCACAGTGCTCTTCTAGTCTGGAGCATACTTGCCTACCTGACCCTCTCCATGAGGGAGAAAATGCTCTGTTCCTGGACTTTCCTGGTAATGTATAATTGCCATCACCTGTGGCGAGCTAGTTAATTGATAAGAAAGGTGTTTCACCACAGGTGATGGCAATCATACATTACCAGGAAAGTCCAGGAACAGAGCATTTTCTCCCTCATGGAGAGGGTCAGGTAGGCAAGTATGGTCTGGAGGTTACTGAGACACAATATAAACTCTTAACTAGATGGTATAGATGCCCTTCTTTTTTACATAAATTTTACCCTGTATCTCCCATGTGTTGGAATCCTGGGTTTCTCGGTCCCGGAAGGACCAGATTTCTGGCTGCTCTCTCACTCTGACATTCCTACAGCGAGATATAAAAAGTCCCTCCTCAGGCATGAGGGCATGACTGTGATAAATCTCAGTTGGTTGGTTTGTTAGTTTGTTTAGTTAAAACTGTTTTATTACTAGTCATTGCTGGGGGAGGGTTCATTGGAGTTTGGGTGTAATCAGTGTATTCACATGCTTGGTCCATTACTTAAAGAGCATCAGGACGGCTTAGGCCGTAGGCTTGTGGGCCATTACTTCAAAGGACATTATTCAAAGGATAACTACAAGTTTAAAAATAATTTAGACGTTACACCGACGTTAAATCGAAGGAAAACAGAAGGACAACAATCTATCCACAATCTGGACCACTAAAGGACATCTTTCAAACAAATGTGAGACCAGATCCTCTACACATCAAACTACTCCAGCCTGAGTAACCCATACTTATAACTTAAATCTATGATAGGAACGCTACTAGACCTTTCCACTTCATCTGCAACTACTCAAATTTATGTCTATAGCTTACCAAAACCATCTGAATTCTCACCTGTACCAATGTTACCTGTCTTTTTACACTATGAAAAGACATCCCCAAACTGTTCACTACAGCTCTCTCTTATGCAAACTCATGTATGTTTTTTGATGTAATGATTGGCTTGTAATTGGCATTGCATGTGTGGGGAAGTTGCACAGTGAAACATAGTTTATTATTGCATGCTCTCTGGTGTTTACCTCCTTTGATCATTTGCTCATTGTGGTCAGGTGTACTATATCTTTACATTTAGAGAGGTGTATTCATGGTGTAAAGGACACAGTGTGATTCCTGATTAGTAGAAAAAAAAAAAATATATATATATATATATATATATATATATATATATATATATATAGAGAGAGAGAGAGAGAGCGAGACGGGCGGCACTCCACGGATTCCAGAAAACAGAACAGCTACACAAGCGTAGTTTCAACGTTTCAGGTGCACTTTATTGACACCTTTCGTCAGGATACACAATAAAGTGCACCTGAAACGTTGAAACTACGCTTGTGTAGCTGCTCTGTTTTCTGGAATCCGTGGAGTGCTGCCCGTCTCGCTCTCTCTCTCTCTGGACATGGCTACTAATAACAAATGCACAGACAAAAATCTTAAAGCTATGTGTGCAAATGCTAGGAGCTTAGGAGACAAAATTCCAGAGCTAATTGCGATAATGACAAGGGATAACCTGGATTTTGTGGCAATTACAGAGTCATGGTGCAATGAAAATCATGACTGGGACATAGCTATACCAGGATACAATTTATTTAGGAAAGATAGAATAGGAAGAATAGGAGGAGGGGTAGCAATGTATGTGAAAAAAAGCATAAATGCTACTTTAATACAAAATATTGAAGACAAAACTGAGGCCCTTTGGGTCACCATAGAAACCGGGGAGAAGGATGTTATTCGCATTGGGGTGATCTATAGACCACCAGGCCAGGGGCAGGATTTGGGCAGGAACCTATTGTTGGACATCACTAAAATGGCTTTAAAGGGAGAAGTCATAATCATGGGAGACTTTAATTTACCTGATGTAAATTGGGAGGGGTCTTTTGCAAGTTCAGATACAAGTGGCAAATTTCTACATTCCTTACAGGGAGCATCTCTCAAGCAATTGGTGACTGAGCCCACTCGCAAAGATTCAATATTAGATTTAATTCTTACAAATGGTGATAATATATCCGACATATATGTGGGTGAGCATCTGGGATCCAGTGATCATCAAGCAGTATGGTTTAGTATAAAGACAGGATCCAACTCCTGTTACACACAAACAAAGGTGTTGGATTTTAGAAATGCTGATTTTGCAAAAATGGGGAGATGTTTAAGTGATTCATTGGCAGACTGGTGGATCTTGGAAGGAGTGCAGGAGAGGTGGGAAAAACTGAAAAGTGCAATACTAAGTGCAACTGATCAAAAGGTTTAGGAAAAGCACCAGGAAAAGGAAGCCAGTGTGGTTCACAAAAGAAGTATCAACTAGTGTGAAAGCAAAAAAGATGGCTTTTAGGAAATACAAACAGACTCAAAATAATAACGACAAAGAGGTGTATCTTGACAGACGGAAGGATGCTAAGAAAGTGATCAGACGTGCAAAGGCAGAAGCTGAGGAAAAAATGGCCCAGTCAGTAGATAAAGGGGGCAAAACTTTTTAAAGTATATAAGTGAAAGGAGAAATTCAAATGGAGGAATAATAAGACTTAAGACAGAGAGTGAGCATTTGGTGGAGGGTGACAAGGCAATAGCAGATCACCTAAATAATTATTTTTGCTCAGTATTTACTACAGAAGAAGGGATGGGGCCACAGTTAAGTTGCAAGGACATTCATAAAAATAAGGTAGATGAAAGTACATTTACAGAGGAGAAGGTCCTAACAGAACTTTCACAACTAAGGCCCTCATTCCGAGTTGTTCGCTCGTTCTTTTTCATCGCAGCGATTTTCCGCAAACTGCGCATGCACAATGTTCGCACTGCGGCTGCGTCAAGTAAATTTGCTAAGAAGTTTGGTATTTTATCTGATCGCAGTGGCAGAGTAAGTGTCGAGCTACTCAGAAACTGCTAAGAAATTTCTATTCGCAATTTTGAGAATCTTTCGTTCGTAAATTTGCTAAGCTAAGATTCACTCCCAGTAGGCGGCGGCTTAGCGTGTGCAATGCTGCTAAAAGCAGCTTGCGAGCGAACAACTCGGAATGAGGGCCTAAAAGTGGATAAATCAATGGGACCAGATGGGATACACCCAAGGATACTCAAAGAGCTAAAAGATGTGCTGGTTACACCATTAACAGAATTATTTAACCAGTCACTAAATACAGGTGCTATTCCAGAGGACTGGAAAAGAGCAAATGTAGTTCCACTGCACAAAAGTGGAAGCAAGGAAGAAGCAAGTAACTACAGACCAGTAAGCCTTACATCAGTAGTGGGGAAAGTAATGGAAAAACTATTAAAAGAAAGAGTTGTGGAATATCTTAAATCAAACCACTTACAGGATCCAAAACAGCATGGATTTACTGGTGATAGATCATGCCAAACAAATCTTATTGACTTTTTTGACTCTATGACGAAAATAATAGATCAAGGGGGAGCTGTAGATGTAGCATATCTAGACTTTAGTAAGGCATTTGACACTGTCCCACATCGCAGACTGCTAAATAAACTTGAAAGCGTGGGGGTGGATTATAAAACAGTTAAATGGATAAGAGTCTGGTTGCAGGATAGGAAACAGACAGTTGTAGTTAATGGAGTGCAATCTATGGAGGGAAATGTTACCAGTAGAGTACCCCAGAGATCTGTACTTGGTCCAGTTCTCTTTAATATCTTTGTTGGTGACATTGCAGATGGTATTGAAGGGAAGGTATGCCTTTTTGCAGATGATACAAAGATATGCAACAGGGTTGACACACCGGGAGGGGTAAAACAAATGATTGATGACCTAGGTAGGCTTGAGAAATGGTCAAGAATGTGGCAACTACAGTTTAATGCAAAAAAATGCAAAATCATGCATTTAGGTCTAAAAAACCCAAAGGCTAAATATAGTATCAAGGGTACTATAATGGAAACTACTGAGGAGGAAAGGGATTTAGGAGTCACTATTTCAAGTGACTTGAAGGCAGGAAAGCAATGCTACAAAGCAATGAGAAAGGCAAGTCAGATGCTTGGTTGCATAGGGAGAGGAATCAGTAGTAGGAAAAAAGAAGTGATAATGCCACTGTATAGGTCAGTGGTGCGGCCCCATCTGGAATACTGTGTCCGGTTCTGCAGACCATATCTCCAGAAGGATATAAATACATTAGAGAGTGTACAAAGTGTACAAAGAAGGGCAACTATAATGGTGCATGGCCTACATCACAAAACGTACCCGGAAAGGCTAAAAGATCTTAACATGTATAGTTTGGAGGAGAGAAGAGAAAGGGGGGACATGATAGAAACTTTCAAATATATCAAGGGTCTTAACAAAGTTCAGGAGGGAAACATTCTTCAAAGGAAGAGAAATATTAGAACTCGAGGACATACACTGAGACTGGAGGGGGGGAGGTTCAGGGGAAATTTAAGGAAAAATTACTTCACAGAAAGGTAGTGGATAAGTGGAATAGTCTCCCATCAGAGGTGGTAGAGGCTAAGACTGTAGAGCAATTTAAACATGCTTGGGATAGACATATGAATATCCTTACAAAGAATTAAGGTTCAAAAAGAGTTGAGATTACATAAAGGATAAAAAAAAAAAGGGGCAGACTAGATGGGCCAAGTGTTTCTTATCTGCCGTCAAATTCTATGTTTCTAAGCACTTAAACAATGCGGCACGAGCAGTAGTTCCAGTGCACTGGCGAGACACGGCTGCACCCACAACCTGGGATTGGTTTCAGCGGATCGGCTTTTATATGTCCATGGAAGACATTTTTCACTCAGCATTGGAAAAAAGCTCAGATTTTGTAGCTACCTGGTATAGCTGGATGGAATTTAAATCTACCCAGTCATACGTCACCTATATGCCACAGTGACAAACCTAGTAAATTACAAAATTTATACTCTCATCAGCCGACTCTTTTGATAGACAATTGAGTACTTTTGATTGCCTGATCTTTCTTCCTGTCCCCCTCCTTTTCCCTCTTCCTCCCCATCTTGGATCCTACACTTAGGGGTCTATTTACTAAGCCTTAGATGGAGATAAAGTCCACGGAGATAAAGTACCAGCCAGCTCCTAACTTACATGTCACAGACTGGGTTTGAAAAATGACAGGAGCGGATAGGCGATAATGACAGTTAGCGATTTGACTTTATCTCCATCCAAGACTTAGTAAATAGACCCCTAAATCCCATATCTTGTTTTATATTTCCTCCATTTAAAGGTAGTTGTCATATTTGTTGCTGTTTGTAAACTATACATCGAAGATCTGCTCGGTACACTGTAACAAATACATTACAGTACTGATGATGCTAATTGTTTTGAAATTGTTTATGTGTGATCACAGAATGGATATTTCATGTTAATGCTGTATGTATCCTGTGATGACTGCATTATTAAAACAAAATTAAATAAAGAATTTATAAAAAAAATAATAATAATTGCCCTGGGAATCATTGTTTAAATGACCTCGATGTTACCACATTAAACCATATTTGTATTTGTAGAATATCAAGTGAAATGATTAGTTGTTTATAATGTGTTTAGAAAAAATAACTTTATAATGACTTTATTCATAACTCCAATGCTACAGCGTGAAGACTATATATGTCTCCTTAATGCCACTTGTTGCTAATAAGAGGGATGAGTGATTCAGAAAAAAGCTACTGATACAGTATTCTATTTCTGATATTAGTGGCTAGCAAGCGTTACCAGTGTTTTCTTCTATTCTGATAAGTCATAATGAAAGTGAATGTTGCTGTTTGGGTATTCTTTCCAGTTACATATAAAAATCCACTATCTTTCTTTCATTACATCTTCATCATGTCCTTATGTAATATGCGCAGGGGAACTTACTGGAGTTAGTGTATTATGCTAAACCAATAAAAATGTATAGACAGAAATCTATGAAAGTATACTATTGTGACAAAGCGATCTCCTTTGTATCCTTAAGTTACAGTTTTCTACCCTATATGTTTTTGTACATGTAAAATATGCTGATTAGGCATATTTGAAAGAAAAGAAAATAATATTTGCCCCTACTGCCTGCAAGTCTTCATCTGCTTTTTTGCTGTAGATTTATTTAGTCCACAATGTCATGGTTAGCAAGACAACAACATTCTAGATTTGTAGTGTTCATTCTAGCGTTTTGCACCTGTCACAACCCGTGCAGTTCTCTTTCCTGCCTGGGGTGTCGCTCTCTGCTGTGGTGCTTCTAGCACACTCTGGTCTGTATCTCAGTGCTGAGATAAAGACCAGACTGTGCTAGAAGCACCACAGCAGAGAGTGACACCTCAGGCAGAAAAGAGGAACTGCATGAGTTGTGGAAGGTGCAGGGTGCTAAAATGAACACTAACATTGTTTTTCCAGGTTTTTGTGTATGTATTTTTTTTAATGCCCCCTTACATGAAAATCATGCATAGGGAGAAGCATCCTAGCAATAATGAATAATTTGTATTGACACTTACCACAGCAATTCAGATTTTGGCAGCATTAGAATTACAAATCCAGAGTTACGAAAACCCCATACCTCTGCGAGGGTTGCAGCTTCTTCCCCGGCTGCCTAATGGTTTCAGCGTAGTATCACCGTACAATACACATTAGTTTGACTCAATGAGGATGAAGCAAAGCCTTTATGGTTTTGCAGTCTTCATTGCTGGTTATAGGTTAAGGCCATTTTGGGATGGTTGTACCCAGCAATGAAAAGTAAAGCTTTTCTTTTGCATAGCAAACTGCATTAAGCTTCCATCTCCATAGAAGTCTATAGGGGTGGGGAAAACTGGAGCTAACTAGGTGAGATGACACAAAACCAAATGATTGATGATCTAGGTAGACTAGGGGAATGGTAAAGAGAACTTGAGAATGGCATTTTTCCTGTGAAAACACTGGCGAAAAGTGTTTAACGACCCTTATAGCCATTTTTGATATAGACTTGGTAAATGAGATAGTTGTGGTAAGGTCAGACTGTGATATTCTTTAGAGAAATCTGAATATATTTTTGTACAGACGCTGCCACCTATTAGAAACAAAGACTACAGAAAAAAGAAAAAAAGCAGAAGCAAACCACCAGCTGACAAGAAGGCCTCTGAGGAGACCAAAAGACCCAAGCGGAAATTACTTGATTATGAATACTGGGACAAGCTGGATGTGGTGAGTGGAAGCCATAGTAATACATACATGCAGGTCTGCCATCAGAAATTGTTGGGCCCAGGACTGATAAAATAGGCAACTTTCCCACACCACCCTCAACTGAAATGTTGGGGTCCCCACCTAAACCTACTCGCCTCCACTACTAGTATGCTCCTTACCTTGAAAAAGATTAAAAGAGAGAAATGAAAGAAAAAATATATATAATGAAAAAGAAAAATAATGAAAAACATATAATAAAAAAATTCTATAAAAAAGCACATAAAAAGCTTCACCCTGGGGGGCGTGGCAAAGGTGCCATTGACGCAGGACCTAGGACATTCGTTCAACGGGTCTCCATGCGAGCAGTCTGCCCCAGAGGACTACTGCTTCTTATATTTAATTTTATTTTATATTTTATCTGGTGTATATGATACGAGAACTGCATGTAATTTCTCCGTCCTAGAGGATGCTGGGGACTCCAAAAGGACCATGGGGTATAGACGGGATCCGCAGGAGACATGGGCACTTTAAGACTTCAAATGGGTGTGAACTGGCTCCTCCCTCTATGCCCCTCCTCCAGACCTCAGTTGGATTCTGTGCCCAGAGGAGACTGGTCACACACTAGGGGAGCTCTACTGAGTTTCTCTAAAAAGACTTTTGTTAGGTTTTTTATTTTCAGGGATCGCTGCTGGCAACAGGCTCTTTGCATCGTGGGACTGAGGGGAGAGAAGCAGACCTACTTCTGTGAGTTGAAAGTCTCTGCTTCTTAGGCTACTGGACACCATTAGCTCCAGAGGGTCTAATCACTTGGGTCACCTAGCTGCTCGTCCCCCTCACAGAGCCTGAAGAAAGAAAACAGGTGAGTAGTCGAAGCAAAGAAGACTTCAGAGAAGGCGGCAGAAGACTTCAGTCTTCCTGAAGTACCGCGCAGCGCGCCATTGCTCCCACACACACAGGCACTACACGGGTGCAGGGCGCAGGGGGGGCGCCCTAGGCAGCAATAAAAACCTCAAAAATAAGTACTGTCATGTATATACAGTGCGGAGGCACTGTTAGGAGACCCCCGCCAGTATATAAAAAAAAAAAAAAAATGCGGGACATAAGCGCGCCATGTGGGGGGCGTGGGCTTCGTCCTCCAGCTCTGACCAGCGTCATTTTCTCTCCACAGCTTGCTGCAGAGACGCTGCTCCTGGCCCTTCACTGCTGTCACAAGTAACAGGGTGTTAAAAACAAGGGGGGGGGGGGGACGAAAATTTGGTGTTGGTTATTATTATTATTATTCTAATACAGCGCTTATAGGTCTGGGGCATTGTTTAATTCTTCAGACCGGTGGGGCGCTGGGTGTGAGCTGGCAAACTCCCTCTCTGTCTCTCTGAAAGGCCTTACTGTGGGTCTGTCCCCTTTAGCCCAGTGTGTTTGGGGGTGTCGGTACGCGTGTGTCGGCATGTCAGAAGCTGAATGCTCTTCCCAGGAGGAGGCTCGCGTGGGGGCTGAACAGAATGAGGGAGTGACTCCGTCGGCACCGCCGACTGCTGATTGGGTTGAGATGTGGAGTGTTTTAAATAAAAGTGTGACATTGTTGCATAAGAGGTTGGACAAATTGGAGTCTCAGAACCAAGCATGGAGACAATCCATGGGAGAGGTGGTGCCAACACACTCAGACCCCCTCGGGGTCCCAAAAACGTCCATTTACCCAGATAGCAGACACTGATACCGACACTGATTCCGACTCCAGTGTCGACTATAATGATGCAAAGTTGCATCCTAGGGTGGCTAAGGGTATTCAATACATGATTGGCGATAAAAGACGTGTTACATATCACGGAAGACCCCGCTGTCCCTGAGTCAAGGGTCTGTATGTTTAAGGGGAAGAAACCGGAGGTAACGTTTTCTCCCTCTCATGAACTGAACGCTTTTTTTGAAAGGGCCTGGGAAACTCCAGACAAGAGGTGGCAGATTCCCAGGAGAATTGCTATGGCATATCCGTTTCCTTCTCAGGATAGGGTTAGATGGGAGTCAACACCCACGGTAGACAAAGCTCTAGCGCAATTGTCTAAGAAGGTGGCGCTACCGTCCCCTGAAATGGCGGCCCTTAAGGATCCTGCTGATCGTAGGCAGGAAGCTACCTTGAAATCTATTTATGCCACGACGGGGACGCTGCTCAGTCCGGCCGTGGCATCGGCTTGGGTGAGTAACGCGATTGAAAAGTTGGCAGATACCTTGTCATCTGAAATGGACACCCTGGATAGGGATAGCGTGCTTTTGACACTAGGTCATATCAGAGACGCTGCAGTCTATCTAAAGGAGACTGCGAGAGATATTGGCCTCTTGGGATCAAGGGCCAATGCCATGGCAATCTCGGCTAGGAGGGCGTTGTGGACTCATCAATGGAATGGTGATGCTGATTCTAAGAAGGCTATGGAGGCTCTGCCCTATAAGGGTGGAGTTTTGTTTGGTGAAGACCTCGCGGTCCTGGTTTCTACAGCTACCGCGGGTAAGTCCTCTTTTCTGCCTTTTGTTCCTCCACAGCAAAAGAAAACGCCTCAATACCAGATGCAGTCCTTTCGGTCGCAGAAATTCCGGAAAGGACGTGGGTCATCCTTCCTTGCGGCAAAAGGTAAAGGAAAAGGAAAAAGATCGCCGGCTGTGGCAGGCTCCCAGGAGCAGAAGTCCTCCCCGGCTTCTTCCAAGTCCACCGCATGACACTGGGGCTCCCCTGCGGGAGTCCGCACCGGTGGGGGCGCGTCTTCAGCACTTCAGTCAGGTCTGGGTTCTCTCGGGCCTGGATCCTTGGGTGTTGGAAATTGTGACCCAAGGATACAAACTGGAGTTTCAAGACGTACCTCCACACCGATTTTTAAAATCGGCCTTGCCAGCTTCTCTTCCGGAAAGAGAGGTAGTGTGTGCGGCAATACAAAAGCTGTGTCAGCAGCGAGTCATTGTCGAGGTACCCCCGTCACAACGGGGAGAAGGGTTTTATTCAAGCCTGTTTGTGGTCCCGAAGCCGGATGGCTCGGTCAGACCGATTCTGAACTTAAAATCCCTCAATCTATATTTGAAAAGTTTCAAATTCAAGATGGAAGCTCTCCGAGCAGTGATCTCCAGTCTGGAGGGGGGGGATTTTATGGTGTCAGTCGACATAAAGGATGCTTACCTACATGTCCCCATTTATCCTCCTCATCAGGCGTACCTGAGGTTCGCTGTTCAGGATTGTCACTACCAATTTCAGACATTGCCGTTTGGTCTTTCCACGGCCCCGCAGATTTTTACCAAGGTAATGGCGGAAATGATGGTGCTCCTGCGCAAGCAAGGTGTCACAATTATCCTGTACTTGGACGATCTCCTGATAAAGGTGAGATCACAGGAGCAGTTAAGAAAAAACGTTGCGCTCTCCCTGACGGTTCTGCAGCAACATGGCTGGCTCCTAAATGTGCCAAAATCACAGTTGATTCCGACAACACTGCTGTCGTTCTTGGTCATGATTCTGGACACGGATCTACAGAGAGTTTTTCTTCCATTGGAAATAGCTCTGGAAATCCAGAACATGGTCAAGGAACTTCAGAAACCGGCCATAGTGTCGATTTCATCAATGCACTCGAGTGCTGGGGAAAATGGTGGCGGCCTACGAGGCCATTCCGTTTGGCAGGTTTCATGCCAGGACTTTTCAGTGGGACCTGTTGGACAAGTGGTCTGGGTCCCATCTACACATGCACCAGAGGATAAGCCTATCCCCCAGGGCCAGGATTTCTCTCCTGTGGTGGCTCCAAAGTTCTCACCTTCTAGAGGGTCGCAGGTTCGGGATCCAGAATTGGGTCCTGGTAACCACGGATGCGAGTCTCCGAGGTTGGGGAACAGTCACACGGGGAAAATTTCCAGGGAAAATGGTCAAGCCAAGAAGCTTGTCTGCACATAAACATTCTGGAATTAAGGGCCATTTACAACGGCCTCCTACAAGCAGAGCATCTCCTTTGCCGCCTACCCATCCTGATTCAGTCGGACAACATAACAGCGGTGGCGCACATAAACCACCAGGGCGGAACAAGGAGCAGAGCAGGCGATGGCGGAGGCCACAAGGATTCTTCGCTGGGCGGAAAAACATGCAAGCGCTCTGTCAGCGTTCTTCATTACAGGCGTGGACAGCTGGGAAGCAGACTTCCTCAGCAGACACGATCTCCATCCAGGAGAATGGGGTCTTCATCAAGAGGTCTTTGCAGAAGTGACAAGTCATTGGGGACTGCCTCAAATAGACATGATGGCGTCTCGCCTCAACAAGAAGCTTCAGACATATTGTTCCAGGTCGAGGGACCCTCAAGCAATAGCAGTGGACGCGCTGGTGACACTGTGGGTGTTTCAGTCGGTCTATGTGTTCCCTTCACTTCCACTCATCCCAAAGGTGTTAAGGATCATAAGAAGAACGAGGGTTTAGGCAATACTCATTGTTCCAGATTGGCCACGGAGGGCCTGGTATCCGGATCTTCAGGAATTACTCATAGGAGATCCCTGGCCTCTTCCTCTGAGAGAGGATCTATTACAGCAAGGACCGTGCGTGTTCCAAGACTTACCGCGGTTGCGTTTGACGGCATGGCGGTTGAACGCCAAATCCTAGCTCGAAAGGGTATTCCCGGAGAGGTCATTCCGACTCTAGTGAAAGCTAGGAAGGAGGTAACGGCGCAGCATTACCACCGTATTTGGAAAAAATGTGTCTTGGTGAGAATCCAAGATGGCGCCTACGGAAGAATTTCAGCTGGGTCGTTTTCTCCATTTTTTGCAAGCAGGTGTGGATGCGGGCCTAAAGTTAGGCTCCATTAAAGTGCAGATTTCGGCCTTATCTATTTTCTTTCAAAAGGAATTGACCTCGCTTCCAGAAGTACAGACTTTCGTGAAAGGGGTACTGCACATCCAACCTCCATTTGTGCCCCCGGTGGCTCCATGGGACCTTAACGTGGTGTTACGGTTCCTGACGTCACATTGGTTTGAACCTTTACAAAAGGTTAAGTTGAAATTTCTCACTTGGAAAGTGGTCATGCTATTGGCCTTGGCGTCCGCAAGGCGGGTGTCAGAGTTGGCGGCTTTGTCTCACAAAAGCCCCTACTTGGTTTTCCATGGTGATAGAGCGGAATTGAGGACTCGTCAACAATTTCTCCCAAAGGTGGTTTCTTCGTTTCACATGAACCAACCTATTGTGGTACCTGTGGCTACTGAAGCCTTGGCTGATTCTAAGTCGCTCTATGTGGTCAGAGCTTTGAAAATTTATGTAGCCAGAACGGCTCAGATTAGGAAAACAGAGGCGCTGTTTGTCCTGTATGCTTCCAACAAGGTTGGGGCTCCTGCTTCTAAGCAGACTATTGCACGCTGGATCTGTAATACGATTCAGCATGCCCATTCTGCGGCTGGATTGCCGTTACCGAATTCGGTGAAGGCACGTTCCACTAGGAAGGTGAGCTCGTCTTGGGCGGCTGCCCGGGGTGTCTCGGCATTACAACTTTGCCGAGCAGCTGCTTAGTCGGGTTCAAACACTTTTGCAAAATTCTACAAGTTTGATACCCTGGCTGATGAGGACCTCATGTTTGCTCAATCGGTGCTGCAGAGTTATCCGCACTCTCCCGCCCGGTCTGGAGCTTTGGTATAAACCCCAATGGTCCTTTTGGAGTCCCCAGCATCCTCTAGGACGAATGAGAAAATAGGATTTTAATACCTACCGGTAAATCCTTTTCTCTTAGTCCGTAGAGGATGCTGGGCGCCTGTCCCAGTGCGGACTCTATCTGCAGTACATGTTAATGGTTATTGCTTATGTTACACAATGGTTGTGTTTTGGTTAAGGTCAGTCTGTTGCTGATCGTTTTGGTTCACGCTGTTAACTGGTTGTAGTTACAGGCCATGTTGTACAGTGTGTGGTGGTGTGAGCTGGTAGGTATCTCACTCTTAGTTTAACAAAATCCTTTTCCTCGAAATGTCCGTCTCCTCTTGGCACAGTTCCTATAACTGAGGTCTGGAGGAGGGGCATAGAGGGAGGTGCCAGTTCACACCTATTTAAGGTCTTAAAGTGCCCATGTCTCCTGCGGATCCCGTCTATACCCCATGGTCCTTTTGGAGTCCCCAGCATCCTCTACGGACTAAGAGAAAAGGATTTACCGGTAGGTATTAAAATCCTATTTTCGCTGTACATGTTCATGTTATAGTGACAATAAATTATTCTTATCTTATCTTATCTTACACCACTGATGTGTTGGCACACACTAACCACTGGGTACCAGATCCATATCTCTGCACTGTGGCTGTCTGGAACTGTGCTCACACAGATAGTGGGAGCTTGAGCCTTGACTTCCGGGTTTCAGGAGCCTGTCTGGTGGTCAATGAGATCCAGCAGCCGGCCATAAGTGAAGGGCACAGGCGCCAGGGGGTCTTCTCCGATGCTGCTCTTGCCTGGCCTCCATGGTAGCTGGACAAGTAGGAGTAATAATAATGTGGCCTGGATAGGAGCCAGGGACAGGGCCCCATCTCTGTCTGAGCCTGGGACTCCAGCTCCGGCACTTCCCCCTACCTTCCACCCCCAACCCCCGTCCTCTGATGGCAGCCCTGCATACATATATAGTTGCAGTACTGCCCTAAATATTGAAGATGGCTTTCTGTTGGATGCAAAATGTAGCATGATCTCAACATGTCTGTCGTGACAATAATTATTAAGTTATGTAATTTGTCATAACACTACATTTTTTTTAAAAGGTGATGACAGACTGAACTCTGAATGTGTCTTTGATTTATGGAATGGGATCAATTATAATTTAAGCAACAAAGGACAAAATGCCATCCAGCTCTGTTCATTCAGCAAATCATTTAGTGATTTTTTTGCTGTCATACTTTTTTTGAATGTTCATATAACAGCTTAAGTAGCTGACTACTAGTAGATACTGTATAATTCTGTATTTACAGCAGTGTGTGCCACTGCAGACTTAATAACTTACCTGAAAGTGACAGATATAATGGAATTTATCAAACTGTTTTATTTTACCTTTCACATCTACAGCACAGAGTTTAAAAGAGTATTGACGGCCTTGTGCTTCTTAAATATACTCTAACTTTGCTTTTGTAAGAGTGCCTACTGCTCCTTAACATAGGATGTTTCTAGACATGGCAAGTTTAAACATTTCTAAGTCTGAACGTTTCGAAAAACTCAATTCAAAGGTTATTGCCGTTTTGGAGAAGGCTATCGATTAAATTGACTGGAATAAACTGATATTTTGATATTAAGTGCTAGCTTTCTATATTTTGATATTAATATCACCACATCATGATTTGTATGAATGTGTTATATGTCTGATTTGACACAGGACAAAGCATTGCAGGAGCTTGATAAAGAGGACAATACTAATGAATCCATGTCCACAGAGTCTGATTCTGAAGATGAATATGGAATAACTATTAATACAGAAAAGGCTCTGGCAGAGAAAGAAAAGGTAAGAATGCTTTGCCTGGTCCTTAGCTAAGTTGCCATTAGTGCCACTTTATGTTTCTCTTACGTCCTAGAGGATGCTGGGGTCCATATTAGTACCATGGGGTATAGACTGGTCCACCAGGAGCCATTGGCACTTTAAGAGTTTAATAGTGTGGGCTGGCTCCTCCCTCTATGCCCCTCCTACCAGACTCAGTTTAGAAAATGTGCCCGGAGGAGCCGGTCACAGCAAGGGGAGCTCTACAGAGTTCTCTTAGGTTAAGTTTAGTTTTCTTTATTTCAGAGTTTGTTTTTTTACAGGGAGGCTGCTGGCGACAGCCTCCCTGCAGCGTGGGACTGAGGGAAGGGAGCAGTGTCCGCCCTGCGGGGTCTTGAGCCACTGCCCTCCGCTAACTGGACGTTGAGCTCCAGAGGGGTCTGATCGTGCCCCGCCGCAGGGGAACACTCGCCCCGGCAGCCAGCCGCCACCCCCTCAGGATGCTGAAAATTGGCGAGTGAGTCACTGTCCCCCCTTGCAAGCGGGGAGAGAGTGTGAATGTAGGCGGCTAGTGGGTAGGTCCTGGAAGGCTCAGCGGTACTGCTGTGCGGCGCTGGGGGGGGGGGGGGTCGCCCTGGGCCAGCTCCGGACCCAAAACTGACCACAAGCAGCCTGTCTGGGTCTAAGGATCCAAGCCAGCTTGAACTCCTCCGGCCAGTATAATCTGCATAGAGCGGGAAGACAGCGCCATTGAGGGGGCGGAGCTACTCCTCAGAGCGGACCCAGCAGCGTTCAGCGCCATTTTCCAGCCCGCAGCTCACTGCCAGTGGATGCCAGATCCCTCCTGCTCAACTCCAGCTATCTGTACGGTACCAGGGGGTTGTAGAAGGGGGAGGGGAACTGTGTTAAGGCTGTGTCACCTATTAGGGACACAGTCAGCGTGGGTTTAGGGTTTCCCTATACTCTTAACAGCGCTATGTGTGGGTTGGCTCCAATCTCTATGTCTCTCTGCCATTCTTGGGGGGGAAACTCTGTCTGCCCAGTACCCTGTGTGTTTGTGGGGTGTTTGAGGTTGTGTGTCAACATGTCTAGGGACACTGTTTCATATTCTGCAGAGGAGTTGTCTTCCCAGGAAGACTCCATTCCATGTAATCAGGATTGCACTGTTTTAGCGCAGATCCCAGCTAGAGAGCCAGAATGGTTAGTCTCTCTGAGGGGGACTATTTCTCAGATTTCTGATAGGGTAGCCAGGACTGAGCATGCCACTCAGGTCCTCCAGTCCTCTATGGTGGTATGGTCTGATACTGCCTCCTCGGGGTCCCCTGCGGTACATTCTCAAAAACGTGCGCTGGCAATTATGCAGGAGGACACGGACACCGACTATGACGCAGCAGACGGTGATGGGGATGTGTTGATGGGGACAGCATCACTTGCCAAGGGGGTGCAGTTGATGATTGAGGCTGTTAGGGTTGTTTTACACATTTCGGACACGACTCCGGAACAGGTGGAGGAGGTCTTTTTTACAGATAATAAGAAGCCCCCCCTTGACCTTCCCGGCATCCAAAGAATTGAATGCTATCTTTAAAAAGGCATGGGAAACTCTGGAAAAGAAATTCCAGATTCCCAAGAGGGTCTTGGTAGCTTTTCCCTTCCCAGAGGAGGATAGGAAGAGATGGGAGTCCCCACCGATAGTCGACGCCTCTGTCTCAAGGCTGTCCAAACAGGTGGTATTACCGGTCTCGGGATCTACCGCGTTAAAAGACCCGACAGATCGCAAGGTGGATGCTACGCTGAAATCCATTTACACGGCTTCAGGGGCTATATTGCGGCCTACTTTTGCCTGTGCTTGGATTGCTAAAGCTATTGCCAGGTGGCAATCACTCTGCAGGAGGAATCGACTACGCTGGACAAAGGTGACGTTGATTTATTTTTACATAATATTCAGGTTTCTGCAGGGTTCCTGGTGGATTCCGTGAAGGACCTGGGTTCCATGGCTGCGGGGATCTCCTCCATGTCCGTCTCGGCTCGCAGAGGTCTCTGGCTGCGCAACTGGTCTGCGGACGCGGAATCCAGTAAGTGTGTGGAAGGCCTACCATACAAGGGTCAGGCTCTCTTTGGGGAGGCGCTGGATGCATGGATTGCCACGGCTACCGCGGGTAAGTCTCCTTTTCTCCCCTCAGCTGCGTTGGCTACGAAGAAGCCCTTTTCGTCTACCACGTCACAGTCCTTTCGGCCCGCGAGGCCTAGAAAGAATAAGCCTTCGAACACCTTCTTCAGAGGTGGTCGTGCCAAAGGAAAGAAACCTGCTCCTGCAGGTTTCCAGACCCAGAAGCCCGCTTCTGATACCCCTAAGTCCTCCGCATGACGGTGGACAACTAGGCCTGGAGGATGGTCAGGTGGGGGCAAGACTTCGGCAGTTCAGCCAGAGGGTACAGACTGGAGTTTGAAGATCCCCCGCCTCACCGTTTCTTCAAGTCAGGCTTGCCAGCCCTGCTGGCAGACAGGACAATTCTTCTGGAGGCCATCAGAAAATTGGTGGTGTCAGAGGTCATTGTTCCGGTCCCACTTCAGCAGTGGAACAAGGGTTATTATTCAAACCTTTTTGTGGTACCAAAACCGGGTGTTTCGGTACGGCCTATTCTAAACTTAAAATCTTTGAACCCTTATCTCAGGGAGTTCAAATTCAAGATGGAATCTCTGAGAGCTGTCATCTCAGGACTGTCGGAGGGGGAGTTCCTGGTGCCCCTGGACATCATGGATGTTTACCTCCACATTCCCCTCAGGCATATCTCAGGTTTGCGCTGATGGACGATCACTATCAGTTCCAGGCGCTGCCGTTTGGCCTCTCCACAGCACCAAGGATCTTCAACAAGGTGATGGTGGAGATGATGGTTCTCCTCCGCAAACGGGGTGAACATAATTCCATATCTGGATGATCTCCTGATCAAGGCGTCGTCCAGGGAGAGGTTGTTGCGTTCCATCGCACTCACGACACGGCTGCTCAGGAGGCACGGTTGGATCCTGAACCTTCCAAAGTCTCATCTGGAGCCGACAAGGCAGCTGTCTTTCCTGGGAATGATCCTCGACACGGAAGTGCAGAGGGTATTTCTCCCGGTGGAGAAAGTGTTGGTGATTCAAGCAATGGTCCGGGATGTCCTAAAGCCTGTCCGGGTATCAATTTATCAATGCATACGCCTTCTGGGGAAGATGGTTGCTGCCTACGAACTCTGCAGTATGGCAGGTTTCATGCTAGACCCTTTCAGCTGGACCTATTGGACCAGTTGCCGGGCTCTCACCTACACATGCACAAGAGGATACGCCTGTCTCTGAAAGCCAAAATTTCACTCCTCTGGTGGCTGCAACTTCCACACCTTCTGGAAGGGAGAAGGTTCAGAATTCAAGACCGGATCCTTCTAACCACAGATGCAAGTCTAAGAGGTTGGGGGGCAGTCGCTGTGGGGGATACATTTCAGGGACGATGGTCGGATCAAGAGTCACTTCTCCCAATAAACATCCTGGAACTCAGGGCTGTTTACAACGCGCTTCTCAAGCAGCACACCTTCTACAGGTTCGGCTGTTCAGGTGCAGTCGGACAATGTGACCACAGTGGCCTACATAAACCGACAAGGCGGAACAAAGAGCAGGGCTGTCAGAGGTGCCAAAAATCCTCATCTGGGCAGAAAGGCACGCTGTCGGCAATCTTCATTTCGGGCGTAGACAACTGGGAAGCAGACTCCCTCAGCAGACACGATCTCCATCCAGGGGAATGGGGCCTCCATCCGGAGGTGTTCGAGGTGGTAACCGGTTGGTGGGGGGTTCCCTACATAGACATGATGGCCTCACGCCTCAACAAGAAGCTACGGAGGTACTGTTCCAGGTCAAGAGATCCACAGGCAGTGGCGGTGGACGCACTGGTAACACCGTGGGTGTTAAAGTCAGTGTATGTGTTCCCTCCACTTCCTCTGATACCAAAGGTTCTTCAGCTCGTAAGAAGAACAAAGGTTCTGGCAATCCTCATTGCTCCGGACTGGCCAAGGAGGGCTTGGTACGCGGATCTGCTGGATCTTCTGCTGGAAGATCCACGGCCTTTACCTCTTCGGGAGGATCTGCTTCCGTTCGCTTATCAAGACTTACCGCGGTTACGTTTGACGGCATGGCGGTTGAACGCCAGATCTTAGCTCGGAAAGGTATCCCGAGTGAGGTCATTCCTACCCTGATACAGGCCAGGAAGGGGGTAACGTCTAACGTTACCATCACATTTGGAAGAAATATGTTTCTTGGTGTGAGGCCAAGAAGTTTCCGGCGGTGGAGTTTCAACTTGGATGTTTTCTCCTTTTCCTGCAAGCAGGGGTGGATATGGGACTGAGACTGGGCTCCATCAAGATCCAGATCTCTGCTTCATCCATCTTCTTCCTTCCTGAGGTTCAGACCTTTTTGAAAGGGGTTCTGCACATCCAGCCACCCTTTGTGGCGCCTACGGCTCCATGGGATCTTGATGTGGTGTTCCTGCAATCTGCTTGGTTTGAGCCTCTACAGGATTCTGACTTCAAGTTTCTCACGTGGAAGGCGGTCACCTTGTTGGCCTTGGCTTCTGCACGACGCGTGTCGGAATTGGGGGCTTTATCTTGTAAAAGCTCCTATCTGATCTACCATGAAGACAGGGCGGAACTTATGACTCGTCCACAGTTCCTACCTAAGGTTGTGTCGGCTTTCCACATCAACCAACCTATTGTGGTGCCAGTGGCTACTGACTCCTCAATTACTTCAAAGGCCTTGGATGTAGTTAGGACTTTGAAGATTTACATGAAGAGGACGGCTCATCATAGGAAAAGTGACTCACTGTTTGTCCTCTATGATCCAAAGAAAATTGGATGTCCTGCTTCTAAGCAGTCGATTTCCCGCTGGATCAGGTTCACTATCCAGCAAGCTTATTCTACGGCAGGATTGCAGTGTCCGAGATCTGTAAAGGCCCACTGTACTCGTAAAGTGGCTGCCCAGGGTGTCTCGGCAGTACAACTCTGCCGAGCAGCTACTTGGTCTGGGTCGAACACGTTTGTCAAATTTTACAAGTTCGATACTTTGGCCTCTGATGACCTCAAGTTTGGTCAAGCAGTGTTGCAGGAGCCTCCGCGCTCTCCCTCTCATACTGGGAGCTTTGGTACATCCCCATGGTACTAATATGGACCCCAGCATCCTCTAGGACGTAAGAGAAAATAGGATTTTGGTTACCTACCGGTAAATCCTTTTCTTGTAGTCCGTAGAGGATGCTGGGCGCCCGCCCAGAGCTTCGTTTTCCTGCATTGGTTTTATGGTTCAGTGTTACCTGGTTCCTAGGTAAGTTCTGCGTTATTTACTGTTTCAGCTGTTGCTGCAGTTGTTCCGGCATGTTGGCCGGATTCTCATGTTTGTGTGAGCTGGTATGAATCTTGCCACTATCTGTGTAATTCCTTTTCTCGAAGTATGTCGTCTCCTCGGGCACAGTTTCTAGACTGAGTCTGGTAGGAGGGGCATAGAGGGAGGAGCCAGCCCACACTATTAAACGCTTAACGTGCCAATGGCTCCTGGTGGACCCGTCTATACCCCATGGTACTAATATGGACCCCAGCATCCTCTACGGACTACGAGAAAAGGATTTACCGGTAGGTAACCAAAATCCTATTTTTCATAGTGATTGTATCTATCATATTGAAAATGCTTTCCCAGTGCAGTTGTGCTGCTAAACATTTAAAAATAAATAAAAGCTCACTCACTCACCAATATAATAGGAAATTAACACCAGCACTGTAGCCTTACTAGTTTCCACTAAATCTTGGCGTACCTAGAAACCGCCCCTTGTGCCGATCCATCGCTGCTCCTCACCAGTCTTTTTTTTTTTTTTTTTTGTGAGACGGAGAGCTTTGTCTCCATGTTATCGTACCGCCTCGGAGTTCTGAACAAGTAGCTGCCGTGGAATGCAAGCGCTGGTGGCATTGGTACGCAGCAAGTGCTCTGCACTCCGCTATGTGTGCATGCGTGATGGGTACCGATTTTCACTCGTAACCTGGCGCGGCAGTGGCACTCCTGGTTTGCTGATGTTAATAGCTTCTTGGTTTAGCCCCAGGTCAGCGTGTGTTACACTTTGGGATGCAGTGTGTTTCTTTGGTACCAATTATTGCAAGGTTGATATTTAAGGGGCCCAGTTAAGCGATATTACATGTTCATTCCTTTTTAATTTTTTTTTTTATTATTATGATATGCTGCTGATTTTATTTATAATTTTGCTACTCTCTAGACAAATGTCCAGCAGGGCTGAAATGTCAGCCTACTGACTCATAGGTACATATGTTTTCTGAAACTTTGATATTTACTAAAGGAAGGTTTTTTCGTTCTATTTTGTGGAAGAGTGGTGAGTGCCCTTTGGTGTCCCTTTCGTGTGGTTCCTGTGTGTGCATGTGTTAAAATATATCAATTTTTTGTTTGTTAAATCAACCATATGGAAACCCCCCTTTAAAAGTCCTGCATTTGCCCCTGAGGCTGATCATACTATGAAGGAGACTGAAAAAAAATATCCAGGCCGAGCCAATCAGCGCTCAGAATGGGATACTTGGAACCTTCTGCTTCCAGTATACTGTAAGAATGAAAAGTCATAAAACATTGAGTACTTTCGTGACACAAATCCTTGACAAGCTGGGCAGACATTTTCTGCTTGGGCATGCTGGTACTTATAGAACTATATTCGCAAGCTGTTACTGCCTTCCAGGATTTTCCAAGAACGATTAGGGTTATCTGCACTCCGCTGACCAGGCTGTGTCTGGGTTGCACATTATGACAAGGGTACCACCTGCTGTTACAGTCTGGCTTAGCCTGGCACTAATACCCACTTTTGCTGATGAGACCTAACTTGTTTTAGTGGATGGAACTTTTTTTTTTTTCTTTTCTACATTTTCAGCATGGCAGTGATCATCAATCTAATAGTGATGACTGCTATATCTTGAATCCAGAGGACTTAATTGTTCATTATTTCTAGTATACTTTGAGTGCACGTATCTCTAGATGTCATTTTGCTGCTGTCATTTTACAGTTACGTTAAACTGCAACTTACTCTAAATGTAACCCTAAAAGGAACATCTGTATCAAGAAACTGCAACTGAAACATTTGACTAGCAGTGTTAGGATACTATAAGATTAGGAGAAGAATTATTTAAATAATTACTTGATCTTTTTCTTTTGTTATGTTTATAGCTTTGATTTGTTCCTATTAAAAACCAGTATGTCTCTCTTCCATGCCCAATAGTGAATTTGCTTTAAAGAAATCATTTTGATGTGTACCATCCTTTTTTTTTTTTTTTTATTTGTTCTTCAAACAAATACTTGGTTATATATAAATTAAATATTTAATTGCTAATTTAGTTTTATTTTAATTCAGGGAAATAATTATTTTAAAGCGGGAAAGTATGACGAAGCTGTGGAGTGCTACACAAAAGGCATGAATGCTGATCCATATAATGCAGTCTTGCCTACAAATCGTGCTTCTGCTTTCTACAGACAAAAGAAGTAAGTTGTCTTTATGCTGCTTTGATAGACCACCTTTCATTATAGGACTTCTGCTTTCCCTAAAGCTCAGATGTTTTTGTTCTTGCCATACATTTGTCCTAGGTTTGCTGTTGCTGAATCGGACTGCAATCTCGCTATTGCATTGAATAAAAACTACTGGAAAGCTTACGCACGGAGGGGAGCCGCTCGACTTGCTTTACACAATTTGCAAGGAGCAAAGGAAGGTTGTCATTTAATCTATTATTTTGAAGAATACCTTATGCTATCTGTTTGCTCAAAATACCTGTTTATTTTTTTATAATTTTTTTCCCAAAATTATTTTAAAGCAAAAAATGTTGTGTAGTTGGGAAGATATGTTGAACATGCATGTCTATTCTACATCTTGTGGGTAGGTGGAGATGAATGATTGTATTGTATTGAATAGATCAAAGTAGAAATACTTCCTATTTATAAAATGTTTATTTAAGCCAGTATAAGAAGCATAGTATCTCAGACATAGCTCATGAATGCAAGATGATATACTATACTACAGAACATAAGGATAAAAGTATTGGCTTGAGGATTGCTGGTCACATAATAGCACACTTAAGCCAGTGTGGGCAACACAAATAAATAGTCAATATCAAATAATCTGAATGCATCATACAGCCACATAGAATAACATCACAGCATGATAAAAAAAACTTCACATAACCAGTAGAGGTAAGAACCAAAGACACCCAGGTCACAAAGCAGGGTCAGGAAAGCAGTTTTTATGCCCACGCTGTACCAACTCAAGAAAGTATTCGGATGAGAAGACCACAGTATCAGCTAGATGCTAAACTATAGTTTAAAGAAGTGTAGCATCCCACTAGGAGGAGGACATAGATCATCTAGAGCAGTGGTTCTCAAACTCGGTCCTCATGACCCCACGCAGTGCATGTTTTGCAGGTAACTCAGCAGGTGCACAGGTGTATTAATTACTCACTGACACATTTTAAAAGGTCCACAGGTGGAGCTAATTATTTCACTTGCGATTCTGTGAGGAGACCTGCAAAACATGCACTGTGTGGGGTCCTGAGGGCCGAGTTTGAGAACCTGTGATCTAGAGGAAAACTGTAGCAAATAAATCTAACAAGAAAATCAAAATAACATGTGAAAGGACCACTAAGCCCATGCCTAAAGAGAAGCCCAAGCACCAGCTGCCACATGCAGCCACCAAATGGCAACAGAATGCTCCAGAACCAAATTAGAGAATGTAACTATGTAAAAAGTTTAACAAGTTTTAATAAAAATAAATAAATAAAACCCTAGCAATAACCTTCACCCTGTATATCAGTCCCTGACTACGATATATCTGGATTCCTAACTACCAGCTACAGTACATTACAAACCACCACCCTCCCTGTATACCAATGCCAACTATGGTATACCTTGCACAATAACAACAAGCTAAACACAAACTATGGAATTCCCTGTCACCCTACCACCCCTAACCTAAGATCCAATAATACAAGCATGGTATAGCTGGCGGGAGCTATCTTGTAAATGATTGCAAAGCAGGGTGCTCCCCATCAATAGAATGCCTCGTAAGAATAAAGTTAAACAGCAAATAAACTGAGCATTAATCTATTACTTATCAACAGAGACAATATGCACCAGTATAATTAATGAGAGAATATAAGAAATAGGTAAGGATTCAGATTAATTGGAATGGTACAGAACAGACTTGCACACTGGTCCAGCCCAGCACAATTGTGAAAAGTCAAATCAATAAATGCAGAAGAACACCAAATACGGCTAGCCCTGTATGCAAGCCCAAACTACAATTCTCCACCCAGTGCATAAGACTCAATAAAATGGCAGTGTTCAGACAGTGCACAAAACAAACAAATAGTAATTAGTACTTAAAGGCACCGCACACTAAATACAAGAAATATCTAAGAACTAGGAGAGAAGAATAGCCAGTCTTTGAGCCTTGTGACATCAATATGTGATCCATTCAAGTAAACAAGTCGCAGTCCCTCCATATACTGTGTATCTAAAAGCAGGGCATCACAGCGGATACTGTTTGTAGCATAGACGCAAGTGCCAGGGTGTAAAGCAGGTAAAAGTCTCAAAGCCTTACCATTGAGATAGATTAGACATAAATTAGCTGGTGAGACCCAGGGAGGTCAAGAATTACTAAAAACATCTATAGATGAGACAAATTGAGTGGAGACCTCCATACTAACATGACGTAAAATAACATCTGCATCTCAATGGCAGATCATCTTAGGTACAAAGGCATTTAAGAGGACCTCAGTAGAAGAGCCCAAAGTATTATAAGCCCATACTGTAACAGAACATTCCAGAAAAACATCTGGGCCACAGGAGACACGCAGCATGCACTCCAAATTAGATTCAAGTTGCATGTCCACTTTCCTTATAGGCAAGATAGCAAAAGTAACAGTACACCAAAGAAAACAGCCCTACCAGACAGCTGATGCTTGATGGTTGTCTATGGAGTTTGAAGATCATTTTATTGAGATGTGATGGAGAGTTTTGTACCTTTTCATATCGGTATCATCCTTCTCCATGTCCTCACCAATCGTTTGCTGTTTATGGCTCATGGCGACTGGTCCATCCCCAGCTTCCCAAGCTTATTAGTCACTCTACATGCATAGTCATCGACTGACCACTACACTAGTCAAAATGTAACTTCAGATACAATAGAAGTACTAGGGGCTGGGAGGTCTGTGGGATCAAGCAACAAGGTGTTTGGTCCTGACTGCCTGTCTGCAACAGAATCGCAATCTGACTGCCCGATAACATACATCGTAATTAGAAGCCAAACATCAATGGAACCAGAATACAGTCTCCAGAAATTAATAGGCATGTGCCAGGTTGATAGTGAATGTAATGTAAGTAGGGAAATCATCAAGCTGCAGGAGACAACTGGATAAATGGGACTGCCCACTACAATGGCATGTGCAGGGTGCCGTGAAAGGAGCTGGTGATCCTGTGGATATACATGTATGTTAGTTCACAATTAAACTTCACTGCAGAGAGGATCCAAATAACTAAAAGTCTGAAAAGCCAAGTAAACAGAGACATCCAGCAATAATGGTACTGCAGGGGACGACTGTGCATGTGCAACCCTTTTAGTGGGTTGGGTACAGGATCCCGGCGCTTAAGATGTGAGTGGTCAGAAGACTGACTCCGGCATCCTGATGCTCAGGGTTCTGACACCTCGTAGGAGCAGTCTAACCCCCTCTACCTGCAGCCTAACCCACCCCCACAGCCTAACCCTAGCCCACCCTGTAGTGCCTAAACTTTAACCCTGCACTTGCCGCAGCATAACCCTATCCATCCCCGGCATACTTACATTTGGGATTCCGGCATCTGCATTGTAAGCTTTGTCTGGATTCTGGCTACGGTCTTGTCACCAGTGTCGGGCACGGGAACACCAACCACAAGATGGTGCATAGAAGGATATGGCATCCCACAGCAGCCAGACACACCAAGCAGTCGGGCACGGGAACACCAACCCATAGATGGCGCGTAGAAGGGTACGTCAAGAATAGGAGGAATGTAGAGCCACTGGGAGCCAGGAACATAGAGACCACAGCAGTGGAACAGAGGGGGCCAATATGGAAAGTAACAGTCTCCCTTGGTCATCTGCGCAGCCAGGGCAGAAATACGGCAATACAGTACTTCCAGCTGTGTTGGAGAAAATACAATTCCGTCTCTGATTATTGAGACAGGCCCCAAGTGGTAGAGATATTATTATCCAAGTCTACCATAAAGAGAAGACTTCACAAAAGCAAATACACAAGGTGCAAACCATTCACATGCCTCAAAATGGTAAGGCCAGATTAGACTTTGCCAAAAAAAAAAAAAATCTAAAAAGGCCAAACCATTCTGGAACAGCATTCTTTGGACAGATGAAATGAAGATCAACCAGTACCAGAATAATGGGAAGAAAAAAATATGGAGAAGGTTTGGAATGGCTCATGATCAGCAGCACAACACATCTTCTGTAAAACACAGTGTAGGTAGAGTGATGCAATGTTCCTGCATTGCTTTCAGTGACACTGGGTCACTAGAATTTATTGATGATTTGACAGAATCAGTCGGATGAATTCTGAAGTGTTTAGAGCTATACCCTCTACTTAGAGTCAGTCAAATTCTGCAAAGTTGATTAGACGGTGCTTCACAGTACAAATGGACAATGAGCCAAAACATACTGTGACAACAACCCAGGAGTTTTTTCATGGCAAAGAAGTGGAATATTCTGCAATGGCCGAGTCAGTCACCTGATCTCAACCCAATCTAGCATGCACAACTGAAGACACCTGCAGTAAAGGCCTGGCAAAGCATAACAAAGGAAGAAAGACAGCATTTGGTGATGTGCATGGGTTCCAGACTTTAGGTCATTGTTGCCTGCAAAGAATTTTCCACAAAGTATTAAAAGTAAACATTATATTATGATTGTGTTAATGTGTCCAATTACATTCGAGCCCCTGACTGGGGGGAATGTGTATAAAAATTGTTGCAATTTTTAAACGTTTTACACAATATTTTTGTTCAACACCTTGAATTAAAGCTTCAGTGCACTTCAATTGCATCTCCATTGTTTCATTTCAAATCAATTGTAGTGGTTTACACAACCAAAATTAAGAAAATTGTGTTGGTGTCCAAACAGATATGGACCTAACTGTATATTTATAATGTGATTTCACATGAGTCCTTCTAAAAAATATTTAAATAATAGTACTTGTCATCTGTCTAAGGCTGGGGCCACACATAGCGGCCAAGCAGGTCCCACTGAACAGGACCCGCTTGGCCTGGAGGGGGATTTTGTGTGCACACAGATCCTGTTCTCTAGGATGCCGCAGAATAGGATCCGGCCAGTGACACAAGGGATTTCAGTTGAGCATGAACACATACATGTCAATGTATGTGTTCACATTAAAATCCGGTTGGATCCGGCGGTGGTGGGACTGCCGCACATGTGTGGGCGCCCATGTGCTATTATTATTATTATTATTATTATTATTATTATTATTATTGTTGTATTTTATTTATTTATTTTGTATGGTACAGTTTTCTTGGTTTAAATATGCTTGAGACATACACAGAAGTAGTAATAAATGTACTTGTTTAGTTGTGTTTCCTATTCTAAAATAACCTCCCAATTTCAGCTTCAAATGCATTATGAATAATCCCACATTTTTCACTTTATGTTATGATTTTACTCCCTGCTTAGATTACGAAAAAGTCCTTGAACTGGATCCAAACAATTTTGAGGCCACAAATGAATTAAAGAAAATTGCAAGGGTAATTCTTTATTCTACATAAGTTGAAAAATTGTTGTTTTGATGCTTTGTAAATCTGTTTTCTGTAGTGCTATTGCTCATGTCATTAATAATATGTATTCCTGTATTACATTATTCATATACTGCCTTAGTTGAAAATATTCTCCATTTTTTGACATCCCTCAATTATTTTAGTTATTCCATCACGATTACAAAATGTGGGAAGTCCAGATATTCAGAACTTTCATGGAGAATGCTGAAGTGGTAGGGGCATCTTTACTAAACTGCAGGTTTACAAAAGTGGAGATGTTGCCCATAGCAGATTCTATAGAACAGGTATTCCCAACCTCGGTCCTCAAGGCGCACTAACTGTGCGGATTTTTTAGATATCCAGGCTTCAGCACAGATGGTTAAATCAAAATAACTGGTGATAATTTAGTCACCTGTGCTCAAGCATGGATATCACTAAGACCTGAACTGTTAGTGTGCCCTGAGAACTGAGGTTGGAAATGCCTGGTTTAGAAGTGCTAGATAAATGATAATAAGAATCTGGTTGGTTGCTATGGGCAACATCTCCATTCCTGTAACCCGCACTTTAGTAAATATTCCTCATAGAGTCCACCATTCTAGACTCATTCATATAAATAGGCAGGGCCATAACTAGGAGTATGCGAGCGGTGCCATCGGCCAGGGCCCTGTGGGTAGATTTGTTAATTCCCCATGGCATCTGCATGTGGCTTGCAAGGTACCTGGAATTCTATTGCAAAGCTGGCCAGAGCATCCAAGAGCACTCAGGGAGGCACCCTGCAACCTATGGAGCCGCCAGCCCTGCCACCTAGGCATTATGTCAGGGTGTCACAAGTTTAGGGAGCGGGACATGCACAGAGTGCACTGCCGCCAAGTTACGGCGCTGCAAATAGTCATAAATCATTGCTATGGTGTCTGTCTAATTAAGCAATTTGTTCAGTGGGAAGGATGGCATTCCAGAGTTCCCCTGGCAACAATACTTACAGCATTTATATGTTCTTGTATAGTATTGTTGCAAAAGTACTCTCGGGAGTCTAAAATAAAGAGGCTTGTACCTACACTTTAAATTACAGGAGAGTAATTGTTGTAATTCTAAAACAAAATACACACTTGCTTTTCGTTTACAATCTTGTCAATTCAATAAAAAAAAGTGCTTCTTCTCAATTTGTTTTTACCATGTGAGGAGAAATAAGCAAAACTGCTATTTTCTCTTTCATCCACTAGGGGACACTGGAACTCTTCAAACAGCTGGGGTGTGAAGTATGCAGGCCGGAGGTAGCACAATCTAAATAACAAATTTAAGTACAGCTGGCTCCTCCCCCTTCACACCATAAATAATCCCTCAGTTTGAAAAATTGTGTTAGCAGGAAGAAGCTCAGAAGAGGAGCTTTTGCTCCATAGACTATCCTTTTGTTTAAAATTAATTGCAGTAGAAGATTTTTTTTTTAGCCCAATCCCACCTATCTGAAAGGAGGATGCAGGCTGGGACTTGTGAGATAACGATCCCGTATGAAGGGATCTGAGGCTCACCCAATGGATTCCAGAAACAGTGAGTGACTAAGCGTAAAACAAAGAAGTTATCTAGTTGGGAAAAGCGCTGTGCAGACAGACTGCGGCTGCAAGATTTAGACAATTCTTAATACAGGCAGAGAGCGCGCTGGCAGAGCGGAACAAAGGAGCCCCGCTGAGGCGCTGAGTGGCAGAGTCCAGCGGTGATGGCGGCGCTAGCCGTAGACAGAGATCCGGAGCAGCGTGGGGCAGCGGGTCCTATTATAGGGACGCAATGGCTTGCGGAATGGACTCCATAGGGCTGTTTGTGACAGCAGTGAGAGCAGCGCGACTATAAGGGGGTGGCAG
The DNA here is from genome assembly GCF_028390025.1 of Pseudophryne corroboree. Lineage (NCBI taxonomy): Eukaryota > Metazoa > Chordata > Amphibia > Anura > Myobatrachidae > Pseudophryne > Pseudophryne corroboree. The sequence continues at coordinate 499,479,186 of NC_086449.1, read as the reverse complement.
CCTTATGTTAAGCACTAGCCTGGACGGGGTGATTGTAAAAATTGAGTTTCGGCCACCTTGTTTTCTCTAACGTCCTAGAGGATGCTGGGACTCCGTAAGGACCATGGGGAATAGACGGGCTCCGCAGGAGACATGGGCACTTTAAGAAAGACTTTGGGTGTGCACTGGCTCCTCCCTCTATGCCCCTCCTCCAGACCTCAGTTTGAGACTGTGCCCAGAGGAGATGGGTGCACTGCAGGGAGCTTTCCTGAGTTTCCTGCTAAGAAAGTATATTTGTTAGGTTTTTTATTTTCAGGGAGCACTGCTGGCAACAGACTCCCTGCATCGAGGGACTGAGGGGAGAGAAGCAGACCTACTTAAATGATAGGCTCTGCTTCTTAGGCTACTGGACACCATTAGCTCCAGAGGGAGTCAGAACACAGGTTCGCCCTGGACGTTCGTCCCAGAGCCGCGCCGCCGTCCTCCTCACAGAGCCAGAAGAAAGAAGCCGGGTGAGTATGAGAAAAAAAAAAGCAACAAAAGGCGGCAGAAGACTTCATTGATCTTCACTGAGGTAACGCACAGCACTGCAGCTGTGCGCCATTGCTCCCATACACCTCACAAACGGCAGTCACTGTAAGGGTGCAGGGGGGGGGTGCCCTGGGCAGCAATATAAACCTCTTATTTGGCAAAAGAGAGCATATATGCAGCTGGACACTGTATATATGCATGAGCCCCCGCCAATTTTACACTTTTAGCGGGACTGAAGCCTGCCGCCGAGGGGGCGGGGCTTCTCCCTCAGCACTCACCAGCGCCATGTTTTTCTCCACAGCACCGCTGAGAGGAAGCTCCCCGGACTCTCCCCTGCTTATACCACGGTAGAAGAGAGGGTTTTAAAGAAGAGGGGGGGGGGCACATAATTCGGCGCAGATAATAATAACAGCGCTACGGGGTAAACATTAAATTGCTGTGTTTTTCCTGGGTCATATTGCGCTGGGGTGTGTGCTGGCATACTCTCTCTCTCTGTCTCTCCAAAGGGCCTTGTGGGGGAATTGTCTTCAGAAGAGCATTCCCTGAGTGTGTGGTGTGTCGGTACGTGTGTGTCGACATGTCTGAGGTAAAAGGCTCTCCTAGGGAGGAGATGGAGCAAATGTGTATGTGTGTGTGGTGTCTCCGTCGACAACGCCGACGCCTGATTGGATATGTGTAATTAAGTGCTAAGATGAATTTATTACACAAAAGATTAGAGAACAGACAGGGAATCTACCCATGTCTGTCCCTGTGTCACAGAGACCTTCAGAGTCTCACAACGCTCACTATCCAAAATAATAGACACTGATATCGACACAGAGTCTGACTCCAGTGTCGACTACGATAATGCAAAGTACAGCCAAAACTGGCAGTAAAGTATTCAATATATGATTATTGTAATAAAAGATGTTTTGCATATCACTGATGACTCATCTGTTCCTGACACGAGGGTACACATGTTTAAGGGGAAGAAAGCTGAGGTAAATTTCCCTCCTCTCATGAAGAAAAAGAGCGGGAATCTCCAGACAAGAAGCTGCAGCTTCCCAAAAAGAATTCTCAGGGAGTATCCTTTCCCTAAATGGGGCCAGGATACGATGGGAATCTTCCACTAGGGTGTACAAGGCATTGACACGTTTACCCAAAAAGGTAGCGCTGACTTTACAGCTATCCTCAGGGATCCTGCAGATAGCATGCAGTAAAAGTACTTTGAAGTCCATTTACACACATTCTGGTACACTACTCAGACCGGCGATTGTGTCGGCATGGGTTTATAGCGCTGTAGCAGCGTAGACTGATACCTTATCAGCGGAGATTGAAACCCTAGATAAGGATACCATGTTATTGTCCCTAGTAAGTATGTGTATATATATATATATATATATATATATATATATGTATGTATGTGTGTATGTGTATATATATATATATATATATACACTGCTCAAAAAAATAAAGGGAACACTAAAATAACACATCCTAGATCTGAATGAATGAAATATTCTTATAAAATACTTTGTTCTTTACATAGTTGAATGTGCTGACAACAAAATCACACAAAAATTATCAATGGAAATCAAATTTATTAACCCATGGAGGTGTGGATTTGGAGTCACCCTCAAAATTAAAGTGGAAAAACACACTACAGGATGATCCAACTTTGATGTAATGTCCTTAAAACAAGTCAAAATGAGGCTCAGTAGTGTGTGTGGCCTCCACGTGCCTGAATGACCTCCCTACAATGCCTGGGCATGCTCCTGATGAGGTGGCGGATGGTCTCCTGAGGGATCTCCTCCCAGACCTGGACTAAAGCATCCGCCAACTCCTGGACAGTCTGTGGTGCAACGTAGCATTGGTGGATGGAGCGAGACATGATGTCCCAGATGTGCTCAGTTGGATTCAGGTCTGGGGAACGGGCGGGCCAGTCCATAGCATCAATGCCTTCGTCTTGCAGGAACTGCTGACACACTCCAGCCACATGAGGTCTAGCATTGTCTTGCATTAGGAGGAACCCAGGGCCAACCACACCAGCATATGGTCTCACAAGGGGTCTGAGGATCTCATCTGGGTACCTAATGGCAGTCAGGCTACCTCTGGCGAGCACATGGAGGGCTGTGCAGCCCCCCAAAGAAATGCCACCCCACACCATTACTGACCCACTGCCAAACCGGTCATGCTGGAGGATATTGCAGGCAGCAGAACGTTCTCCTTGGCGTCTCCAGACTCTGTCACGTCTGTCACATGTGCTCAGTGAGAACCTGCTTTCATCTGTGAAGAGCACAGGGCGCCAGTGGTGAATTTGTCAATCTTGGTGTTCTCTGGCAAATGACAAACATCCTGCACGGTGTTGGGCCGTAAGCACAACCCCCACCTGTGGACGTCTGGTCCTCATACCACCCTCATGGAGTCTGTTTCTGATCGTTTGAGTAGACACATGCACATTTGTGGCTTGCTGGAGGTCATTTTGCAGGGCTCTGGCAGTGCTCCTCCTGTTCCTCCTTGCACAAAGGCGGAGGTAACGGTCCTGCTGCTGGGTTGTTGCCCTCCTACGGCCGCATCCACGTCTCCTGATGTGCTGGCTTGTCTCCTGGTAGCGCCTCCATGCTCTGGACACTACGCTGACAGACACAGCAAACCTTCTTGCCACAGCTCGCATTGATGTGCCATCCTGGATGAGCTGCACTACCTGAGCCACTTGTGTGGGTTGTAGTGAGGTCATACAGGCATGTGGAGGCCACACACACTACTGAGCCTCATTTTGACTTGTTTTAAGGACATTACATCAAAGTTGGATCATCCTGTAGTGTGTTTTTCCACCTTAATTTTGAGGGTGACTCCAAATCCACACCTCCATGGGTTAATACATTTGATTTCCATTGATAATTTTTGTGTGATTTTGTTGTCAGCACATTCAACTATGTAAAGAACAAAGTATTTAATAAGAATACTTCATTCATTCAGATCTAGGATGTTTTATTTTAGTGTTCCCTTTATTTTTTTTGAGCAGTGTATATGTGTATGTATGTATATATTTGTGTATATATATATATATATATATATATATATATTTATATAAAAGACATGCCCAAAGAGACGTTAGTCTACTGGGTTCTAGAGTCAACTTATATGTCGATTTCTGCTAGACGTGTCCTGTAGAACATGCAATGGACAGGTGATGCCGACTAAAAGAGGCATATGGAGTTGTTGCCTTACAAGGATGAGGAATTGTTCGGAGAGGGCCTCTCGGATCTCGTCTCCACGGCTACGGCAGTTAAATAAAACATTTTGCCATATATTCCCTCACAATCTAAGAAAGCGCCTCATTATCAAATGCAGTCCTTTCGTTCCAATAAAAGCAAGAGAGTACGTGGATCGTCCTTTCTTGCCAGAGGTAAGGGCAGAGGGAAAAAGCTGCACAACACAGCTAGTTACCGGGAACAGAAGTCCTCCCCGGCCTCTGCTAAATCCACCGCATGACGCTGGGGCCCCCCTGAGGGAGTCAGCTCCTGTGGGGGCACGTCTTCGACTGTTCAGCCATGTCTGGGTCCACTCACAGGTGGATCCATGGGCAATAGAAATTTGTTTCCCAGGGTTACAGGCTGGAATTCGAAGAAGTGCCTCCTCGCCGGTTTCAAATCGGCCCTACCGAAACAACCCCTGGAAAGGGAGATAGTGTTACATGCGATTCACAAATTGTGTCTGCAACAAGTGGTGGTAGAGGTTCCCCTGCTTCAAAGAGGGCAGGGGTACTACTCAACTCTGTTTGTGGTTCCGAAACCGGACGGTTCGGTCAGACCCATTTTAAATTTCTCTGACGTCCTAGTGGATGCTGGGAACTCCGTAAGGACCATGGGGAATAGACGGGCTCCGCAGGAGACTGGGCACTCTTAAAAGAAAGATTAGGTACTATCTGGTGTGCACTGGCTCCTCCCTCTATGCCCCTCCTCCAGACCTCAGTTAGAATCTGTGCCCGGCCAGAGCTGGGTGCTCCTAGTGGGCTCTCCTGAGCTTGCTAGAAAGAAAGTATTTGTTAGGTTTTTTATTTTCAGTGAGATCTGCTGGCAACAGACTCACTGCTACGTGGGACTGAGGGGAGAGAAGCAAACCTACCTGCTTGCAGCTAGCTTGTGCTTTTTAGGCTACTGGACACCATTAGCTCCAGAGGGTTCGAACACAGGGCCTGACCTCGATCGTCCGTTCCCGGAGCCGCGCCGCCGTCCCCCTTGCAGAGCCAGAAGACAGAAGAACAGTTGAAATCGGCGGCTGAAGACTCCTGTCTTCATTAAGGTAGCGCACAGCACTGCAGCTGTGCGCCATTGCTCCCACAGCACACCGCACACTCCGGTCACTGTAGGGTGCAGGGCGCTGGGGGGGGGGGGGGCGCCCTGGGCAGCAATTATAATACCTTTTGGCACAAATTACACACATAATACAGTCTAGCACTGTATATGTGTGCAAACCCCCGCCATTAAGTCACACAAAACGCGGGACAGAAGCCCGCCGCTGAGGGTGCGGGGCCTTCTTCCTCAGCACACCAGCGCCATTTTCCTTCACAGCTCCGCTGGAAGCACGCTCCCCAGGCTCTCCCCTGCAGTATCCAGGTACAAGACGGGTTAAAAAGAGAGGGGGGCACATAAATTTAGGCGCAAATCGATACAAACAAGCAGCTATTGGGAAAATCACTTATTAGCAGTGTAAATCCCTGTGTTATTTAGCGCTGTGGTGTGTGCTGGCATACTCTCTCTCTGTCTCCCCAAAGGACTTTGTGGGGTCCTGTCCTCAGTCTGAGCATTCCCTGTGTGTGTGCGGTGTGTCGGTACAGCTGTGTCAACATGTTTGATGAGGGTTACGTGGAGGCGGAGCAGGGGCAGATACATGTGGTGTCGCCCCCGGCGGGGCCGACACCTGATTGGATGGATATGTGGAAGGTCTTAACCGACAGTGTCAACTCCTTACATAAAAGGTTTGATGACGCAGCAGCCTTGGGACAGCCGGGGTCTCAGCCCGCGCCTGCCCAGGCGACTCAGAAGCCGTCAGGGGCTCATAAACGCCCGCTAGCTCTGATGGTAGACACAGATGTCGACACGGAGTCTGACTCCAGTGTAGATGAGGATGAGACAAATGTACAGTCTACAAAAGCCATCCGATGCATGATTACTGCAATGAAAGATGTATTGCACATTTCTGATATTAACCCGGTTACCACCAAAAGGGGTATTATGTTTGGGGAGAAAAAGCAGCCAGTGACTTTTCCCCCATCTGATGAATTAAATGATTTGTGTGAAGAAGCGTGGAGTTCCCATGATAAGAAACTAGTGATTTCTAAGAGGTTACTGATGGCGTACCCTTTCCCGCCAACGGATAGGTTACGTTGGGAAACATCCCATAGGGTGGACAAGGCTCTAACACGCTTATCTAAAAGGGTGGCACTGCCGTCTCAAGATACGGCCGCCCTAAAGGATCCTGCGGATAGAAAGCAGGAAGCTATCCTGAAGTCTGTGTATACACACTCTGGTACTCTACTGAGACCTGCTATTGCTTCAGCCTGGATGTGTAGTGCTGCAGCAGCATGGACTGATACCCTGTCAGACAACATTGATTCCCTCGACAGGGCTAACCATCGAACATATAAAAGACGTCGTCTTATATATGCGGGATGCACATAGGGACATTTGCCTGCTGGCATCTAGAATTAATGCAATGTCCATTTCTGCCAGGAGAGTATTATGGACTTGGCCGTGGACAGGTGATGCTGATTCTAAAAAACACATGGAGGTTTTGCCTTATAAGGGTGAAAAACTATTTGGGGACGGTCTCTCGGACCTCGTATCCACAGCAACTGCTGGGAAGTCGACTTTTTTGCCTCAGGTTCCCTCACAGCCTAAGAAAGCACCGTATTATCAAATGCAGTCCTTTCGGCCTCAGAAAGGCAAGCGGGTCAGAGGAGCATCCTTTCTGGGCAGAGGCAAGGGTAGAGGAAAGAAGCTGCACCAGGCAGCCAGTTCCCAGGAACAAAAATCCTCCCCTGCTTCCACTAAGTCCACCGCATGACGTTGGGGCTCCACAGGCGGAGCCAGGTGCGGTGGGGGCGCGTCTCCGAAACTTCAGCAACCAGTGGGTTCGCTCACAAGTGGATCTATGGGCTGTACAAATTGTGTCTCAGGGATACAAGCTGGAGTTCGAGGCGACTCCCCCTCGCCGTTACCTCCAATCAGCCTTGCCAGCTGCTCCCAGGGAAAGGGAGGTAGTACTGGCGGCAATTCACAAGCTGTACCTCCAGCAGGTGATAATCAAGGTCCCCCTCCTTCAACAGGGCAGGGGTTACTATTCCACAATGTTTGTGGTACCGAAACCGGACGGTTCGGTGAGACCCATCCTGAATTTAAAATCCTTGAACACTTATATAAAGAAGTTCAAGTTCAAAATGGAATCGCTCAGGGCGGTTATTGCAAGCCTGGAAGAGGGGGATTTTATGGTGTCGCTGGACATCAAGGATGCTTACTTGCATGTCCCCATTTTCCCACCTCACCAGGAGTACCTCAGGTTTGTGGTACAGAACTGTCATTACCAATTCCAGACGTTGCCGTTTGGTCTCTCCACGGCTCCGAGAATATTTACCAAGGTAATGGCCGAAATTATGATACTCCTTCGCAGAAAGGGAGTTATAATTATCCCGTACTTGGACGATCTCCTCATAAAGGCGAGGTCCAAAGAGCAGTTGTTGGTCAGCGTAGCACTCTCTCAGGAAGTGTTGCAACAGCACGGCTGGATTCTGAATATCCCAAAGTCGCAGCTGATCCCTACGACGCATCTGCTTTTCCTGGGAATGATTCTGGACACAGAACAGAAGAAGGTGTTTCTCCCAGAGGAGAAGGCCCAGGAATTGTCATCTCTGGTCTGGGACCTCCTGAAACCAAAACAGGTGTCGGTGCATCACTGCACGCGAGTCCTGGGAAAGATGGTGGCTTCTTACGAAGCAATTCCCTTCGGCAGGTTCCATGCAAGGATCTTTCAGTGGGATCTGTTGGACAAATGGTCCGGATCGTATCTTCAGATGCATCGGTTGATCACCCTGTCCCCAAGGGCCAGGGTGTCTCTGCTGTGGTGGCTGCAGAGGGCTCATCTTCTCGAGAGACGCAGGTTCGGCATACAGGACTGGATCCTGGTGACCACGGATGCAAGCCTCCGAGGATGGGGGGCAGTCACTCAGGGAAGAAACTTCCAAGGACAGTGGTCAAGTCTGGAGACTTCTCTACACATAAATATATTGGAACTAAGGGCCATCTACAACGCCCTGAGTCAAGCAGAGCCCCTGCTTCAAAACCAATCTGTACTGATTCAGTCAGACAACATCACGGTGGTCGCCCATGTAAACCGCCAGGGCGGCACAAGAAGCAGGATGGCAATGGCAGAAGCCACAAGGATTCTTCGATGGGCGGAGAATCACGTGCTAGCACTGTCAGCAGTGTTCATTCCGGGAGTGGACAACTGGGAAGCAGACTTCCTCAGCAGGCACGACCTCCACCCGGGAGAGTGGGGACTTCATCAAGAAGTCTTCACACAGGTTGTAAACCGTTGGGAACTGCCACAGGTGGACATGATGGCGTCCCGCCTCAACAAAAAGCTAAAAAAAATATTGCGCCAGGTCACGGGACCCTCAGGCGATAGCTGTGGACGCACTAGTGACACCGTGGGTGTACCAGTCGGTTTATGTGTTCCCTCCTCTTCCTCTCATACCCAAGGTACTGAGGATAGTAAGAAAGAGAGGAGTAAGAACTATACTCATCGTTCCGGATTGGCCAAGAAGAACTTGGTACCCAGAACTACAAGAAATGATCTCAGAGGACCCATGGCCTCTGCCTCTCAGACAGGACCTGTTACAGCAGGGGCCCTGTCTGTTCCAAGACTTACCGCGGCTGCGTTTGACGGCATGGTGGTTGAACGCCGGATCCTAGCGGAAAAGGGCATTCCGGATGAAGTTATTTCTACGCTGATAAAGGCTAGGAAAGACGTGACAGCAAAACATTATCACAGTATATGGCGAAAATATGTTGCTTGGTGTGAGGCCAGGAAGGCCCCTACAGAGGAATTCCAGCTGGGTCGATTCCTGCACTTCCTACAGTCAGGAGTGACTATGGGCCTAAAATTAGGATCCATAAAGGTCCAGATTTCGTCCCTATCTATTTTCTTTCAAAAAGAACTGGCTTCACTGCCTGAAGTTCAGACGTTTGTTAAGGGAGTGCTGCATATTCAGCCCCCTTTTGTGCCTCCAGTGGCACCTTGGGATCTTAACGTTGTGTTGGATTTCCTGAAATCACACTGGTTTGAGCCACTTAAGACCGTGGAGCTAAAGTATCTCACGTGGAAGGTGGTCATGCTGTTGGCCTTGGCGTCAGCTAGGCGTGTGTCAGAATTGGCGGCTTTGTCATGTAAAAGCCCGTATCTGATCTTCCATATGGACAGGGCCGAATTGAGGACTCGTCCCCAATTTCTCCCAAAGGTGGTATCAGCGTTTCATTTGAACCAACCTATTGTGGTGCCTGCGGCTACTCAGGACTTGGAGGCTTCCAAGTTGCTGGACGTAGTCAGGGTTTTGAAAATCTATGTAGCCAGGACGGCTGGAGTCAGGAAAACTGACTCGCTGTTTATCCTGCATGCACCCAACAAACTGGGTGCTCCGGCTTCAAAGCAAACTATTGCGCGCTGGATCTGTAACCCGATTCAGCAAGCTCATTCTGCGGCAGGGTTACCGCATCCTAAATCGGTAAAAGCCCATTCCACAAGATAGGTGGGCTCTTCTTGGGCGGCTGCCCGAGGGGTCTCGGCTTTACAGCTTTGCCGAGCTGCTACTTGGTCGGGTTCAAACACATTTGCTAAGTTCTACAAGTTTGATACCCTGGCTGAGGAGGACCTTGCCTTTGCTCATTCGGTGCTGCAGAGTCATCCGCACTCTCCCGCCCGTTTGGGAGCTTTGGTATAATCCCCATGGTCCTTACGGAGTTCCCAGCATCCACTAGGACGTCAGAGAAAATAAGAATTTACTCACCGGTAATTCTATTTCTCGTAGTCCGTAGTGGATGCTGGGCGCCTGTCCCAAGTGCGGACTCTCTGCAATACATGTATATAGTTATTGCTTAACTAAAGGGTTATTGTTATGAGCCATCTGTTACTGAGGCTCAGTTGTTGTTCATACTGTTAACTGGGTATGGTTATCACAAGTTGTACAGTGTGATTGGTGTGGCTGGTATGAGTCTTACCCTGGATTCCAAATACTTTCCTTGTTGTGTCAGCTCTTCCGGGCACAGTTTCCTTAACTGAGGTCTGGAGGAGGGGCATAGAGGGAGGAGCCAGTGCACACCAGATAGTACCTAATCTTCTTTTAGAGTGCCCAGTCTCCTGCGGAGCCCGTCTATTCCCCATGGTCCTTACGGAGTTCCCAGCATCCACTACGGACTACGAGAAATAGAATTACCGGTGAGTAAATTCTTATTTTAAAATCCCTGGACCTTTACTTTAAACGGTTCAAGTTCAAGATGGAATCACTCAGGGCGGTCATCGCCAGCCTAGAAGGGGGAGATTTTTTTTGGTATCTCTGGACATAAAGGATGCATACCTGCATGTCCCCATATATCCTCCTCATCATGCGTACCCGAGATTTGCGGTACAGGATTGTCATTACCAATTTCAGATGTTGCCGTTTGGGCTTTCCACGGCCCCGAGAATTTTCACCAAGGTAATGGCGGAAATGATGGTGCTCCTGCGCAAGCAGGGTGTCACAATTATCCAGTACTTAGACGATCTCCTCATAAAAGCGAGATCACGGGAGAAGTTGCTGAGCAGCGTATCACTTTCACGGAATGTGTTACAGCGACACGGCTGGATTCTCAATATTCCAAAGTCGCAGATGAATCCTACAACTCGTCTGCCCTTCTTGGGCATGATTCCGGACACAGACCAGAAATGGGTTTTTCTTCCGAAGGAAAAAGCGCAGGAACTCATGACTCTAGTCATGAACTTGTGGAAACCAAAACAAGTGTCAGTACATCATTGCACTCAAGTTCTGGGAAAGATGGTGGCAACATATGAAGCCATTCCACACGGCAGATTCCATGCAAGGGCCTTCCAATGGGACCTATTGGACAAATGGTCCGGGTCGTATCTGCAATTGCATCAGCGGATCACCCTGTCCCCCAGGGCCAGAGTATCTCTCCTGTGGTGGCAAAACAGTGCTCACCTTCTAGAGGGCCGCAGGTTCGGCATTCAGGACTGGATCCTGGTGACCACGGACGCGAGCCCCCGTGGTTGGGGAGCGGTCACACAGGGAAGAAATTTCCAAGGACTTTGGTCAAGTCAAGAGACTTGTCTTCACATCAACATCCTGGAACTAAGGGCCATATACAAAGCCCTACGTCAAGCGGAGATCTTACTTCGAAATCGACCAGTTCTGATCCAGTCAGACAACATCACTGCAGTAGCTCATGTAAACCGCCAAGGCGGCACAAGGAGCAGAGTGGCAGTGGCGGAAGCCACCAGAGTACTTCACTGGGCGGAGAATCATGTAAGCGCTCTGTCAGCAGTGTTCATTCCGGGAGTGGACAACTGGGAAGCAGACTTCCTCAGCAGACACGATCTGCATCCGGGAGAGTGGTGACTTCATCAGGAAGTCTTTGCGCAGATTGCAAGTCGGTGGGGACTACCCCAAATAGACATGATGGCATCCCGTCTCAACAAAAAGCTACAAAGGTATTGCGCCAGGTCAAGAGACCCTCAGGCGGTAGCTGTGGACGCCCTAGTGACACCGTGGGTGTTCCAGTCGGTATATGTGTTTCCTCCTCTTCCTTTCATACCCAAGGTGTTGAGGATAATAAGAAGAAGAGGAGTGAGAACAATTCTCATTGTTCCAGATTGGCCACGAAGAACCTGGTATCCGAATCTGCAAGAAATGCTCACAGAAGATCCGTGGCCTCTTCCTCTAAGGCAGGACCTGTTACAATAAGGTCCCTGTCTGTTCTAAGACTTACCGCGGCTGCGTTAAACAGCATGGCGGTTGAACGCCGGATCCTAGCGGAAAAGGGTATTCCGGATGAGGTCATTCCTACGCTAATAAAGGCTAGGAAGGACGTGACGTCTAAACATTATCACCGAATATGGCAAAAATATGTTTCTTGGTGTGAGGCCAGGAATGCTCCTATGGAAGAATTCCGCCTGGCCCGTTTTCTTCACTTCCTACAAACTGGAGTGAATTTGGGCCTAAACTTAGGCTCCATTAAAAGTTCAGATTTCGGCCGTATCCATTTTCTTTCAAAAGGAATTGGCCTCATTACCTGAAGAACAGACTTTTGTGAAGGGAGTACTGCATATTCAGCCTCCTTTTGTACCTCCGGTGGCGCCTTGGGACCTTAACGTGGTGTTAAGTTTCCTTAAGTCACATTGGTTTGACCCACTTAAGACAGTGGAGTTGAAATATCTCACCTGGAAGGTGGTCATGTTGTTAGCCTTGGCTTCGGCTAGGCGAGTTTCGGAATTGGCGGCTTTATCACATATAAAAGCCCCTATCTGGTTTTCCATATGGATAGAGCGGAATTGCGGACCCGTCCTCAATTCCTGCCTAAGGTGGTCTCATCCTTTCATATGAACCAACCTATTGTCGTGCCTGTGGCTACACGTGACTTGGAGGATTCCGAGTCCCTTGATGTGGTCAGGGCTTTGAAAATTGACGTGGCCAGAACGGCTAGGATCAGAAAAACAGAAGCACTGTTTGTCCTGTATGCAGCCAACAAAGTTGGCGGCCCTGCTTCAAAGCAGACTATTGCTCGCTGGATCTGTAACACGATTCGGCAGGCACATTCTACGGCAGGATTGCCGTTACCAAAATCGGTTAAGGCCCATTCCACTAGGAAGGTGGGCTCTTCTTGGGCGGCTGCCCGAGGGGTCTCGGCACTACAGCTGTGCCGAGCTGCTACTTGGTCGGGGTCAAACACCTTTGCAAAGTTCTATAAGTTTGATACCCTGGCTGAGGAGGACCTCCTGTTTGCTCAATCGGTGCTGCAGAGTCATCCGCACTCTCCCGCCCGTTTGGGAGCTTTGGTATAATCCCCATGGTCCTTACGGAGTCCCAGCATCCTCTAGGATGTTAGAGAAAGTAAGATTTTAAACCTACCGGTAAATCTTTTTCTCGTTGTCCGTAGAGGATGCTGGGCGCCCGTCCCAAGTGCGGACTACTTCTGCAAGACTTGTATATAGTTATTGCTTACATAAGGGTTATGTTATAGTTTCATCGGTCTTAGACTGATGCTATGTTGTTTTTCATACTGTTAACTGGGTAGTATATCACAAGTTATACGGTGTGATTGGTGTGGCTGGTATGAATCTTGCCCTTGGATTAACAAAAATCCTTTCCTCGTACTGTCCATCTCCTCTGGGCACAGTTTTTCTAACTGAGGTCTGGAGGAGGGGCATAGAGGGAGGAGCCAGTGCACACCCAAAGTCTTTCTTAAAGTGCCCATGTCTCCTGCGGAGCCCGTCTATTCCCCATGGTCCTTACGGAGTCCCAGCATCCTCTACGGACTACGAGAAAAAGATTTACTGGTAGGTTTAAAATCTTATTTTCTGTTATTAGGCGTGCAGGCAGAGCGGGAATCCCCTCAGTGAGGGGGAGGAGACATTTTACAGACTCTGCTGGCACTGTTAGGAAATAGCAGGCTGAGGGAGTTAGGCAGCAGTCATAGATGTTTATAGTTTTCTCTACATTATACTTGCACTGGCGCTGGGGGATAGATGTGCTGTTTCAGAGTCCACTTTTTTCTCATACGTCCTAGAGGATGCTGGGGTCCACTTCAGTACCATGGGGTATAGACGGTTCCGCAGGAGTCATGGGCACTTTAAGACTTTTCAAGGGTGTGAACTGACTCCTCCCTCTATGCCCCTCCTCCAGACCTCAGTTTAGATTTGAGCCCAGGCAGACTGGATGCACTCCAGGGGAGCTTTACTGAGTTTCTCTGAAAAGACTTATGTTAGGTTTTTTAATTTCCAGGGAGAATTGCTGGCAACAGTCTCCCTGCTTCGAGGGACTTAGGGGGCAGAAGTAGGAACCAACTTCCTGAATAGTTTCATGGCTCTGCTTCTGGCTGACAGGACACCATTAGCTCCTGAAGGGAACTGAACGCTAGCTGCGGCTATGTGCTCACTCCCACAGCCGCCGTCACCCCCCTTACAGAGCCAGAAGTCAGAAGACAGGTGAGTGTAAGAAGAAATCTTCAGACATCGTGACGGCTAAAAGGTACCGCGCAGCGGGCGGGAACGCTGCGCGCCATGCTACCCACACATACACAAGCACTGCAGGGCGCCGGGGGGCGCCCTGGGCAGCATGAAACCTAGTAAAACTGACAAATAAAGGGGCATAAGATGCTGAGGCACAGTCCTACCCCCGCCAGTATAAAAAAATTACCTCATAAATGCTGAGGAGAAACGCGCCATTACGGGGGCGGGGCTTCCTCCTCAGTCAGCCAGCACACTGCTCAGCGCCATTTTCTCGCCTTCCAGGCTGCAGAGAAGAACGCTGGTCCTCCTCCACTGCTGAACCAAGTATCAGGTTGCAAAACTGGGGGCACAGTGAAATTTAGTGCTATATATTGTGTGATTACCATTATAAAAGTGCTGCATGTCAGTGGGCATTTTGTGTTTCACAGACAATTTATTACTGGCGCTGGGTTGTGAGCTGGCAAATCCTATCTGTGTCCTTCTGACAGATTTTACTGTGGGTCTGTCCCCTATAAGTCCCGGAGTGTCTGTGGTGTGGTTGTGCACGTGTATGACATGTCTGAGGCAGGGAGCTCTTCCCCTGAGGGAGCCATTTTAGGGACACAGAGTTGTAATGTGGTGGCACTGCCGGCACACCACGAGCCTGAATGGGTGAAAGAATTACGTGATAGTGTGAATCATATCGGTAAGAGATTAGATAAGTCTGAGTCTCATGCAGAGAGCTGGAGAAAATCAGTGGAAGATGTGATTTTTCATAGTTATGCCTTTTCATACCACAGGCGACCCCTCTGGGTCACATAAGAGACCATTTGCACAAATAGTACATACTGATACCGACACGGACTCTGATTCCTGTGTCGACGATAGTGATTCCAGGGGGATAGATCCTAAATTGGCAAAAAGCATTCAATACATGATTGTTGCTATAAAGGAAATTTTGGAAGTTACGGAAGCCCCTCCTGTACCTCAGGAGAAGGCTTATTTTTATAAAGAAAGAAAAATTTATGTAACTTTCCCTCCTTCTCATGAGCTTAATACACTATTTGAGGGAGTTTGGGTAAACCCTGAAAAGAAATTTCAGATTCCCAAAAGGATTCAGGTTGCTTATCCTTTCCCGGCAGAGGACAGAAAAGATGGGAGTCACCCCCCGTATTAGACAGTGCCCTGTCAAGGTTAACTAAATAGGTGATTCTCCCTGCACCTGGGACGGCTTCACTGAAGGAGCCGGCAGACCGCAAGTTGTAGACTACGTTAAAATCTATTTATGTGGCCAATGGTACGTTGCTCAGGCCTACCATTGCTGGGACGAGATACTCCTAACGTTAGGTCATATCAAAGACGCTGCTGCATACATGCTAGAAGCCATAAAAGATAATAGACTCTTGAGTTCAAAAGACGCTACCATGGCAGTATCAGCTCGGAGGGCGTTGTGGATTCGCCAGTGAAATGTTAATGCAGATTCCAAAAGAAATATGGAGGCTCTCCCGTATAAAGGTGAGGCCTTGTTTGGAGATGGGCTGGATGCGTTAGTCTCTGCGGCTACCGCAGGTAAGTCGACATTCTTGCCTTATGCTCCTGCAGCGGCGAAAAAGACACAGCACTCTCACATGCAGTCCTTTCGGCCCAACAAATACAAAAAGGGCAAATGTTCCCCCTTCTTTGCAGGTAGAGGAAGGGGAAAAGGAAAGAAATCTGCAGCGTCTCCAGGATCGCAGGAGCAGAAATCAACCCCTGCTTCTGCCAAATCTGCAGCATGACGCTGGGGCTCCCTTGCGGGAGTCCGCTCGGGTGGGAGCACGTCTGAAACTTTTCAGTCAGATCTGGTTTCAATCTGGCCTGGACCCATGGGTCTTACAAATAGTGTCCCATGGATACAAACTGGAGTTTCAAGACGTCCCCCCATGCCAATTTTTCAAATCGACCTTGCCAGCTTCTCTTCCAGACAGAGAAGTAGTAACAGCTGCAATTCAAAAATTATGTCAGGATCAAGTCATTGTCCTGGTACCCTTGTCACAGCAAGGAGAAGGTTTTTATTCAAGCCTTTTCGTAGTTCCAAAGCCGGACGGCTCGGTCAGACCAATTTTAAACCTGAAAAATCTGAATCTCTACCTCAAAATGTTCAAGTTCAAGATGGAATCTCTGAGGGCAGTGATTTCCAGTCTGGAGGAAGGGGAATTGATGGTGTCAGTAGACATAAAAGATGCTTACTTGCATGTTCCTATTTATCCTCCTCACCAAGCTTATCTGAGATTCGCAGTACAGGATTGCGATTACCAGTTCCAGACGTTGCCGTTCGGGCTCTCCACGGCACCGAGGGTATTCACCAAGGTGATGGCAGAGATGATGGTCCTCCTTCGACAACAAGGAGTCAATATAATTCCTTACCTGGACGATCTCCTGATAAAAGTGATATCCAGGGAACGGTTGGTGCAGAACATTGCACTCTCCCTGTCAGTACTCCAACAACACGGTTGGATCATGAATTTTCTGAAGTCACAATTGGAACCGACTACAAGATTGTCCTTTCTGGGGATGATACTGGACACAGAAGTACAGAGAGTATTTCTATCAGTAGAAAAGGCTCTGGAAATCCAGAGAATGGTCAAACAGATTTTGAAACCAACAAGAGTGTTAATACATCAATGCATTCGGTTGTTGGGGAAAATGGTGGCGGCCTACGAGGCCATACAGTTTGATCGATTCCATCCCACCTACACATGCACCGGAAGATAATCCTGTCCTCCAAAGCCAGGATTTCGCTCCTGTGGTGGCTACACAGTTCTCACCTACTAGAGGGATGCAGGTTCGGGATTCAGGACTGGGTCCTAGTAACCACGGATGCAAGTCTCCGAGGCTGGGGAGCAGTCACACAGGGGGAAAGCTTCCAAGGAAAATGGTCAAGTCAGGAAACCTGCCTTCACATAAATGTTCTGGAATTGAGAGCCATTAACAACAGCCTTCTACAAGTGGTACATCTTCTTCAAGATCAACCCGTGCAGATCCAGTCGGACAATGTAACAGCAGTCGCGTACATAAACCGTCAAGGCGGAACGAAAAGCAGAGCGGCAATGGCAGAGGTGACAAAGATCCTCCTCTGGGCAGAAAGGCATGCAAGAGCTCTGTCAGCAATTTTCATTCCGGGAGTGGACAACTGGGAAGCAGACTTCCTCAGCAGACACGATCTCCATCCAGGAGAATGGGGCCTCCACCAAGAAGTCTTCACAGAGGTGACAAGTCTTTGGGGGGTTCCTCAAGTAGACATGATGGCATCTCGTCTCAACAAGAGGCTTCAGAGATATTGTTCCAGGTCGAGAGACCCTCAAGCAATAGCAGTGGATGCACTGGTGACCCAGTGGGTGTTTCGGTCGGTATATATCTTCCCTCCACTTCCACTGATACCAAAAGTTCTCAAAATCATAAGAACAAGGGTTCAAGCAATCCTCATTGCCCCAGACTGGCCAAGAAGGGCTTGGTATCCAGATCTTCAGGAGTTGCTTATAGAAGATCCTCGGCCTCTTCCTCCTCGCGAGGACCTGCTGCAGCAGGGGCCTTGTGTGTATCAAGACTTACCGCGGCTGCGTTTGACGGCATGGCTGTTGAGCGCCGGATCCTAGCCCGAAAGGGTATTCCCAAAGAAGTCATCACCACTCTTATTCAGGCCAGAAAAGGAGTAACGTCTAGACATTACCACCGTATTTGGAGAAAATATGTGTCTTGGTGTGAATCCAAGAAGGCTTCTACGGAGGAGTTTCAGTTGGGACGTTTTCTCCATTTTCTGCAGGCTGGTGTGGATGCGGGCCTAAGATTGTGTTCAGTCAAGGTCCAGATTTCGGCCTTGTCAGTTTTCTTTCAAAAACAATTGGCCTCCCTTCCAGAAGTTCAGACATTCGTGAAAGGGGTGCTGCACATCCAGCCTCCTTTTGTGCCTCCAGTGGCACCATGGGACCTTAATGTGGTGTTGCAGTTCCTTCAATAGGATTGGTTTGAACCTCTACAGGAGATAGAATTGAAGTTTCTCACTTGGAAAGTGGTGATGTTTTTGGCCTTGGCATCCGCAAGGCGGGTGTCTGAGTTGGGGGCCTTGTCTTTCCATATGAACCAACCTATTGTGGTGCCAGTGGATACTGACACTTTCACTGAGTCAAAGTCTCTTGATGTGGTTAGAGCTTTGAAAATTTATGTCACAAGAACAGCTCGGATAAGGAAAACAGAGGCTCTGTTTGTCCTGTATGCTCCCAACAAGGTTGGGTGTCCTGCTTCTAAGCAGACTATTGCGTGCTGGATCAGAGGGACGATTCAGCACGCTCATTCCACGGCAGGATTGGCGATACCGAAGTCTGTAAATGCCCATTCTACTAGAAAGGTGGGCTCATCCTGGGCGGCTGCCCGGGGGGTCTCGGCGTTACAACTTTGCCGAGCAGCTACTTGGTCAGGGTCAAACACGTTTGCTAAATTTTACAAGTTTGACACCTTGGCCGATGAGGACCTCAAGTTTGGGAAGTCGGTGCTGCAGGGTCATCCGCACTCTCCCGCCCGTACTGGAGCTTTGGTATAACCCCATGGTACTGAAGTGGACCCCAGCATCCTCTAGGACGTATGAGAAAACAGGATTTAAATACCTACCGGTAAATCCTTTTCTCCTAGTCCGTAGAGGATGCTGGGCACCCGACCCAGTGCGTACTTTACCTGCAGTTGTTAGTTGTTGTTACACGAGTGTTGTGTTTCGCTTATTTTCAGCATGTTGCTGCAAATGGTTCATGCCTGTTGGCATGTGTTATGTTGAATGCCATGTTGTGCGGCATGGTTGAGGTGTGACCTGGTATGAATCTCACCGTTAAATTAAAAGTAAATCCTTTCCTCGAAATGTCCATCTCCCTGGGCACAGTTCCTATACTGAGGTCTGGAGGAGGGGCATAGAGGGAGGAGCCAGTTCACACCCTTGAAAAGTCTTAAAGTGCCCATGGCTCCTGCGGAACCGTCTATACCCCATGGTACTGAAGTGGACCCCAGCATCCTCTACAGACTAGGAGAAAAGGATTTACCGGTAGGTATTAAAATCCTGTTTTTTCAATTATTTATATTATCTTCCAAAGGACTCTGCTGACAGGCCCTGCGGAGGAGGAGCATTACGATTCTCAACCCGGTCACCTCAGGCTATATCAGCAGTTGGTGGTGTGAGGATCATAAACGCCAGGCTGGTTCTTTTTTTTTTATTGATTGGAAATTAAAAAAAAAAAAAAAAAGATAATTCCAGCTTTGTGACTACCAATAGTTCATTGCACCCTACAGCCCTACAGTTTTTATCCATCTATTCTAATAGGGTGAAAGAACTGCTGTTTGGTGTGTGTGTCAACATGTCAAAAGCACCAACCAAGACCACAAAAACTATTATGTATGTACAAAGTGTGAAAAAAAGAACACTTATGTTGGCAGTTCTGGGGTGTGCGACGCATGTTTAGGAATGGATGCTCAACCTTGGAGCAGTGATCCATCTGCATCATGGAAACATACCCTGGCAGATATTTCTAGGGAAATGGCTGAATCCCGCAAGCAACATTTAGAATGGGCTGCAGGTTTTTCCAAAACCATGGAGGAATTCCTAATTAGAGTTACCCCGTCCGCACAGGCTGAAAAACAGGTCCGGAAGGCAGTAAAGAGGCCACTACCTCTCCGGCAGGAAGAATCGGAGGAGAAGGAGGGTCTCATAGAAGATGAGGAGGAGGAAGAGTCAGTTGAGGCAATTATTGATGTCAGTCCTCAGGAGGAGGATGCGGAAGTCAAGGGGTTAGAGTCCCTTATTGTTGAGGTAAAAAAGGTCCTTAACTTTAAGGAGGAAGAGGTTTAGAAACCTGAGGTTTTTGATTTGTTTGAGTCTCAGAAACCACAAATTGCAGTTTTTCCAAAATCAAATGGAAGCAACCGGATCTTCAGAAAATTCACGGCTAACTACCCATTACCCAAGGGTATCATGTCTAAGTGGGAATTTCCGACGATTGTGGATCCTTCCCTGGCTAGATTGTCAAAAAGGACAATCTTACCTATACCAAATGTGACTACTCTTAAAGAGGCCTCAGATCGTAAGTTAGATATTGCACTAAAATATATGTTTGGGGCTGCAGGAGCATCACAAAGGCCTACAATTATTAGTGCTTGGGTGAACAAGGCTATTGTTGCTTGGGCTGGTCAGATTGTTCAGGTTGTAGCGGAGGATAACAACCAGGAAGAGAGAGTTCGTTTAGCGGAGCATATCCGTAAGTCGGCTACATACATTTGCCAAGCCGCAAAGGATGCTAACAGAATAGCATCACGCATCTTGGCTTCGGCCATATCGGCCAGAAGGATTCTGTGGCTCGGTGAATGGCAAGTGGCTTCTGATTCCAAGATGGCAGTGGAGGCGATCCCCTTTGTAAGGGAAACCTTATTCGGTCCAGAGTTAGACAAGTGGATTTCACAGACAACAGTGGGGAAGTTACTTTTCTCTTACGTCCTAGTGGGATCTTGTACTTTAGTACCATGGGGTATAGATCGGGTCCACTGGAGCCTGGCACTTTAAAACTTTTAGTGCGTGTATGTGTGTGCTGGCTCCTCCCCTCTATGGCCCTCCTACCAGACTCCGTTTAGAAAAATGTGCCCAAGGAGCCGGGTGCACTTCTCTGGAGCACCAGAGATTTTTCTTTAAATTTAATTTACTTTATTATTTTCAGGTAGCTCTGCTTGGCAGACAGACTACCTGCTTCTTGGGACTTAGAGGGGAAACCGAACCAACCTCCTGAGGGTTAATGGTTCGTAATCCCAGCTGACAGGACACTGAGCTCCTGAGGTACTGATCACACATCATTAGTAAGTGTGCCCACGCCAGCAGCTTGCCGCCACGCTCTAACTGATGCCGAAGATCCAGGTGCGGTGGGTCTTACACCGGGGTCCCGGTTAGCTTTATGTCAAAAGGACGTCCTTTCATCGGAAATATGACTCGCTATTTGTCCTTTATGATGCCTCCAGGATTGGTAGGACAGCTTCTAAGCAGTCTATTGCTCGTTGGCTCAGGTTGACCATTCAACAGGCCTATATTTCGTCGGCTCTGCCCTTGCCGACGTCTATTCAGGCCCACTCGACAAGGTCGGTGGGGTCTTCCTGGGCGGCTGCCCGGGGGGGTTTCGGCCCTACAATTGTGCCGAGCTGCAACTTGGATT
This sequence comes from Pseudophryne corroboree, assembly GCF_028390025.1. Classification (NCBI taxonomy): domain Eukaryota; kingdom Metazoa; phylum Chordata; class Amphibia; order Anura; family Myobatrachidae; genus Pseudophryne; species Pseudophryne corroboree. The sequence continues at coordinate 499,458,229 of NC_086449.1, read as the reverse complement.
GGTTCGAGCACGTTTGTCAAATTCTATAGGTTCGGTATCTAGGCCAAGGATGACCTTCGGTTTGGTCAGGCGGTTTTACAGGAGTCTCAGCACTCTCCCACCCGTTTGGGAGCTTTGGGACTTCCCCATGGTACTAAAGCACAAGACCCCAGTATCCACTAGGACGTAAGAGAAAATAGGAATTTAATACCTACCAGTAATTCCTTTTCTATTAGTCCGTAGTGGATACTGGGCACCCGCCTCAGTGCTTCGTTCCTGCTTACCTGTGTAAGTATTTGGTTGGACCGACGTTGCGGTCCCATTATGTTGTTGGGATAGCCGTGCTATCCGGGTTAGGTTGGTGTTGCTATCCTCTGTTCTGGTTAGCGCCCTCCTTTTGGTTCTAGTTGTGTGTTGGCTTGTTGCCTCACCGCTGTTGTATTGTTCTTCTCTCATATTATGTCCGTCTCCTCGGGCACAGTTTTCCTAGACTGAGTCTGGTAGGAGGGGCATAGAGGGGAGGAGCCAGCACACATACACACACTAAAAGTTTTAAAGTGCCAGGCTCCAGTGGACCTGATCTATAGCCCATGGTACTAAAGTACAAGACTCCAGTATCCACTACAGACTAGGAGAAAAGGAATTACCGGTAGGTATTAAATTCCTATTTTCTGCCTACCACGTATCCTAGAACCACTCTACCGGTCAGGAGAAATTATTCTGGTCCGGTGTTCAATTAATTTAGGTCTCAATCCTTTCAAGCTAGAGGAAGAGGTTTTGGTGGTTAAGCTTGTGGAAGCAGAGGTAGAGGCCATTCCCAGACCACAACCAGAAAGCAGGACCCTAAACCTGCTGACAAGACCGTAGCATGACTGTCTCCCAGCTCACCTTGGGTCTCCTATGGTGGGCGCACGGTTGGAAAGGTTTCAGGACACCTGAGCCGAAACCTCACCAGAAGTCTGGATCAACAATATTATCTCCCAGGGATACAGGATAGATTTTCTAAACCACCCTCACTCTCAATTCTTTACAACAGGCCTTCCTCAATGTCCACAGAAAGCTAGGGCATTAGATACTGCTATTTAAAAGTTACTTCAGACGGAAGTAATTATGCCTGTTCCGACTTCTCAAAGAGGAACGGGATTTTATTCAAATCTTTTTGTAGTGCCAAAACCAGATGGTTCAGTCAGGCCAATTCTCGATTTAAAAGTTTTAAATCAGTTTCTGAGAATGTACAGGTTCAAGATGGAGTCAATACAGTCGGTTATTGCGGGACTGGAACAAGAAGAGTTCATAGTGTCCATGGACATAAAGGATGCGTACCTCCATGTTCCAATTTGGACCCCACACCAAGCCTATTTACGGTTTGCAGTGGACAAGAATCACTACCAGTTCAGATCCCTACCTTTCGGCCTATCATCATCCCGAGAATCTTCACAAAGATCATGGCTGTCATGGTCGCGAAATTGAGATCGTTAGGGGTAACGGTCATCTCGTATCTGTACGACCTTCTGATCAAGGCTCCCCCTCAGGACCAGTTGATCAGGGGTGCTCAGACCACTCATCAGTTTCTGATTCGACACAGCTGGATCGTGAATTTCAAAAAATCCAACCTACAACCAACGCAGAGGATTCCAATTTCTGGGTCTCATTTTAGATACGATACATCTGAAAGTGTTTCTCCCAGAAGACAAGATTCAGACATCAAGGAAATGGTACGTCAGGTTCTGCAGAGTCAGACGGTCTCTCTGCATTTTTGTTTAAAGCTTCTTGGAAAGATGGTGGCATCCTTCGAAGTGATCCAATACGGCAGGCTTCATTCCAGACCTTTTCAGATGAATCTGATTGCCCAGGGGGCAGGCGTGCACTGGTTTCTCCGGCAAAGGATTCACTTGTCGCCACAGGTCAGCACCTCCTTAATTTTGTGGTCGGGCCACTGGAACTTGGCAGCGGGGAAAAGGTTTGGAATCTGGGATTGGAAGATTCTGACAACAGATGCCAGTCTCAGGATGGGGAGCAGTACTGGAAAACCACCAGTTTCAGTGAAGATGGTCACCGCAGGAGAGCAGAATTCCAATAAATATTCTGGAACTAACAGCCATTTACAATGCACTTCTTATGGCAGAAGACCTAGTGAGGGCTCAACACGTGAGAGTAAAGTCAGCTAATGTGACGGCAGCGGCATACATAAACCATCAGGGAGGAACAAAAAGCCGCATGGCTTTAAAAGAGGACACAAGGATCCTGTCTTGGACAGAAAAGTGCAACATAATCCTGTGAGCAGTCTTCATTCCAGGGGTAGAAAATTGGGAAACAGACTACCTCAGTCACCAAGGTATGCATCCAGGGGAGTGGTGTCCACACCCACAGGTTTTCGAGGCAGTAGTACAAAGGTGAGGTCTACCGCAGATGGACCTTATGGCCTTGCAGGAGTTGGCACTCGGACCTGAGGGGACTCCTGGCGGAAGATCCTTGGAGGCTGCCTCAGAGAGAAGACCTCTTGCCCATTCCTTCACCCAGACCTGAACCGTCTACGTTTGACGGCGTGGTTCTTGAGACCAGGACTCTGAGAGACAGGGGTATTGCAAAATCGGCTATCACCACTATGTTAGCTGCAAGGAAACAGTCACTGCTGCACATTACTATAGAATATGGAAGCAGTACAAGGACTGGTGTCAGTCTAAAGGGTGGAATTCCAGAGAGTTCCACCTTAATAGATTTTTGTGGTTTCTCCAAAATGGTTTAGATGGAGGTTTGAGGATGGGATCCTTGAAGGTACAAGTCTCGGTCCTCTCTATTCTGTTTCAACAACATCTGGCGTCCTTACAGGAGGTTCAGACATTTTTACAAGGTGTGTTGAGGATACAACCACCTTTTCGTCCTCCCACGGCTCCTTCAGATCTAAATTTAGTGCTCATATTTTAAATTGGCAGTTTTCGAGCCATTGGCGAAAGCAGATCTTAAATATATATCCTGGAAAGTTACCCTGCTCTTAGCTTTGGCATCAGCAAGAAGGGTCTCAGAGTTGGGCACTCTATGGTGTAATAGTTCCTTTCTCGTTTTTCATGAGGACACAGCGGAGCTCCGTACAAAAGCAGAGTTTCTCCCTAAGGTGTGATAGTGCCGATTTATTACCTTATAACATTCACTATATGTGGGTAAGAGACTCGGTACGCAATTGGCGTATGGGGTACCGTAAGGGTACGCACTTAGCGTAGCAGATGCTTAGCCGTGGTCGAGACGCAAATGCGGCACGCTCGCTCACAGCTAACGCTTGGTGTCGAGCACGCTATAGGCGGCCGACTACCGTAATGCTACGCTACTAGCGTAGCGGACGCTCGTGACCACGAACGGAACACAAGCGGCGCAGACGCTCAGGGGATGACACTCAGTAAACCTTGTATGCAACACACTGAAAGATTGAGTATATACTGTAAACCTTACTACTGAAATACTGTAGCGATATAACGCTGCTTAACCTTGTTAATTTGAAAGCTGCTTGAGCGATTGAGACGCTCCGATTACCCTCAGCAATGTAATAAACACACAATACCTTGCTAAGGCTCCAAAACCTTTACTAACGAGATTTAGTTATATCAAAAGGGGAAAACAGTTAACAGTTCATACACTACAGGCTAACATCAATATCTAAGCAGAATAACTACACATAAATATATAATAGCGGCACAATCGCAAACAATAACATACAATGAGAGAGAGAGAACGTGGCAAAATACAGTCAGAGTTTTAGAATGGTCACAGAGAATAACTTACACACACTGGGGAATGATCGCTGCGCAGTCCTGGTACCAGCTCCGAGTTAGTCAAGATGAAAACCGTTTGTGGAGAGAAGACTGAGCTGGCCAGGCTGGCTGTCCTTATATACACTGCGTACAGTATACTACAAAGGGACCTATAATCTCATTGTTCATTGGACACAGGAATGTCTCCTCGCATCATAACAAAAGGTCATAGGTTAGTTTGAACAGGTGGGCTGTGACTATATCAAACTGCTCAGGTGGGAGGGAATCTCAGAATTCCCGCCGCATGGATAATGAACCGCAAATATAGTAAATGTCCAGAAACTACTAATAGACATAACTATACGCAGGAGCGATTAATCTTTACCTAACCAGCACCGGATTGTTTCTAATAAAATGTTCTTTAGTTAGGTACCAAACACAACTGCTCAAGCCCTGTCTGACCCTTCGTACCATGCAAAGAGGAATTCCTGTGTCCAGCGACCAGTTACAATAAACAAACTTACAGTTATTATTAAGGGGAACATTACCTATAAAACATACTATTTGGATTTACTATGTAACGATTGAGTCGCCCGCTAGACGCACACAAACTCTACCGTAAATGCACATACCATGCGCTCGAGCGCATGGCCGAGGAGGCGCCGTCACGCAACTGCGAATATGCGCACGCACGGGAGAGAATGTGCACGTGTATCTTAGACCAAGCACGCGCATGGGGTGGATATATGGCAACGTGTAGCATGATATTTTTCCGACTTTGACAGGTGTTTTCAGGTTTCCACATTAATCAGCCTATTATGGTCTCTTTCTTCCAGGGGCTTCTAAATAGACTCTAGCCAGATTGATACGATTTACCATCAGACAGGCTTATATCTCTAGTGGTAAGAGGGTCCCATTTGGGGTAGGTGCTCATACCACCAGATCAGTGGGTGCTTCATGGGCAGCAGCTAGAGGAGCCTCCACTCACACACGTTCACTCTATTCTACAAGTATGATACGTTTGCGTCTAGGGATACCAGGTTTGTACGTTTGGTTCTGCAGGCTTCGGACAGTATATTTGGGATGTCCCCAGCTGCCTGAAGAGTTCCAGTGTCCCCTAGTGGATGAAAGAGAAAAGAGGATTTTGGTACTTACTGATAAATCCATTTCTCTGAATCCATTTGGGGACACTGGACGCCCCACCTCTGTGCTGTCAACCTGCATGTTCTTGTTAAATTTAGTTCAGACAGTTTTCATGATTATGTTAATGGTTCTTGGTTGCTGTTTGACTTGTTGCTACGGTTGGTTCCTTTCCATAAGGCCTTAATTTTCATGTTCCCTCTTCTCTCCGTAAAAATTTTCAAACTGAGGGATTATGAGGCGTGAAGGGGGAGGAGCCAGCTGTACATAAATTTGTTATTTAGATTGTGCTACCTCCGGTCTGCATACTTCACACCCCAGCTGTCTGAAGAGTTCCAGGCCCTCATTCCGAGTTGATCGCTCGCTAGCTGCTTTTAGCAGCCGTGCAAAAGCTAAGCCGCCACCCTCTGGGAGTGTATCTTAGCTTAGCAGAAGTGCGAACGAAAGGATCGCAGTGCTGCTACAAAAAAAGATTGTGCAGTTTCAGAGTAGCTCGAGACTTACTCCTAGCTAGCGATCAGTTCAGACTATTTAGTTCCTGTTTTGACGTCACAAACACGCCCTGCGTTCGCCCAGCCACGCCTACGTTTTTCCAGCCACTCCTGCGTTTTTATCTGGCACGCCTGTGTTTTTTCACACACTCCCCGAAAACGGTCAGTTACCACCCAGAAACACCCACTTTCTGTCAATCACTCTGAGGCCAGCAGTGCGACTGAAAAGCGCCGCTAGAGCTTGTGTAAAACTGCATCGGCTTTTGTGAAATTACGACGCGCGTGCGCAGTGCGCCCCATACGCATCAACAGAATTGCCGTTTTATAGACTGATCGCTGCGCTACGAACGAAAGCAGCTAGCGATCAACTTGGAATGAGGGCCCCAGTTTCCCCGAGTGGATTCAGAGAAATAGATTTATCAGTAAGTACCAAAATCCTCTTTTCTGGAAATGTAAAGTCTTCTAAAAAAACAAAAACAAACCCAGGTATAATGTGGATGGCTGTGCATAAATAATTAGAGAGATTAGTGTTGGACTTTGATGAGCCCAAAAAGTACCAAAATAGAAAAACAGCAATCGGTTTAAGAAGCAAAAGTTTTGTATCTGAAGAAATAGATACATGCGAAAGCATGAAGTTATCAGTGCAGTTTAATATGTGTAAATGTTCTAGACACAGACATTATGGGGGGAATTCAAATGTTTGAAAAGTTGGTTGGGTGTCTGTTTTTTCCTGTCTATTAGATAGGAAAAAACAGACACACCCAACTGACTTTCAAACATTTGAATTCCCCCCATTGTGTTGGGGGGATAGGGAAAAGTACCATGTAAACAAAGTGCAATGATTTTTGTATAAAGTGTGTTTAATATTTATATTGTTTATCTTATTTTTAGGAGTTACCGACTTCCTCTAGTTCTCCACAGGAAAAAGAAAATGTAAAGGAAAATACTGATGTTTGTGAAGAAGAAAATGAGTGTAAAGGTGTCCAACAGCAGAAACAACAAGCTATCGTACAGAAAGACCTGGTACTTTTTAGTTTCTGTCTTTTAAGAAACATTGATATTAGTTAAGACTTTTTGGCCCAGATTTATCAAGCCTTGCAGAGTGATAAATTGCACAGTGATAAAGTACCAACCAATCGGCTCCTAAATGTAATTTCTGCAGCAGGATATATTGGTTTCCACAGGAACACATTGGGGTGTAGAGTGGATCTTGATCCAGAGGCACCAACAGGCTAAAGCTTTAGGCTGTCCCAGGTTGCATTGGGGCCTCCTCTATAAACCCCGCCTCCATGCACTAGAGCTCAGTTTTCGAGTTGGTGCCTGCAGCAGCAGGTCACCTAACAGGAGGGCTGTACTGGGCAGCCCTGAAAAAGCTTCTAGGAAGATTTTTTCTCTGGGCTGTCAGCTCTGTATGTCAGGGTGACACTTCAGCGCTGCAGCTCCACCACCTCCCAAGCGGCGTCTCATACTACCGCGGCTCAGTTCCCGTGTACTTTAGGCGGAGATGCTCCGGCTTAGGCACACTGTCTCAGATGCTCTCCTGGTTCACGTGGCTGCTACAAGGAGGAGATAAGAGGGTGCCCTAGACGGGACCCGTCATTAAATCGCGTTCCGTCCGTGACCTAGGGAAACTGGTTGCGGCTCTGGCGTGGACAATGTCTCCAAGCAGGGATCCCACTAGACCACCTGGGCATCTGAGTACAGGTCGGGTGTACTAACACCCCATTAATAAGACTCACAGTACCTGGGGTGGAAGTCCAGCATAGGGGAGGTGGTGCTTGACCTGTAGCCCCTCCCCCGGCCCAGGGCACTATCTCTGAGCAGATTTTGCCGCCCTGGTGCTGCCTCACACTATCCCTCACTCCCTGCCTGAGACGCTGGGCGCCATCTTCTGAGCACAGCTGCGGTTGTTGGTCTCTGGGACTGCAGGGCAAGGTCTCCATTGTAAAGCCGCCTGTATACAGCGCCGTGACTTTACAAACACTTGAGTATTCTACATGTCTTGATACAGACAGCGTTAGTTAAGAAAAAGTGTACCTGTTACAGAATTTATTTATTTATTTATAACAGTTTCCTATATAGCGCAGCAAATTCTGTTGCACTTTAGAACTGGTCACAATTAGAAGACAAAACTGGGTAAAAACAAACAGTCATAGAGGTAGGAAGGCACTACTCGCAATCTCTGGGGAAATAGGCATTGATACACAAGGATATGTGCTATCTATTGCATAGTTGTCCACCAGATTGTAGAGGTTCTTGGTGGGCTGCATGATATCGCATCACAGCAGTGATGAACCAGGGTCAGGAGGAAAGGAGAGTGAAGAAAGAAAATATGTGAGGATAAGTGTGGACTGTACTGTGGTGATATAATTGGATAGGAAAGCTATGAAGGTTCTGAAATTTGATAAGCTTGTCTGAATAGGTGAGTTTTCAGGGAGCGCTTGAAGGTTTGAAGACTAGAGGAGAGCAGGGCCGGCCCGACCATTACGCTGACTACGCAGCTGCGTAGAGCGCTGCATTGTGGAGGGCGCAGCGGATCACTTAACCAGCAGGTGCCCGTCTCCTTCACAGTGCCTGCATTAGCTCTGTGCACCAGCAGAGGGAGTCAGAGCCTCTGTGTGCGGTACTGTGGAGGCACCTGCACTGTGTCACCCAGGGAGCCACCTGTCGCACATCAGCTAGAGGTTCCGCTCCCCCCATCCCACCTAGGGCCAGATTGACACACAAGGGGCCCCACACAGGTCAGTCCGTGTGGACACAGTAACAGGCCTTTCTGTGCAGTCTGTAAGAAAGCCGCATTAGGCAGTGTCATGGGCAGCTTTGTGTGAAGGTGGCAGGGTACAGGCAGTATACAGAACATCTATGTGCGAGGACCCAAAATGGAGATACAGAATGTGACTGCTGAAGTGATATGTAGTTGCGGCTGTGCTCAGTCCTTGCTCTGTGGCTGTGTGTACACTATGCACACAGATGAGGAGCTGGAGCAGCAGTCCTGAGTCCCTTTTTATTACATGCTTAAGGGACTTGGGAGACATTCTGTAGCATGTAAGGACCATGCATTCTGCAGCAGGAGACATTTCTGGATGCTCTAAATCAGCTAGAGGCCTCAACCAAAGGTAAGCACCCATGGACTCTATGTGGCATGGTGGGGGGGGATCATTGGGACATAATGTTAATAAAAAGGGGCTTTATTTACAATGAGCTGACATGAGAACATAATAAAGTGGACTCCGTGTGGCATACTGGGAGGCACTTTGTGGCACTGGGTCATAGTATTAATATGGGGGTTCTGTGTGGTATAGTGTGGGTGGGCAATATGTGCCATACTGGGGCAGTACTGGTGTACTGGAGTAGGCTGTTTTTCATACTGGAGGCACAGTGGGGCATAATGCTTATACTGCATGCACAATGTAGCATGTTGGGGACATTGTGGCATAAAGTTCATACTGGGGGTACAGTGTAGCATGATGTTTATAATTTTATTGTTCGGGGACCCTACAAATTAGTTGCCCTAATCTGGCCCTGATCCCACCTGTCGCCTCGCTCTGCAGGTTAGTGTGTGCGCTGTTACCTTGTCATATATGCTGCGCCCCCCCGCACTCTCATCACTAGTGTCAGGGATAGATCCCACTGGCCCGGGCTTAATGAGCCAGCAGTGCCAGAGACGGATTTTGCACAAGGCGAACCAGGCAAACAGTAGCTAGACACCACAGAGCCAACAGAGCTGTTGGAGGGCTGGTGTGAGTGTGTGGGCTGAGAGGAAAGTCCGGGCGCCAATAGCATCAGGGGTTGGGGCTGGGAGAGAAGCTGTTTGCCTGGTACCAGGAAGCTGTCTGTGTCTGAGACATAGGCTGACCCAGGGGTTATGGCTAAAACCAAGTTGGGGAAAGGACCTTTGACGTCACTAGGGGGAGGAACAAGGCCCGAACATAGTACCCGAAATGTACCCTTGTGGGTTTGCTTCACTCGACACAGGTTTACTAATGGGAACAGTTGGTGGCGTGGATAATGAAGTTACTATCCTGCCGGCCTTGCTCCTCCCCCTGATGTCAGAGGTCCTTTAGCCCACTTGGTTCTAGCATCTACCCTGACTCAGGAGGTGCAGAGGGGGAGGGGCAAGGCACCTGTACCTGCTCCGTTCAGTGACAGGAGGGAGAACAGCTGCGGGAGACCACCTAGCCAACACACCACAGCCACTGAAAGCACAGCTGCTGGATCAGGTGAGTAGAGCAAATAGAAGCTGCATTTAACAGGCAGCGGGGAACTCGTGGGGAGGGGAAGGGTGACAGACTGACAGTGGCTGGTAAAAATAGATGGGGTGAAAATACAAATGGTTAGTGCAGAAAGTGGATACAGAAGTTTGTCATATACTCCAAGTCCTCTTTTTATGTTGTTGTTTTTTTTTTTTTGTAGCTTTCATTGTGGAGTTTGCTCAGGCAGTTGTTTTAGTTGACTTTGGAGTACCATGAAATATATATGTTGGACTATGTTTATGGAAAAAACTTGTGTCATGTTGGAGACACTTACAGGAGAAACAATGTGATGTTCTGGGAAAAAGAGGCTGGTATATAGTTGACTGTGAGGTGGTAATGTAACACATTCTCCAACTCGTATACAATCACATGCCTCTTCCTCAGTCCAGGACAGGATGTAGTTAGCACAACAGAATACCGTCACCGGAATCCCGACAGCTGACATCTTACATGTATGTATCCGGGGGGAGGGTTAGGGTCAGGCTGCGGGAGGGGATGATAGGTTTTATGCTGCGGGAAGGGAGGGTTAGAATTAGGCTGCAGGTAAAGAGGGTTGGGATGTGGGAGGTAAGTTTGGGTTGGGCTGTGGGAAGGTAAATTGGATTTAGGCTGCGGGTAGGGAGGTTAGGGTTAGACTGCGGGTACAGAGGGTTAGGCTGTGGGAAGGGAGGGTTAGGGATAGACTGCGGGTACAGAGGGTTAGGCTGTGGGAAGGGAGGGTTAGGGTCAGAGGCGTCACCGGGTGTGGTGACACCCGGTGCGCACCCCTGATCTCCTGCCGCGATCGCGGCAAAAGGGGCGTGGTCTTACAGTTAGGGGGCGTGGCTTCACGGGGATCCTGGAATCGTCACTCTGGGGGCGTGCCCAGCATCTCCGGAGATGCTGGGCTTTTCCCCCAGAGACGGTCTCAGTGCGCTGTCGGCTCCTCTGCTATGACAGGAGCCGGGTGCTGTAGCAGAATTTCACACTGCAGCACCTGGCTCCTGTCACTGCGGAGGAGCTGACATTTGGTGTCACACCCGGGTGCGGGCCGCACCCCCCGCACTCGCCTTGTGACGCCACTAATTAGGGTTAGACTGCGGGTACAGAGGGTTAGGCTGCGGGAGGGGAGGTTAGGCTGCGGGAAGGGAGGGTTAGACTGCAGGAACAGAGGGTTAGCGTTAGGCTGCAGGAGGGGAGGGTTAGGATTAAACTGCGGGTACAGAGAGTTAGGGTTAGGCTGCAGGAGGGGATATTAGGGTTAGGCTGCGAGAAGGGAGGTTTAGGATTACACTGTGGGAAGGGAGGGTTAGGGGATGGGGAAGGATTAGGCTTATGTTCTATATGAATAACTCTTGAGATTTCCACTGTCAGGATGCCGGTGTCTGTATTCTGTCCGCAGGGATCCAGAAAAGCAACCGTCAAGGACACCTCACTGCTGTATAGGTCTGCAAAATATCTTATCAAGAGGCACCAAAATCTATATTCGCTTACCATAAAAATAAAGCTTGGGCCGGCCCTGGATGAGAGTCTTATTGTACGTGGTAGGGCATTCCACAGAATGGGTGCAGCCGAAGAAAGTCCTGTAATCGTGCATGGGAGCAAGTAATGAGTGTTGATAGACGTAGATCTTGTGAAGAGCGAAGGGGCCGGGTTGGGAGATATTTTGAGATAAGCAGAGAGATGTATGTTGGTGTAGTGTGGTTAATAGCCTTGTGTGTAAGTAACAGTATTTTATATTGAAGACGGTAGAATACAGGTAGCCAATGGAGGGACTGACAAAGTGGGTCTGCAGACGATGAACGTCTAGCGAGGAATATTATCCTTGCAGCTGTATTCAGAATGGATTGTAATGGTGAGAAGACTATTGCAATAATCAATGTGGGAGATAATGAGAGCATGGATTAGGGTTTTAGCAGTCTTTTTGTAAGGTGTGATCGTATTTTGGATATGTTTCTTAGATGCATGTAACATGGTTCTGAGACCGATTGAATATGGGGAGTAAAGGACAGTTCAGAGTCAAGTATGACACCTAGGCAGCGGGCTTGTGGTGTAGGGTTGATTGTAGAGTTCTCAACAGTGATAGAAATATCAGGTTGGTAACTACTATTGGCCGGTGGAAGTATAATTAACTCTGTTTTGGAAATATTGTTTGAGGTGGCGAGATGACATCCAAGATAAAATGGCAGAGAGGCATTCAGTGACCTGGCCCAATACAGATAGAGACAAATCAAGGGAGGATAGGTAGATTTGAGTATCATCTGCGTACGGGTGTAGTATGGTATGCCGGCGGCTGGGCTCCCGGCGACCAGCATACCGGCGCCGGGAGCCCGGCCGCCGGTATACCGACAGCGTGGCAAGCGCAAATGAGCCCCTTGCGGGCTCGCCGCGCTGCGGTCACGGTGGCGCGGTCCCCACGAGGGAGAAAATCTGTCGGTATGCCGGCTGTCGGAATTCCGGCGCCGGTATACAGTGCGGCGGGATCCTGACAGTCGGCAACCTGAAGACCACCCCTGCGTACAGATGATACTGAAATACAAAAGAGCTGATTAGTTTCCCAAGAGATGAGGTATAGATTGAGGAAAGCAGAGGACCTAAGACTGAGCCCTGCGGTACTCCAACTGAAAGAGGTAGCGAAGAAGAGGTGGATTCAGAGAAACGGACATTGAAAGAATGATTAGATAGGTAGGATAGGAACCAAGAGAGGGCCGTGTCCTGAAGACCTAGGGATTGCTGTGTTTGTATGAGAAGAGAGTGGACACAGTGTCAAAAGCAGCAGAGAGATCTAGAAGAATAAGTAGTGAGTAATGGCCTTTAGACTTCGCGGTGACCAGATCATTCACTACTTTAGTCAGTTCTGTCTCTGTTGAGTGTTGGGAACGAAAGCCTGATTGATGTGGGTCCTTAAAGTTGTATGAGTTAAGAAAGTGTGTGAGGCGAGTGTAGGCAAGTTTCTCAAGTAGCTTGGAGAGACATGGTAGCTGAGAGATGGGACGGTAGTTTGAGAGAGTGTTAGGGTCAGAATTTAGTTTTTTCAGAATGGGAGTAATCACTGCATGCTTGAACAGTGAAGGAAAGATACCAGTAGAGAGAGAGATTACATATGTTTGTTAAGGTTGGGATGAGCACAGGAGACAGAGCTTTACTTATTTGTGAGGTTATTGGATCAAGAGGAGAGGTAGTAGAGTAGCAGGATGAGAAGAGTGTTGATACTTCATCTTCATTTGTGGAATCAAATGAAGAGAAAGTGCCAGAGGGTTCAGGTAAGGAATTGACCTCATTGGTTGAGGAAGAGCATACCATTTCATCTTGGATCTTATCAATCTTCTCCTTGAAGTAGGAAGCAAGATCTTGTGCCTTGATAGTGGCTGGCGGGTTGGGTGAAGGAGGGTTGAGAAGTGATTTAAATGTATTAAAAATTCGTTTGGGGTTAGAGGCTTGAGCAGAGATGAGAGTTTGGAAATATGTTTGTTTGGCAGTGTCCAGAGCCTTACGATAAGAGTGGTAGACAGTCTTATATGTGAGGAAGTCACTTGGAATACGAGATTTACGCCACTGGCGTTCAACTTTACGCGACAGTTTTTGTAGGTGTCTTGTTACTTTAGAGTGCTACGGTTGACATCTATGCTTACGTGAAGTGTGATGGGTAGCTGGAGCCACTTCGACAAGGGCTATCTCTAGAGTCTGGTTCAGGTGTGATACAGCCATATCAGGAGAAGTGAATGCAGAAATAGGTGAAAGCAGTTGTTGCAGTGAGGTGGAAGTTCTTAATTGCATTAATATTTCTTCGGGTTTGAGGAGGATTGGAGGATGTTAGCGACACTGAGTTTGAAGTATTAGAGGAGAGCATGCAGTTGATAAGGTTGTGATCTGAGAGTGGGAAAGGAGTGTTAGTGAGTTCAGAAACGGAGCATAGGCAGTGGCCCTCCTGATAAGTAGAGGAGTCAGTCCATTGTGAGAGGCCGAGAGAGGAGGTTAGAGAGTGTAGATTGGAGGCATGAGCAGCAGATTTTGGACTATCAATAGCAATATTGAAATCTCCCATGATAATGGTGGAGATGTCAGAGGATAAGAAGTGAGGGAGCCCAGCAAAAAAATAATCTAGAAATTGTGAGGAGAAACAGGTGAGCGATAGATATCTGCAACACGCAGAGAAAAAGGAGTGTCATTTCTGAAAGAATGTACTTCAAATGATGTAAATGTGAGTGATGGAACTTGTTGTAGAACTGTGTATGCGAAAGATTGCGATAGTAATAATCCAACTCCAGCACCTTTATTGTTACCAGGCCTGGGGGGGGGGGGTGAAGTGGAGACCACCGTGTGACAGTGCAGCAGCGGAGGCCGTTTCTGGTTGTGTTAGCTATATTTCTGTCATAGCCAGCAGGTTGAAGTTGTTCGATATGAAGAGGTCACGAACAGATGTTAGTTTGTTACAAACAGAGCGTGCATTCCATAAGCCACATTTTAGTGATTTGGAGGGTGATGGGAGACGTGATGTTTATGAGGTTAGCTGTATTTCTATATTGCTGTAAATCAGGTAAATGTGAGTGGGGCAGGTGTTGGGGCCTGGATTAGGTGAAATGTCACCAGCTTATAGCAGTAAGAGAGAGAAGTAGATATAGTTGTATGAGGTTTGTGAATTTTTATGGTGTCCAGTTATGGATGTTATTGTTAAAGTACAAAGATGAGTAAAAAGCTCATGAGTGTTAATAAGAGGTGTGTGGATAATTGAGGCGGCAATGTGTACAGAAGGGTGGGTTGCAGGGAAAGTAGTTAATGTTACTTTGGAGAGAATACCATGGATTGCAATGAAGTACAACAATTTGAGATGCATGGTGTGTTTGCGAAAGAAGGTATTGAGGCTAGAGCATGAATGTATGTGCAGGTTTTTAAGTTGAACATTCAAATACTTGATTACTGGTGTTGTTCAGCTGTTCATTTACAAACACCTTATGAATGTGGATGCACGTTGACCAGCACAGCTGATCCTAGATTGCATGTAATGAACACTATGGCTAATTAATACAGGCTACCAATGAGAAAAATGTGATGTTGATGAAAGGCAATAGATTACAATGTATTGGACTAGACAAACAGGCATATAGACCTTCATGAAGTATGGATTAATAAGTCAAATTTTAAGTACAAGTATTATAATTGCATGCAATTCATGATAGAGGAAAAGTTGCTAAGCATAGATTGTTTGCATAGTGATCACAAAGTGAGGGTTGCAGAGTAATACAGGTTGAGTATCCCATATCCAAATATTCCGAAATACGGAAGATTCCGAAATACAGACTTTTTTGAGTGTGAGTGAGATAGTGAAACCTTTGTTTTTTGATGGCTCAATGTACACAAACTTTGTTTAATACACAAAGTTATTAAAAATATTGTATTAAATGACCTTCAGGCTGTGTGTATAAGGTGTATGTGAAACATAAATGAATTGTGTGACTGTAGACACACTTTGTTTAATGCACAAAGTTATAAAAAATATTGGCTAAAACTACCTTCAGGCTGTGTGTACAAGGTGTATATGTAACATAAATGCATTCTGTGCTTAGATTTAGGTCCCTTCACCATGATTTCTCTGACGTCCTAAGTGGATGCTGGGACTCCGTAAGGACCATGGGGAATAGCGGCTCCGCAGGAG
The DNA here is from genome assembly GCF_028390025.1 of Pseudophryne corroboree. Lineage (NCBI taxonomy): Eukaryota > Metazoa > Chordata > Amphibia > Anura > Myobatrachidae > Pseudophryne > Pseudophryne corroboree. The sequence continues at coordinate 499,442,991 of NC_086449.1, read as the reverse complement.
ACTGGGCACAACTAAAGAAAGCTTTAGGACTACCTGGTGTGCACTGGTTCCTCCCACTATGACCCTCCTCCAGACCTCAGTTAGAATCTTGTGCCCGGCTGAGCTGGATGCACACTAGGGGCTATCCTGAGCTCCTAGAAAAGAAAGTATATTTTAGGTTTTTTTATTTTCAGTGAGATCTGCTGGCAACAGACTCACTGCTACGAGGGACTAAGGGGAGAAGAAGCGAACCTACCTGATTGGAGCTAGTTTGGGCTTCTTAGGCTACTGGACACCATTAGCTCCAGAGGGATCGAACACAGGACCCGACCTCGATCGTTCGGTCCCGGAGCCGCGCCGCCGTCCCCCTTACAGAGCCAGAAGCATGAAGATGGTCCTGAAAATCGGCGGCAGAAGACTTCGGTCTTCGACAAGATAGCGCACAGCACTGCAGCTGTGCGCCATTGCTCCTCATGCACACCTCACACTCCGGTCACTGATGGGTGCAGGGCGCTGGGGGGGGCGCCCTGAGCTGCAATATTCATACCTTGGCTGGCAAAAAATCACAATATACAGTCCCAGAGGCTATATATGTGATAAATACCCCTGCCAGAATCCATAAAAAAGCGGGAGAAAAGTCCGCCGAAAAAGGGGCGGGGCTATCTCCCTCAGCACACTGGCGCCATTTTCTCTTCACAGTGCAGCTGGAAGACAGCTCCCCAGGCTCTCCCCTGTAGTTTTCAGGCTCAAAGGGTTAAAAAGAGAGGGGGGGCACTAAATTTAGGCGAAAAATTGTGTATTATAGCAGCTATAAGGGAAAAATCACTGTGGGAAGTGTGAATCCCTGTATTATATAGCGCTTTGGTGTGTGCTGGCATACTCTCTCTCTGTCTCCCCAAAGGACTTTGTGGGGTCCTGTCCTCAGTCAGAGCATTACCTGTGTGTGCGCGGTGTGTCGGTACGGCTGTGTCGACATGTTTAATGAGGAAGGTTACGTGGAAGGCGGAGCAGATGCCGATAAATGTGATGTCGCCCCCTGTGGGGCCGACACCAGAGTGGATGGATAGGTGGAAGGTATTAACCGACAGTGTCAACTCCTTACATAAAAGGCTGGATGACGTAACAGCTGTGGGACAGCCGGCTTCTCAGCCCGCGCCTGCCCAGGCGTCTCAAAGGCCATCAGGGGCTCAAAAAACGCCCGCTACCTCAGATGGCAGACACAGATGTCGACACGGAGTCTGACTCCTGTGTCGACGAGGTTGAGACATATACACAATCCACTAGGAACATCCGTTGCATGATCTCGGCAATGAAAAATGTTTTACACATTTCTGACATTAACCCTAGTACCACAAAAAAGGGGTTTTATATTTGGGGAGAAAAAGCAGCCAGTGTTTTGTTCCCCCATCAGATGAGTGAATGAAGTGTGTGAAGAGGCGTGGGTTCCCCCGATAAGAAGCTGGTAATTTCTAAAAAGTTACTGATGGCGTACCCTTTCCCGCCAGAGGATAGGTCACGTTGGGAGATATCCCCTAGGGTGGATAAGGCGCTCACACGTTTGTCAAAAAAGGTGGCACTGCCGTCTTAGGATACGGCCACTTTGAAGGAGCCTGCTGATAAAAAACAGGAGGCTATCCTGAAGTCTGTATATACACACTCAGGTACTATACTGAGACCTGCAATTGCCTCAGCATGGATAGTGCTGCTGCAGCGGGGTCTGTTACCCGGGTGTAGTACGGGTGACCGGCGGTCTCCTGACCGCCGGTCACCTTACCGACGCCGGGATCCCGGCAGCATACCGACGCCGGGATCCCAGCGGGGAGGGGCGAGTGCAGCAAGCCCCTTGCGGGCTCGCTCCGCTCGCCACGCTGCGGGCTCGGTGGCGACCTGCGGTCGCCACGGGTTCTATTCCCACTCTATGGGTGTCGTGGACACCCACGAGTGGAAATAGTCCCTGTTGGTCGGCATGCCGACCATCGGGATAGTGAGCCGTCGGGCTCACGGAGGAGGTCATGTGACTGTCGGTCAGCCGACCGGCGGTCACATGACTACCACCCCTGTTACCCTGTCAGGTCAGGGATACTATTTTGCTAACCATAGAGCATATTAAAGACGTAGTCTTATATATGAGGGATGCACAGAGGGATATTGCCGGCTGGCATCCAGAATTAATGCAATGTCCATTCTGCCAGGAGGGTATTAGGGACCCGGCAGTGGACAGGTGATGCTGACTTTAAAAGGCACATCTGCCTTATAAGGGTGAGGAATTGTTGGGGATGGTCTCTGGGACCTCGTATCCACAGCAACAGCTGGGAAGAATTTTTTTTTACCTCAGGTTTCCTCACAGCCTAAGAAAGCACTGTATTATCAGGTACAGCCCTTTCGGCTTCAGAAAAGCAAGCGGGTCAAAGGCGCTTCCTTTCTACACAGAGTCAAGGGAAGAGGGAAAAAGCTGCACCAGACAGCCAGTTCCCAGGATCAAAAATCTTCCCCCGCTTCCTCTGAGTCCACCGCATGACGCTGGGGCTCCACAGGTGGAGCCAGGTGCGGTGGGGGCGCGTTTCGGGAACTTCAGCGACCAGTGGGCTCGCTCACAGGTGGATCCCTGGGTTCTGCAAGTAGTATCACAGGGATACAAGCTGGAGTTCGAAGCGACTCCACCTCGCCGTTACCTCAAATCAGCCTTGCCTGCTGCCCTCGGAGAAAGGGGAGGTAGTACTGGCGGCAATTCACAAGCTGTACTTCCAGCTAGTGATAATCAAGGTACCCCTCCTTCAACAAGGCCGGGGTTACTATTCCACAATGTTTGTGGTACCGAAACCAGACGGTTCGGTGAGACCCATTCTAAAATTGAAATCCTTGAACACTTATATACGAAGGTTCAAGTTCAAAATGGAATCGCTCAGGGCGGTTATTGCAAGCCTGGACGAAGGGGATTACATGGTATCACTGGACATCCAGGATGCTTACCTGCATGTCCCCATTTACCCTCCTCACCAGGAGTACCTCAGGATTGTGGTACAGGACTGTCATTACCAATTCCAGACGTTGCCGTTGGTCTGTCCCCGGCACCGAGGGTATTTACCAAGGTAATGGCCGAAATGATGATACTCCTTCAAAAATAAAAAAAGGGAGTTATAATTATCCCTACTTGGACGATCTCCTTATAAAGGCGAGGTCCAGGGAGCAGTTGTTGGTCGGAGTAGCACTATCTCGGGAAGTGCTACAACAGCACGGCTGGATTCTGAATATTCCAAAGTCGCAGCTGGTTCCTACGACGCGTCTACTGTTCCTGGGTATGGTTCTGGACACAGAACAGGAAAATAGTGTTTCTCCCGGAGGAGAAGGCCAAGGAGTTGTCATCTCTAGTCAGAGACCTCCTAAAACAAATACAGGTGTCTGTGCATCAATGCACGCGAGTCCTGGGAAAGATGGTAGCTTCTTACGAAGAAATTCCTTTCGGCAGGTTCCATGCAAGGATCTTCCAGTGGGATCTGTTGGACAAGTGGTCCGGGTCGCATCTTCAGAGGCATCGGCTGATAACCCTGTCTCCAAGGGCCAGGGTGTCGCTGTTGTGGTGGCTGCAGAGTGCTCATCTTCTAGAGGGCCGCAGATTCGACATACAGGACTGGGTCCTGGTGACCACGGATGACAGCCTTCGAGGCTGGGGGGCAGTCACACAGGGAAGAAGCTTCCAAGGACTATGGTCGAGTCAGGAGACTTCCCTACACATAAATATTCTGGAACTAAGGGCCATTTACAATGCCCTAAGTTAGGCTAGACCCCTGCTTCAACACCAGCCGGTGCTGATCCAGTCAGACAACATCACGGCGGTCGCCCATGTATACCAAAAGGGCGGCACAAGAAGCAGGATGGCGATGGCAGAAGCCACAAGGATTTTCCGATGGGCGGAAAATCATGTGTTAGCACTGTCAGCAGTGTTCATTTCCGGAGTGGACAACTGGGAAGCAGACTTTCTCAGCTGGCACGACTTCCACCCGGGAGAGTGGGGATTTCATCCAGAAGTCTTCCAAATGATTGTACACCATTGGGAAAGGCCACAGGTGGACATGATGGCGTCCCGCCTCAACAAAAAGCTAAAAAGATATTGCGCCAGGTCAAGGGACCCTCAGGCGATAGCTGTGGACGCTCTGGTGACACCGTGGGTGTACCAGTCGGTTATGTGTTCTCTCCTCTTCCTCTCATACCCAAGTTACTGAGGATAATAAGAAAAAGAGGAGTAAGAACTATACTCATTGTTCCGGATTGGCCAAGAAGAGCTTGGTACCCGGAACTTCAAGAACTGATCTCAGAGGACCCATGGCCTCTGCCGCTCAGACAGGACCTGCTGCAGCAGGGGCCCTGTCTGTTCCAAGACTTACCGCGGCTGCGTTTGACGGCATGGCGGTTGAATGCCGGATCCTGAAGGAAAAGGGCATTCCGGAGGAAGTCATCCCTACGCTGATTAAAGCTAGGAAAGAAGTGACCGCAAACCATTATCACCGCATATGGCGAAAATATGTTGCATGGTGTGAGGCCAGGAAGGCCCCAACGGAGGAATTTCAGCTGGGCCGTTTTCTGCACTTCCTACAGTCAGGGGTGACTATGGGCCTCAAATTGGGTTCCATTAAGATCCAGATTTCGGCTCTGTCGATTTTCTTCCAGAAAGAACTGGCTTCACTGCCTGAAGTTCAGACATTTGTTAAGGGAGTGCTGCATATTCAGCCCTTTTGTGCCTCCGGTGGCACCTTGGGATCTCAACGTGGTGTTGGATTTCCTAAAGTCGCATTGGTTTGAGCCACTTAAAACCGTGGATTGGAAATATCTCACGTGGAAAGTGGTCATGCTGTTGGCCTTGGCTTCGGCCAGGCGTGTGTCAGAATGGGCGGCTTTGTCATGTAAAAGCCCTTATCTGACTTTCCATATGGATAGGGCAGAATTGAGGACTCGTCCCCAGTTTCTCCCTACGGTGGTATCAGCTTTTCATTTGAACCAACCTATGTAGTGCCTGCGGCTACTAAAGACTTGGAGGATTCCAAGTTGTTGGACGTAGTCGGGGCCCTGAAAATTTATGTTTCCAGGACAGCTGGTGTCAGGAAAACTGACTCGCTATTTATCCTGTAGGCACCCAACAAGCTGGGTGCTCCTGCTTCAAAGCAGACTATTGCTCGCTGGATCTGTAGTACGATTCAGCTTGCACATTTTGCGGCTGGACTGCCGCATCCTAGATCAGTGAAAGCCCATTCCACGAGGAAGGTGGCCCGAGGGGTCTCGGCTCTACAACTTTGCCGAGCAGCCACTTGGTCGGGGTCAAAAACATTTGCTAAATTCTACAAGTTTGACACCCTGGCTGAGGAGGACCTAGAGTTGCCCATTCGGTGCTGCAGAGTCATCCGCACTCTCCCGCCCGTTTGGGAGCTTTGGTATAATCCCCATGGTCCTTACGGAGTCCCAGCATCCACTTAGGACGTCAGAGAAAATAAGATTTTACTCACCGGTAAATCTATTTCTCGTAGTCCGTAGTGGATGCTGGGCGCCCAAGTGCGGATTGTCTGCAATACTTGTATATAGTTATTGTTTAACTAAAGGGTTATTGTTGAGCCATCTGTTGAGAGGCTCAGTTATATTTCATACTGTTAACTGGGTATAGTATCACGAGTTATACGGTGTGATTGGTGTGGCTGGTATGAGTCTTACCCGGGATTCAAAATCCTTCCTTATTGTGTCAGCTCTTCCGGGCACAGTATCTTAACTGAGGTCTGGAGGAGGGTCATAGTGGGAGGAGCCAGTGCACACCAGGTAGTCCTAAAGCTTTCTTTAGTTGTGCCCAGTCTCCTGCGGAGCCGCTATTCCCCATGGTCCTTACGGAGTCCCAGCATCCACTACGGACTACGAGAAATAGATTTACCGGTGAGTAAAATCTTATTATCTCATTATGGTATGCATGTATTCCAAAAAACTGAAAACTCTGATAACCAAAATACCTCTGGTCCCAAGCATTTTGGATAAGGGATACTCAACCTGTATATACATACATTAGAAGTTGCAAAGAAGTTCATTTGTGGTTGTTGTAGGTGCTTGATGTTTCCTTTCAGTTTTCGATAAACACTTATTTCTACACTTTTATTTCTGCACCCTGTCTATGTCAGCCAGGCTGTCAGCCTTGAAACCCTTAATATGTACAGTAGACCAAATACCAAGTGTTTGAATTTTCCCTGATTAAGGCCACACCTCACTACCCATCACCCACAGAGGGGTAGTGAGGAGAGCAATAAATTTAAAACAAACAGATGCTGAGGGGGAGAGATACCATCACAGAAACACAAAACATTAACAGATCAGACTGTTCTTAAAATAATTTCAAATTACCTAAGAATGCAGTAATATTAACTAAGCCCAATGTATCAGTGTCTGCTGGGAGCAGTAGTTACCTAAGAATGCAGTAATATTATCTAAGCCCAATGTATCAGTGTCTGCTAGGAGCAGTAGATACCTAAGAATGCAGTAATATTAATACCCCTTTTCCACTTGCTAGCACGGGTCTCAGCCGGGAACCTGACACGGCTGCGACCCGTGCTAGAACCCCCTTCTACACTGCGCTCACCAACCCGGCATATTGCCGGGTTGGTGACGCTGACGCGGCCGGGGCGGCGCTGGGATATCACATGATCTCCCAGTGCCGCCCTTCCATACACTGTGAACGGGAGCCGTGTCGCATCGACACGGGTTCCGTTTACACTACACAGCTTAACGGGTTGAACACGTGTTCAACCGGCAAGCTACCCGGGTAGGATTCCCGGATCACTTGATCCGGGAATTTGCAGAGGGGGCCGTTTCCACTAGAAAAAAAACATGGTAAATGCGCACCCCCCGCGCATTTAACCGTGTTTTTATAGCTAGTGGAAAAGCGGTAACTAAGCCCAATGTATCAGTGTCTGCTGGGAGCAGTAGTTACCTAAGAATGCAGTAATATTAACTAAGCCCAATGTATCAGTGTCTGCTGGGAGCAGTAGTTACCTGTAGATGAGAAGATGAACATGAAAATAGAAGTTAGATCACAGCCTCTGCAGGGGTTAAATATGATTGATAATAAGTACAGGCTAAGTATAGCCTGATAAACACTTATATTTCTACACTTTGATTTGTACACCCTGCCTATGTCAGCCAGGCTAGGTCAGCCTTGTAGCCCTTAATATACTGTATAATATATTAATATTAATTAATATATTGTATGAGTATTCTAATATATACCTCCGGTCTAGAATTGCGCTGTGATATATATTCTAGTCCAGTGCAGCTTTAATGTTTAATAATTTCTGCATTGCCTGTGACTGTGTGTGCCTGTATCTGCTGTGTGGTTTCACTTTCAGTGTTTCCCAGATATAACTGTATCTATATTCTGTACCCTAAGAGGCTAGGTACGTCTGGGTCTGCTAATATAGTGCGTCACAGTATTTATCCAATACGCATATTTTACTGTATACTCAGTCACAAAATACCGGATTTATTTGCAGGTATTGTACGTAGTCTGGATTTATCGTACTAAGGGGGTAATTCCAAGTTGATCGCAGCAGGAATTTTGTTAGCAGTTGGGCAAAACCATGTACACTGCAGGGGAGGCAGATATAATATGTGCAGAAAGAGTTAGATTTGGGTGGGTTATTTTGTTTCTGTGCAGGGTAAATACTGGCTGCTTTATTTTTACACTGAAAATTAGATTGCAGATTGAACACACCACACCCAAATCTAACTCTCTCTGCACATGTTAAATCTGCCTCCCCTGCAGTGCACATGGTTTTGCCCAACTTCTAACAAAATTCCTGCTGCAATCAACTTGGAATTACCCCCTAAGTCGCTCTGTTGTTGCATATGTACATAATGTCTAACAGAATGACAGTAACTCAGTGGATGCTCCTGCATCATGCAGAGCATGCTCCAGGGATTTACCAGAAGGGGAAGTTTTGTATGATGGTTTATGTACTATGGGGGTAATTCTGAGTTGATCGCAGCAGGAAATTTTTTAGCAGTTGGGCAAAACCATGTGCACTGCAGGGGGGGCAGATATAACATGTGCAGAGAGAGATAGATTTGGGTGTGGTGAGTTCAATCTGCAATCTAAAATGCAGTGTAAAAATAAAGCAGCCAGCATTTACCCTGCACAGAAACAAAATAACCCACCCAAATCTAACTCTCTCTGCAAATGTTATATCTGCCCCCCCCCCCTGCAGTGCACATGGTTTTGCCCAACTGCTAAAAAATGTCCTGCTGCGATCAACTTGGAATTACCCCTTATGTGTCATACACCTCCTAATCAGTCCGCAGCTCCTTGGTCTACTCAGTAGCCACCCTGGGCTGCATTCACTAACCTACCGGGTACTCTGGTAGAACGCCTTATGTTCCCTATGCGACCACCTGTACCACTACAGCCACATATTGTCCCTATGGTTAATCCTCCTTGGGCGGAAAATTTATCTAGCCAGCTGCAACAATTAAATCAGTCCTTGGTTAGACAGATATCCAACCCAAGTCACTCCCGTGCTTCTGGGTCAACTAAGCGGGCTACATTCTCTTCACAGTCCACATACCTCTGTGATGTTTCATCTGAAGTGGAGGGGGAGCATAGGGTCCTGTCAGACACTGGATCTGGTGTTACTGATGAGGATTCTCCCTTGCATGTTGATGTCCCTGCCTTAGTGGTTGCTATTAAACAAATCCTACAAATCTCTGATGATGAGGATTACACTACTGTGGCAAAGAAAACGGATATGTTTAAATGGTAGAAAGTGGTTAAAACTCTGTTACCCCATTCTGACCATTTAGTGGACATCAGACGGGAACCCTGGTCTGCTCCAGGAAAGAAATTCCCTCTGCTTAAACGGGCCTTGGCTCGTTATCTTCTCCCTGCAGAGTTATGTAGCAAGTGGGAAAATCTACCACCGGTGGATTCTCTCGTCACTCGCCTTGTGGTGTCATCCACTCTGCCTTTCACCACTTTCACCTCACTGAAGGAACCGACAGATAAGTGTGTGGAGGGATGCCTGAAGTCTATTTACTCCCTTACAGGAGCTGTACATATGCCCACTATTGCTGCCTCTGGGCTACAAAAGGTATTGATGCGTGGGTTCAGGCATTAGAGGATGAGCTACCCGAAGATATTTCTGACAAGGCCAGACAATACCTGTCTCACATTACCACCGCCGCCTATTACATTCAGGAGGCGTCCTCTGAGGCGGGTGTGTTGGCAGCCAAGGCGTCGACTACGTCTGTCCTGGCTCACCGTATTCTGTGGCTGAGGTCATGGAAAGTGGACCTAGACTCCAAAAAGACCTTGGCGGTCCTCCCCTTTACTGGGGACATTTTGTTTGGGGGGAGACATGAATATAATTGTGTCTGAGTTAGCAGCTGCTAAGACTGCTTTTCTCCCAAATACTGGGGCAGATGTATTAACCTGGAGAAGGCATAGGGAAGTGATAAACCAGTGATAAATGCAAGGTGATAAACACACCAGCCAATCAGCTCCAATATGTAAATTAACAGTTAGGAGCTGATTGGCTGGTGCGTTGTCACCTTGCACTTAACACTGCTTTATCACTGGTTTATCACTTCCTTATGCCTTCTACAGGTTAATACATCTGCCCCACTGATCCTTCTGCACAGAAGGCAAAAGGTACCACTTTTCGTTCCTTTTGGCCCCAAGGGAAAGCAAAACATCAGGCATATCCGAAACAGTCTCGTGCTCCCAACACCACAAAGCCCAAGGCCAAACAATCCTGGGCAACCCGTCAGCCTGCTTCCAAACAAGACAAGCATGACAGGGCGGGCCCGGGAGGCCGATTTCTACAGTTCACCCACGTGTGGTTGAAGACCACTTCAGACGCATGAGTGCTGGAAGTTGTCTCTCACGGGTACGCTGTCTCTTTCAAGAGACGTCCCCATTGCAAGTTTTGCACTATGGTTCTACCTTCGGATCCGTTAAAAGCGTAAGCTTTGCAAACAAGTGTCAATTCTCTCCTGAGTACAGGAGTGGTTGTGCCGGTACCTCAGTCCCAGAGAGGCAGAGGTTATTACTCAACGCTGTTTCTAGTTTCTAAACCAAATGGGTCATTCTGGCCTATACTCAACCTCATTTCCTGAACAAGTTTGTGAGAGTGCCCAGGTTTCGTATGGAAACACTGCGCTCAGTTGTACTGGCTATGGTACCCGGAGACTATATGGTATCCCTGGATATACAGGATGCATACCTGCATACACCTATTGCCATGTAACACCAGCAGTTGCTGCTGTTTGCTGTTGGCAACCATTATCAATTCCAGGGTCTACCATTTGGACTGGCCACGGCTCCTGGGATCTTCACCAAGGTCATGGCTGTTATGACTGCCTATCTCCATCGCCAGAGGATGAGAATCCTGCCGTATCTGAACCACCTGCTGATTCTGGCAAATTACTACGATGTCCTCCTTAGTTATCTGCAAATGACGGTAAACTTCCTGCAAGTCCACGGGTGGCTTATCAATTACCACGATGTCCTCCTCAATTATCTGCAAATGACGGTAAACTTCCTGCAAGCCCACGGGTGTCTTATCATCCTTATCAAGCTTTAGCCTGTTGGTGCCTCTGGATCAAGATCCACTGTCCACCCCAATGTTTTCCTGTGGAACCAATGTACCTCGCAGAAAGAGAGATAACAATGGTAAGTCTACCATAACTCTCCCTTTTTCAAACACAGGGTCAGATGTATTAATCCTGGAAAAGTGATAAAGCAGTGATAAGTGCAAGGTGATAACGCACCAGCCAACCATCCAATCAGCTCCAATATGTAAATTTACATATTGGAGCTGATGGCTGGTGCGTTATCAACTTGCACTTATCACTGCTTTATCACTTATCCAGGCTTAATACATTTGTCCCACATTCTGTAACATGGCAGTTAGGAGCTGATTGGCTGGTACTTTATCAAGGTGCAATTTATCACTCTCCAAGGCTTGACAAATACAATATAAATTACAGTAAAGATAATATTGTATCAGATATTCTAACACTCAATAATATCTGAATGTGTAGTTTGTGATATCGTACACAATAAATGGGTATGTGATATAATCCGTGACCCTCTGAAGTGGATTATATCTATTATTTCCATCATACCTGAATATTATATAATGGAATGGTTCTGAGGGTTATAAGGTGTAACTGATACTGATTTATTTTTGTGCCCTATGGATCAAATGGGAAAGATATTCGAATTAGATTGAATTGACTATATCAACACACCAGCAGCAGGGATATGAGAAGTAACAATTGTTGCCAATAAGTTATAACATTTATCCTACACTGCCACAGAGTCAGAATATTGGAGGTCATTCCGAGTTGTTCGCTCGTTGTCGATTTTCGCTATACTGCGATTAGTCGCTTACTGCGCATGCGCAAGGTTCACAGAGCGCATGCGCTTAGTTATTTTACACAAAAGTTAGGTATTTTACTCACGGCATAACAAAGCTTTTTCATCGCTGTGCTGATCGGAGTGTGATTGACAGGAAGTGGGTGTTTCTGGGCGGAAACTGGCCGTTTTATGGGAGTGTGCGAAAAAACGCTGGCGTTCGAGTTCCAAAACGCGGGAGTGTCTGGAGAAACGGGGGAGTGGCTGGGCGAACGCTGGGTGTGTTTGTGACGTCAAACCAGGAACGAAAAGGACTGAGCTGGTACCAATGGCTGAGTAAGTCTGGAGCTACTCAGAAACTGCGGGGTAAACGTTACGAGAAAATTAGCGAAGCTTTCGTTCGCAATTCTGCTGTACTAAGATACACTCCCAGTAGGCAGCGGCTTAGCGTGTGCAATGCTGCTAAAAGCAGCTAGCGAGCGAACAACTCGGAATCACCCCCATTGTCACTTGTGTTACTATTACAGTGTAAAATGAGACAGAGACTTTTAATTATCAGCACACATGACTAAATATTGTGTGATATCTGATAACATTGTAACAAGACGCCGGTGTTGTTTGTATTAAATAAAACAAGAACATAGAATAAGTGACAACATTTGCACTCTATTCATTAATTTAAACCAGAATTTGGAAAGAAAGCCAAATTCTACATCTTACCAGTTGTTACATAGTGACAAATTATATATCAGCACAGTGATTCCCATATCACACACTATATTACTGTAATAATATCACACGAATATCAAGTTATTAATGTATGAAATCATAAAGTAAGGAGGGTGTTGCCTAATTTATTGAGACTTAATATCCTGATACAGATTAATATATTGGCCCCCATCTAATGGTGTGTACACACTGTGAGATATTTTCTTACGATTTTGACTATACAGTCAAAATCGAAAGAAAAGTTAGTACAGATCGCAAGGTGAAAGTCACCTTGCGATCCCGATGGATGCTGATGCGCGGTCCCGCGTGGTCGGCATCGCAAGCCTAGATAGACTGTGCAGGCAAGTCAGTTTTGACTATCTCGTATAAAATATAGTCAAAATTGACACTTAGCCAAAATCGCACATAGTCAGTATCGCAAGCACACTCATTATGTGCTTGTGATGCCGACCTAGCCCCTGTCGCATAGTGAGAATCTGGGTTAGCCCGAATCTCACCGTGTGTATGCACCTTTACAGGCTGCAGACTTGCCTCTTGTGGTTACAGAATAGTAGTCAGTAATTTAAGGGCCTCAATAGTGGACCGTGCCTTTTAAATATTTGTATTCTTGCACTTTTCTAACTTTCTTATACATTCTATACATGTTTGTCATTTAGAGGGACATTTACTAAGCAGTGATAAGAGTGGAAAACTTAGCCAGTGGAGAAGTTGCTCCATCAACCAATCGGCAGCTCTGTATAATTTTATAGTATGCAAATTATAGATGTTACTTCAGTGCTGATTGGTTGCCATGGGCAACTTCTCCACTGGCTCACTTCTCCGCTCTTATAACTGCTTAATAAATGTCCCCCTTACTCTAATTTTAACCTCTATTTCTCTGACGTCCTAGTGGATGCTGGGGACTCCGTAAGGACCATGGGGAATAGACGGGCTCCGCAGGAGACTGGGCACACTATAAGAAAGATTTGGTACTACCTGGTGTGCACTGGCTCCTCCCTCTATGCCCCTCCTCCAGACCTCAGTTAGATTTCTGTGCCCGGCCGAGCTGGATGCACACTAGGGGCTCTCCTGAGCTCCTAGAAAGAAAGTATATATTAGGTTTTTTATTTTACAGTGAGACCTGCTGGCAACAGGCTCACTGCAACGAGGGACTAAGGGGAGAAGAAGCGAACCTACCTGCTTGCAGCTAGCTTGGGCTTCTTAGGCTACTGGACACCATTAGCTCCAGAGGGATCGACCGCAGGACCCGTCCTTGGTGTTCGTTCCCGGAGCCACGCCGCCGTCCCCCTTACAGAGCCAGAAGCAAGAAGATGGTCCGGAAAATCGGCGGCAGAAGACTTCAGTCTTCACCAAGGTAGCGCACAGCACTGCAGCTGTGCGCCATTGCTCCTCATACACACTTCACACTCCGGTCACTGAGGGTGCAGGGCGCTGGGGGGGGGCGCCCTGAGCAGCAATAAAATCACCTTGGCTGGCAAAATAACCACAATATATAGCCCCAGAGGCTATATATGTGGTAATTACCCCTGCCAGAATACAGAAAAAAGCGGGAGAAAAGTCCGCCGAAAAAGGGGCGGAGCCATCTCCCTCAGCACACTGGCGCCATTTCTCCCTCACAGTTCCGCTGGAAGGAAGCTCCCTGACTCTCCCCTGCAGTCTACACTACAGAAAAGGGTAAAAAAGAGAGGGGGGGCACAAATTTGAGGCGCAGTAAATATTATAGCAGCTATAGGGGACATAATTCAGTTAGTCCCTGCATTATATAGCGCTCTGGTGTGTGCTGGCATACTCTCTCTCTGTCTCCCCAAAGGGCTTTTGTGGGGTCCTGTCTCCTTTAAGAGCATTCCCTGTGTGTGTGTGTGTGTGTGTGTGTGTGTGTGTGTGTGTGTGTGTGTGTGTGTGTGTGTGTGGTGTGTCGGTACGGCTGTGTCGACATGTTTGATGAGGAGACTTATGTGGAGGCGGAGCAGATGCCTATAAATGTGATGTCACCCCCTGCGGGGCAGACACCTGAGTGGATGGACTTATGGAAGGAATTACGTGCAAGTGTCGACTCCTTACATAAAAAATTTGACGACATGCCAAATGCGGGACAGCCGGCTTCTCAGCTCGTGCCTGCCCAGGCAATTCAAAGGCCATCAGGGGCTCTAAAACGCCCACTACCTCAGATGGCAGACACAGATGTCGACACGGATACTGATACCAGTGTCGACGACGATGAGTCAAATTTAATGTCCACTAGGGCCATTCGTTGCATGATTGAGGCAATGAAAGAGGTTTTACACCTTTCTGATATAAACCCAGGTACCTCAAAAAAGGGTATTATGTTTGGGGAGAAAAAACTACCAATAGTTTTTCCCCCATCTGAAGAATTAAATGAAGTGTGTGAAGAAGCGTGGGCTTCCCCTGATAAAAAAATTGGTGATTTAAAAAAAATTACTAATGGCGTTCCCTTTCTCGCCAGAGGATAGGTCACGTTGGGAAACTCCCCCTAGGGTGGATAAAGCGCTCACACGTTTGTCTAAAAAGGTGGCACTACCGTCTCCGGATACGGCCGCCCTAAAGGAACCTGCTGATAGAAAGCAGGAAGCTATCCTAAAGTCTATATATACACACACTGGTGTTATACTGAGACCAGCTATTGCTTCAGCGTGGATGTGCAGTGCTGCTGCTGCTTGGTCAGATTCCCTGTCAGAAAATATTGACACCCTGGACAGGGACACTATATTGCTAACTGTAGAGCATATAAAAGACTCAGTCTTGTACATGAGAGATGCACAGAGGGAGATCTGCCGGCTGGCATCTAGAATAAGTGCATTGTCCATTTCTGCTAGGAGAGGCTTATGGACTCGGCAGTGGACAGGGGATGCAGATTCTAAAAGGCACATGGAAGTTTTGCCTTATAAGGGTGAGGAGTTATTCCGGGATGGTCTATCAGACCTTGTTTCCACAGCAACAGCTGGGAAGTCAGCATTTTTGCCCCATGTCCCCTCACAGCCTAAGAAAGCGCCGTATTATCAGGTACAGTCCTTTCGACCCCAGAAAAACAGGCGGGGAAAAGGCGGGTCCTTTCTGTCTAGAGGCAGAGGAAGGGGAAAAAAGCTGCACCACGCAGCAGGTTCCCAGGAACAAAAGTCCTCCCCCGCTTCTTCCAAATCCGCCGCATGACGGTGGGGCTCCACAGGCGGAGCCAGGTACGGTGGGGGGCCGCCTCAAAAATTTCAGCGATCAGTGGGTTCGCTCACGGGTGGATCCCTGGATCCTTCAAGTAGTATCTCAGGGGTACAAGCTGGAATTCGAGGCGCCTCCCCCCCGCCGTTTCCTCAAATCGGCCTTACCGACAACTCCCTTGGGCAGGGAGGCTGTACTAGAGGCAATTCACAAGCTGTATTCCCAGCAGGTGATAGTCAAAGTACCCCTACTTCAACAAGGACGGGGTTACTATTCCACACTGTTTGTGGTACCGAAACCGGACGGTTCGGTGAGACCCATTTTAAATTTGAAATCCTTGAACACATACATCAAAGATTCAAGTTCAAGATGGAATCGCTCAGGGCGGTTATTGCAAGCCTGGACGAGGGGGATTACATGGTATCCCTGGACATCAAGGATGCTTACCTGCATGTCCCAATTTACCTTCCTCACCAGGAGTACCTCAGATTTGTGGTACAGGATTGCCATTACCAATTCCAGACACTACCGTTTGGACTGTCCACGGCACCGAGGGTGTTTACCAAGGTAATGGCAGAAATGATGATACTCCTTCGAAAAAAGGGAGTTTTAATTATCCCGTACTTGGACGATCTCCTAATAAAGGCGAGGTCCAGGGAGCAGTTACTGGTCGGAGTAGCACTATCTCGGGAAGTGCTACAACAGCATGGCTGGATTCTAAACATTCCAAAGTCACAACTGGTTCCTTCCACACGCTTACTGTTCCTGGGGATGATTCTGGACACAGAACAGAAAAAAGTGTTTCTCCCGCAGGAGAAAGCCAAGGAGCTGTCATCTCTAGTCAGAGACCTCCTAAAACCAAAACTGGTATCGGTGCATCACTGCACACGAGTCCTGGGAAAAATGGTGGCTTCATACGAAGAAATTCCGTTCGGCAGGTTCCATGCAAGGACCTTCCAGTGGGACCTCTTGGACAAGTGGTCGGGATCGCATCTTCAGATGCATCAACTGATAACCCTGTCTCCAAGGACCAGGGTGTCTCTACTGTGGTGGCTGCAGAGTGCTCATCTTCTAGAGGGCCGCAGATTCGGCATACAGGACTGGGTCCTGGTGACCACGGATGCCAGCCTTCGGGGCTGGGGCGCAGTCACACAGGGAAGAAATTTCCAGGGACTTTGGTCAAGTCAGGAGTCGTCCCTACACATAAACATTCTGGAACTGAGGGCCATTTACAATGCCCTAAGTCAGGCAAGGCCCCTGCTTCAAAACCAACCGGTTCTGATCCAATCAGACAACATCACGGCAGTCGCCCATGTAAACCGACAGGGCGGCACAAGAAGCAGGGTGGCCATGGCAGAAGCCACAAGGATTCTCCGATGGGCGGAAAATCACGTACTAGCACTGTCAGCAGTGTTCATTCCGGGAGTGGACAACTGGGAAGCAGACTTCCTCAGCAGACACGACCTACACCCGGGAGAGTGGGGACTTCATCCAGAAGTCTTCCTACTGTTGGTAAACCGTTGGGAAAGGCCACAGGTGGACATGATGGCGTCCCGCCTCAACAAGAAGCTAAAGAGATATTGCGCCAGGTCAAGGGACCCTCAGGCGATAGCTGTGGACGCTCTAGTGACACCGTGGGTGTACCAGTCGGTTTATGTGTTCCCTCCTCTGCCCCTCATACCAAAGGTACTGAGAATAATAAGAAGGCGAGGAGTAAGAACGATACTCGTGGTTCCGGATTGGCCAAGAAGAGCTTGGTACCCGGAACTTCAAGAAATGTTATCAGAGGACCCATGGCCTCTACCGCTCAGACAGGATCTGCTACAGCAGGGGCCCTGTCTGTTCCAAGACTTACCGCGGCTGCGTTTGACGGCATGGCGGTTGAATTCCGGATCCTAAAGGAAAAGGGCATTCCGGAGGAAGTCATTCCTACGCTGATAAAAGCCATGAAAGAAGTAACCGCAAACCATTATCACCGCATTTGGCGAAAATATGTTGCGTGGTGTGAGGCCAGGAAGGCCCCTACAGAGGAATTTCAGCTGGGTCGTTTTCTGCACTTCCTACAGTCAGGAGTGACTATGGGCCTAAAATTGGGTTCCATTAAGGTCCAGATTTCGGCTCTGTCGATTTTCTTCCAGAAAGAACTGGCTTCACTGCCTGAAGTACAGACTTTTGTAAAGGGAGTGCTTCATATTCAGCCCCCTTTTGTGCCTCCTGTGGCACCTTGGGATCTCAATGTGGTGTTGAGTTTCCTAAAATCACATTGGTTTGAACCACTTAAAACCGTGGATCTGAAATATCTCACGTGGAAAGTGGTCATGTTATTGGCCTTGGCTTCGGCCAGGCGTGTGTCAGAATTGGCGGCTTTGTCATGTAAAAGCCCTTATCTGATTTACCATATGGATAGGGCAGAATTGAGGACTCGTCCCCAGTTTCTCCCTAAGGTGGTATCAGCTTTTCACTTGAACCAACCTATTGTGGTGCCTGCGGCTACTAGGGACTTGGAGGATTCCAAGTTACTGGACGTAGTCAGGGCCTTGAAAATTTATGTTTCCAGGACGGCTGGAGTCAGGAAAACTGACTCGCTTTTTATCCTGTATGCACCCAACAAAATAGGTGCTCCTGCTTCTAAGCAGACTATTGCTCGCTGGATTTGTAGCACAATTCAGCTGGCGCATTCTGCGGCTGGATTGCCGCATCCTAAATCAGTGAAAGCCCATTCCACGAGGAAGGTGGGCTCATCTTGGGCGGCTGCCCGAGGGGTCTCGGCTTTACAACTTTGCCGAGCTGCAACTTGGTCAGGGGCAAACACGTTTGCTAAATTCTACAAATTTGATACCCTGGCTGAGGAGGACCTTGAGTTCTCTCATTCGGTGCTGCAGAGTCATCCGCACTCTCCCGCCCGTTTGGGAGCTTTGGTATAATCCCCATGGTCCTTACGGAGTCCCCAGCATCCACTAGGACGTCAGAGAAAATAAGAATTTACTCACCGGTAATTCTATTTCTCGTAGTCCGTAGTGGATGCTGGGCGCCCATCCCAAGTGCGGATTGTCTGCAATACTTGTATATAGTTATTGCCTAACTAAAGGGTTATTGTTGAGCCATCTGTTGAGAGGCTCAGTTGTATTTCATACTGTTAACTGGGTTTAATATCACGAGTTATACGGTGTGATTGGTGTGGCTGGTATGAGTCTTACCCGGGATTCAAAATCCTTCCTTATTGTGTCAGCTCTTCCGGGCACAGTATCCTAACTGAGGTCTGGAGGAGGGGCATAGAGGGAGGAGCCAGTGCACACCAGGTAGTAACAAATCTTTCTTATAGTGTGCCCAGTCTCCTGCGGAGCCCGTCTATTCCCCATGGTCCTTACGGAGTCCCCAGCATCCACTACGGACTACGAGAAATAGAATTACCGGTGAGTAAATTCTTATTTTCTCTAGCATCCATAAGGCATATTGAGGGAAACTATTACAATGGGGTATAGGTGGGGTCCAAAGGAGCCAGTTCACTTTAAATTTCTTCAACTGGGTGTGCTGGCTCCTCCCCTGTATGCCCCCTCCCACAGGCAGTTTAGAAAAAATTGCTCTCAGGAGAGGATGCACATCTCTGCAGCATCCAGAGAGTTTTCTTCATTTTCTTTTAAACTTTTATTATTTTCGGTATGCTGTCTGGGCAACAGCATACCTGCACCGTGGGGGTTGTTGTTCAGCAGGGCACTGCGCCTTGGCTGTCACAGCTGCAGCACGCCGCACACCCCTAAAGCTGCCTGAAGGTGACATCGGTGGATCTTTACAAACCGGGGGCCCAGCTACTGGGATCCCCCGGTTCAAAGTGCGGCTGACCACGAGCGCGGCATATGGGACCTCCCGGGAGGGTCCCGCTAAGATCCCCTGTGTAGCACTGGCACAAAAGGCTTGGCTTGTTTTAAGCTAACTTGGAGACTTTGCCAGTATAATATACAGTATATATAATATATATATATATATATGTGTGTATATATATATATATTATATATATATATGTAACTCCGGCGCTATTGGAGGGGGCGGAGCTACCTCAGAGCGGGACCTGAGGCGTTTTAGCGCCTTTCTCTGCTTACTGCAGCCATATACAGCACACACAGCGCTTCCTGACTCCTCAGCCACGCTGGATATCTGGTACAGGGTGTAGCAAAGGGGGAGAGCCACTTGTGTACACTATCCTGATCCTATTTAGGACTAAGGGGGTCATTCCGAGTTGTTCGCTCACTAGCAGTTTTTAGCAGGCGTGCAAACGCATTGCCGCCGCCCACTGGGGAGTGTATTTTCGCTTTGCAGAAGTGCGAACGCTTGTGCAGCAGAGCGCCTGCAAAATCTTTTTGTGCAAAACAAGACCAGCCTTGTAGTTACTCTTCGTGTGCGTTGATTCTAACGACGGAGGGACGGCTTTTGACGTCTCACACCCGCCCAGCGTTCGCCCAGCCACGCTTGCGTTTTTCTAAGCACTCCCTGAAAACGGTCGGTTACCATCCAGAAACGCCCACTTCATGTCAATCTACCTACGTTCGGCCGTGCGATTGAAAGCTTTGCTAGAACCTGTGCAAATCCACGATGCTCTTTGTACCCGTACGTCGCGCGTGCGCATTGTGGTGCATGCGCAGATTAGCCGTTTTTTTTCACTAATCACTGCGCTGCGAACAACGGCAGCTAGCGATCAACTCGGAATGACCCCTTAAAATTGTTAGTGTTTACTGTAATTTAGGGAGCTGACAGCCTCACGGGGGCAGTGCAGCTCAGGGTGTGCTGGTGTCCTTCTCTTTCTGTGTCTCCTCTCACACACAGTAGGACAGGCTTCCTTTATAACTGTCTGTGTGTATGTTATTGTGCTGACTGTGAAACATGGGTAAACACAAGCTGTGCAGTGTATGTCACACTAGATTCTCTCCATTATCAACTGATTCTGTTTCATGTGAACAATGCAGTCAATCTTCACAAATCAGTGTAGGGGCTGGGGAGAGGGTCCAGAGCCCCACTGATTAGGGTCTCTTAAGACTATGATGTCTGATACATCATCCCAGCTCACTGCTAATGTGCAGAAAACTCAGCTACTACAACAATCTGCTGCTGATTTAGCTGCTAGGGCTGATGCACAGCCCCCCCTCTCTCTCATGCAGGGTCACAGAAGCATGGGTTACCTGCTCTACTATCTGATACAGATGATGATATACAGGAGGATGGGGATGGCCTGGATCCCGTTAATGGGGATCCCAGTTCTGCTCAGGGTATTGAACCCCTCATTTTGGCTATAAGGGACATGTTAAAGCTCCCTCTAGAGGACGTTGCGTCACAGCAGTCGTTTTTCTTTGTACAGAACAAGCCTAATGTCACTTTTCCTGACTACAGAGTTAGATGACTTATTCAAACAGGCCTGGAAAAATCCAGACAAAAAATTCCAAGTGTCCAAAAGGTTTTTGCGCACTTTCTCATTTGCTCCTGAAAGTAGAACATTTTGAGAGGAACCCTCTGGACAGTCTCTCACCTGTCTAAAAAGACGGTGCTGCCTACTCCGGGCTCCTTTACCATGAAGGATCCTGGGGATAGGAAAAGAGAGACTACACTAAAGTCTATACACACAGCAGCCGGTATATCACAAAGGCTGGTCATTGCGGGTTGCTGGATGACCCATGCCATTCATTCCTGGCCCACTCAAATTCAGGGGGGCCTCTCAGGAGATATGCCCTTGGTTACTATGGTAACCCTCCTGAAGCACATTCAGGACACTACCCGTGTCCTCTGTGATTCCCTCAAGGAGATGGGGAACATTAATGCTCGGACTTCTGCCATGGCAATGTCGGCGTGCAGGGCCTTGTGGTTGCGTCATTGGATTGCGGACGCAGAATCCAAACATAGTGTGGAAACCCTCCCCTTTTCTGGGGAATGGCTTTTTGGGGTTGGATTGGATACCTGGATTTATTATTATTATTATTATTATTACCAGTTATTTATATAGCGCACACATATTCTGCAGCGCTTTATAGAGACTATTTGCCCATTCACATCAGTCCCTGCCCCAGTGGAGCTTACAATCCATATTCCCTATCACATTGATTTCCAAAGTTACGGCTGAAAATTTCACATTGCTCCCCTGTGGAGCCCCACCGGCAAGACGCTCCTATCTGGTGCCTTCTGTCCATTTCTTTCATTCTCACAGATTTAGATCGAAGGCCAGAGGTGCCTCCAATGCGGCTAAAGGCACCAGAGGTAAGTCCAGAAAACATGCAAGCACCAGTTTTCCGGAACAGTCTACAGGTTCTGCTTCCACTAAGGCCTCAGCATGATAGTTCCCACCCATCCCGAGGGGATCCCGAGGTGGGAGCTCGACTGCGTCACTTCAGCCGCGTCTGGGAGACTTCCTGCCAGGATACCTGGGTCAGAGAGCTCGTTTCTCAGGGCTACAAGCTGGAGTTCGACAGTTCAAATCAAGCTTACTAGCATTGGAGGCTATGCAAGTTACGTTGCAACAGGCTATCCAAAAGTTGGTCCAGTCCCCCGTCATTGATCCATAACCACTACCGCAACGCGGCAAGGAGTTTTACTCAGACCTGTTTGTGGTGCCGAAACCGGACGGTTCGGTCAGACCCATTCTGAATCTGAAATCCTTGAATCCTTATTTGAGGGTATTCAAGTTCAAAATGGAATCCCTGCGAGCAGCGATTGCGGGCCTTGAAGAACAGGAATTTATGGTCTCCTTGGATATCAAGGATGCCTATCTCCATATTCCGATTTGGCCGCCTCATCAGGTGTACTTGTGGTTTTCCCTGCTGGATGATCACTTCCAATTCCAGGCACTGCCCTTCGGCCTGTCTACAGCCCCGAGGGTATTCACGAAGGTGATGGCGGAGATGATGCTTCAACTCCGGGTCCAGGCGGTCAATGTGGCACCTTATCTGGACGATCTTTTTATAATGTCAAGATCCAGGGAGCTTTTGTTGCTCCAGATCGACTGCACCATCCATCTTCTTCTGTCAGACCGTGGGTGGATCCTCAGCTTACAGAAGTCCCACCTGGAGCCAACTCAGTGGCTCCTGTTCCTGGGGATGTTGCTGGATACTGTGGCCCAGAAGGTATTTCTACCAGAGGACAAGGCGAAAACACTTCAGGAGATGGTCCGCATGGTGCTCTGACCTACTCGAGTGTCCGTACATCTTTGCATAAGATTGTTAGGAAAGATGGTTGCCTCATACTAGGCGATCCAGTATGGGAGGTTCCATGCCAGAACGTTTCAGTTGGATCTCCTGAGCAAGTGGTCCAGCTCACATCTACAGATGCACTGGATGATTCAGCTGTCACCTCAGGCCAGGATTTCCCTCCTGTGGTGGCTACAGTCCTCCAATCTCCTGGAAGGCCGGAGTTTCAGGATTCAGGATCCTCCTCACGAGGGATGCGAGTCTGAGAGGATGGGCAGCTGTCACCCAAGTGGCGCAGTTCCAGGGCAGGTGGTCAACCCACGAAAGCCTCCTTCCAATCAACATTCTGGCACTTCAGGTGATCTACAATGCTCTACTTCAAGCCTCACCTCTGCTCAAGGATCACGCAATCCAGGTGCAGTCGGACAACGCCACGGCAGTGGCGTACATCAATCGACAAGGAGGGACAAAAAGCAGAGCCTGCATGTGAGAGGTGTCAAAGATACTCCTATGGGCGAAAAGAAATGTAAGAGCCATGTCAGCAATCTTCATTCCGGGTGTGGACAACTGGGAGGCGGACTTCCTGAGTCGTCACGATCTCCACCCAGGGGAGTGGGGGCTCCACCATCTGGTGTCCCAGCAGATCATCGACCGGTGGGGTTGCCCACAAATAGACATGATGGCTCCTTATCTCAACAAGAAACTTCCCTGGTATTGCACACGAACCAGGGACCCTCAGGCGAGGGCAGTGGATGCACTGGCGTTGTCTTGGCCGTACCAGCTAGTCTTTCTTTTTCCTCCGATCCCATTGCTACCAAGGGTGCTAACGCGAATCAGGAATCAAGGTGTCCTGGCATTTCTAATTGCCTCGGAGGGCGTGGTACGCGGATCTTCTGGACATGTCCGTCGAAGACCCTTGGCCTCTACCACTCAGATGAGATCTTCAACAAGGACCGTTCGTCTACCCGGACTTACGGGGACTTCGTTTGACGGCATGGAGGTTGAGCGGAACATCCTGGCTCACAAGGGCCTTTCCAAGAAGGTTATTGCTACCATGGTTCAGGCCAGGAAACCTGTGACGTCGAAACACTATCATCATATCTGGAGGAGATATGTCTCTTGGTGCAAGGAACGCACACATCCGCCTGCAGAGTTTCACTTGGGACGTTTCTTACGTTTCCTGCAGGCTGGTGTGGATAAGGGCTTACGTCTGGGTTCCATTAAGGTCCAGATTTCCGCTCTCATTATTTTCTTTCAGAAGAAATTGGCAGTCTTGCCAGAAGTTCAGACCTTCTTGGAAGGGGTACTCCACATACAACCTCCTTTTGTGCCGCCTACAGCACCCTGGGATTTGGATGTAGTGTTGAACTTTCTACAGTCCTCCTGGTTTGAACCTCTGATGACGGTAGAAGACAAGTACCTCACGTGGAAGACGATGATGTTACTGGCTCTGGCTTCTGCTCAACATGTCTCTGAATTGGGGGCCTTATCGTGTAAAAGTCAGTACTTGGTCTTTTACAAGGACAGAGCGGAGCTCTGGACTAGACAGCAGTTCCTGCCGAAGGTTGTCTCCGCGTTTCACCTGAATCAGCCTATTGTAATTCCGTCCAGTTCTGATTCTTCTGCTCCTCTGGAGGCATTGGATGCTGTGCGTGCCTTGAGGATTTATGTCAAGCGCACAGCTCGGGTCAGAAAAACGTATTCCTTGTTCGTGCTCTATGATGTTCAGAAAAAGGGTTGCCCTGCTTCAAAGCAATCCATTGCTCGTTGGATTAGGCTTACTATCCAACAGGCGTATGTGTCGGCAACCTTATCTGTTCCCAAGTCTCTGAAGGCCCACTCTACAAGATCAGTGGGCTCTTCCTCGGCGGCTGCCCTTGGAGTCTCGACCTTGCAACTATGACGAGCTGCTACCTGGCCGGGAAAGAACACCTTTGTGAAGTTCTACAAATTTGATACCCTGGCCAAAGAGGATATCGAGTTTGGGCAGGCGTTGCTGCAGCAGTCTCCGCACGTTCCCGTCCGTTCTGGAAGCTTTGGGACGTCCCCATCATACTAGTTTCCCCCAATATCCCTTATGGATGCTAGAGAAAATAGGATTTTAATACCTACCCGTAAATCCTTTTCTCGTAGTCCATAAGGGATATTGGGCGCCCGCCTCTGTGCGTTGACTTTTCTGCAGGTTCTTGTTCTATAGTTACCTGTTCAGTTGTTGCTGTTATTGTTACCAGCCATTGCTGGTTGTTCTCTCCTTCAGTCACGTTTTTACCTATAACTGCCTGTGGAAGGGGGCATAGAGGGGAGGAGCCAGCACACCCAGTTGAAGACATTTAAAGTGCACTGGCTCATTTGGTCCCCATCTATACCCCATCATACTAGTTTCCCCCAATATCCCTTATGGACTACGAGAAAAGGATTTTAAAATCCTATTATTTTACTGTATTATCCACTGATGTGGAGCTTTTTGTAATTTGGTTAGTAAAGGTTATATTTTAAACAAATTGAATGATATAATAAAAAATTTCTGTAATTTCATGTACGCCCTTTAGGAACAACTTCTTGTTCTTTTGTTTTTTCTGTCTCAAATTAACCTGGTTGAAATAGGGATGCACCCCCAGAAATAGATCGCAATAAGCGAATAATGTCAATTGGGGCTTAGTAGATGAGCTCAAGTCAGCATATATATTAGTGTGCAGATATAATTTGCCCTTTGTTCTGTGTACACTTTTCATGTAACCTACATTTACATTTCAGCCTTCATTCATATGTTGCAAGTGTTTCTGTTTATTTGACAGAATGTTTAATACAATTCTGTTTGAAATCCTTCAGGGTAATGCTTACTTTAAAGAAGGAAAATATGAAATTGCTATTGAATGCTACACACAAGGCATTGAAGCAGATGAAACAAATGCACTGCTACCAGCAAACCGAGCCATGGCATATCTGAAGATTCAAAAGTATGTAGATTGTGTGCCCTACAGGTGATGAATTTCTCTCCGATTGGCTGGAGTGCGTACTCTCCAATGTCATGACGTGGTAATGCTCCACTAACTTATAAATGTATCCAACATGGGAAGGAAACGTGTGACTTTTTGTAAATGTGTGTGTGCAGTCTGCCTGGACATAAGATGTCTAACATTTTACATAAAGTTTTATGCATCAATATGTAAAATGCTATAAGCAGTTTCTTTAGTTCTGAAAATTTCCTAAAAATGTGACATAACTGTATGTAAATGTACTGAATATCTTTTAGAGATGGTAAATGTCTTGTTTTAGGTTTACAGTATTTGCACTTACCAGGAAAGTGTGGTTTCACTCTTGCAATTTACTCGGTTACCAGGTAGCCTTTTGATGCGCAGGCTAAAAAACGGCATTTCTGTGCATGCGTATGCCCCGCAATGTGCACGCGCAACGTACGGGTACAAAGTCCGTTGTGGTTGTGCACAGGTTCTAGCGAAGTTTTCAGTCGCACTGACGGCCGCAAGAAGATTGAAAGAAAGGGGGCGTTTCTGGGTGTCAACTGGCCGTTTTCAGGGAGGGTTTGCAAAAACGCAGGCGTGTCTGAAAAATGCAGGCGTGGCTGGGCGTTCGCTGGGCGGGAGTATGACGTCAAATCCGGACACGAATAGGCTGAAGTGATCGCAAGCGATTGGTAGGTTCAGAGCTACTCTGAAACTGCACAAACTGTTTTTGCAGAGCTCGGCTGCACAAGCGTTCGCATTTCTGCTAAGCTAAAATACACTCCCCAGTGGGTGGCGGCATAGCGTTTGCACGGCTGCTAAAACTAGGCAGCGAGCGATCAACTCGGAATGACCCCCATGGTTCGTGTTTGATGTACTCTATGCTTATGGCTATCTATATAGAGATGTTTTACAGGGTTTCTACAAACTAGTTGTATTCACCTATCACTGAGCTGTATGACTCAGGCTGAGTGACCTTTATAACATGTACTGTAAATACAAACAAAGGTTAAATATTGTGAATCAATATATACTTTTCATCTTCTGCTAAATATAATTTTTTCCCTTGTGTTTGTATATTCGTGCATATATGTTTAGATACAAGGAAGCAGAAGAAGACTGTACACAAGCTATAGCTTTAGACATTACATATGGAAAAGCTTTTGCTAGAAGAGGTACTGCAAGAGTAATGCTTGGAAAGTTGAAGGAAGCAAAAGAAGGTGATGAATACAGTAATGAAATAGAATCATTAGTGATTAATTTGCTCAATATAATTAATGCTTTTTGGTAGTTATGTCCCAAATTAATACACAAACATTTCACTATGAAATGATAACCAATGTGGCTTATACATTATACTGTACGTTGGAATTCATAAACAAATTTGCCGTTCTCTCTTATTAGTCTATCACTGCATTACAGAGATGAACTTAGGTGACATTAAAGTGAAAATAAATAAATGGATCATTATCTGAATGAGTGTATTGCACAACACATATAGGCTCTGTACAGAATTACTAATAATTGTGGCTGTCCTGTGCCATATTCATTATACACATTATATTCTTATAGTAATATTATTTTTCTTTGGAAAATCAATGATCTCCTGTCACATGCAGAAACAAATCCTGTAGGTTTATTGGTGTTTGATATCAGTATATACAGATGTGTCCTCTTACATCTTTGCTCTGTGCGCTATAAGTTGCGTTACACAGCGCGTGAGCTGCGTGTGACTGTATTTCGCAGAGCGTCTTAGTACGCAATAGCAGCTTCTGCTGATTAAATTGATATGCAGCATGCGTATATTCTGTGTGTGACTATTGCATTACACTGCATATATAACGCACTTTTGCTGAAAAAAAATCACAAAAAAAGACGCTCAGTGCTACACAGCACCTCCACGTCAGGGCACAACTTGAAGGGCTGTTTAGCGTGACTGCAACAAGGATGTAAGAGGACATATCTGTACAGATGCTGCATCTTTGCTGCAGTCATGTCAAATAGCCCCTCTTGGCACACCAGGTCTCGTGAGACTCTACTAGTGTTGTGCGTCTTTTTTGACAAAAATGTCTCTTAGACTTGTACAGTATGAGGACACATCTGTATAATTATACTTGATTTGCCACTTTGTATCAGTTCCTTTGCAACGTAAAATATAGTACACTATTTGCGAAATAAGATAAAGGTTGATAAAAAAAAAAGTAGTAAAATTGATTAAAACACGTGCAGCAAGATGATTGCGTTATATTGCCCAAAAGGAATAGGTGTATGAGGCAACGTCTGTGTACACCAATTGCTTTATTCATGTGCTGGGTTCTGGTGACTGTGCACTAAATATCCCCTGGGATAATCCAATGTAAAAGTTAAATTCTGGCTATTGAGCTCATCCTGGGCATTTCTATAATTCAGTACTCTCCGTTTTAGAAATGTATACCTATAGCATACATTATAATTTTTTATTCTAAGAAATAAAAACGAAAAAGAAAACCTTTAATATAACACTTTTTATTGTTTTGTTTTTTATAGATTTTGAAATGGTTTTAAAATTGGATCCTGGAAACAAACAAGCAGTATCAGAACTGGCTAAAATATCTCGGGTATGTACATTGATTTGCTGCCACAGTGTGCATTAGTGAAAAGAGATGTATATTGTGCAAAAACAATGCAGTATTTGTTTAGGTTGTTAGGAGGTCGCTGAACTGAACAATGATCTACTAGTAAACTGGCTGAATATCATAAAATGTAATTCAGCTATGGGTGACCTGTAATAAGTCCCATGTATCTCAAAGCTTAAAACTTTGCAGATCAATCCCAAATAGAGGGAAAAGGCAAAAGTAGGGGAGACCAAAATCGGAGCTCCCAATGCACATCACCATAGATGCAAGAAAGGTGGATCAAGTAAATTCTATTTCAAATTCCTTATAGATCCAGGTTATATTGTATCTACTACTGCTGGCAAGGTTGGCTGGTTTAAACCACCTTGGATTAAACCAAATGAGTTTTTAATTTAAAATCCACCGTGATTTTTTTATTATGCTGTGGTTACAGGAAGGACAGCGTGACTTCTTTAAAAAAAAAACCTATTGTATAAAAAAAAAGTGTTTCTCTAGCATCCATAAGGGATATTGGGGAGAACTAGTACGATGGGGTATAGACGGGGTCCAAAGGAGCCAGTGCACTTTAAATTTCTTCAAGTGGGTGTGCTGGCTCCTCCCCTCTATGCCCCCTCCCACAGACCGTTTAGAAAAAAGTGCCCTCAGGAGAGGATTCTGCTCCAGGGTATTGAACCCCTCATTTTGGCTTTAAGGGAGGTGTTAAAGCTCCCCCTAGAGGACGCTGCATCACAGCAGTCATTTTTCTTTGTGCGAAATAAACCCAATGTCACTTGCCCTGATTCTCCAGAGTTAGATAATTTATTCAAACAGGCCTGGAAAAATCCAGACAAAAAATTCCAAGTGCCCAAAAAGTTTTTGCGCACTTTCCCTTTTCCTCCTGAAGGTAGAAAATGTTGGGAGGAACCCCCTGGGGTGGATGTCTCAGTCTCTCGCCTGTCTAAGAAGGCGGTACTACCTACCCCAGGCTCCTTTTCCATGAAGGACCCTGGGGATCGGAAAATAGAGACTACCTATATAAAATAGAGTCTATATACACTGCGGCCGGCCTTTTACAAAGACCGGTTATTGCGGGTTGTTGGATGGCCCATGCTATTCATTCTTGGGCCATTCAGATTCAGGGGGATCTCTCGGGGGGGATATGCCCTTAGTTACTATGGTCACCCTATTGATGCACATTCAAGACACTACACGGGTCCTCTGTGATTCCCTCAAAGAGATGGGTAATATTAATGCTAGGACGTCAGCCATGGCGGGGTCGGCACACAGGGCTTTGTGGTTGTGTCAGTGGATTGCGGACGCAGAATCCAAACGTAGTGTGGAATCTCTCCCCTTTTCTGGGGAATGGCTTTTTGGGGTTGAGTTAAATACCTGGATTTCCAACGCTACGGCTGGAAAATCCACGTTTCTCCCCTCTGGGGCCCCGCCGGCAAGACGCTCTTAACCGGGGCCGCCTGTCCAGTCCCTTCGGTCTCACAGATTTCGCTCAGAGGCCAGAGCTGCCTCCAATGCGATCAGAGCCACCAGAGGTAAGTCCAGAAAACCTGCAAGCAGTTCTCAGGAACAGTCCACAGGTTCTGCTTCCACTAAGGCCTCAGCATGACGGTGCCCACCCTCCCTAGTGAGGCCCCTTTTGAATCTGAAGTCTTTGAATCCATATTTGAGGGTGTTCAAGTTCAAAATGGAATCCCTGCGAGCAGTGATTGCGGGTCTGGAAGACCGGGAATATATGGTCTCCTTGGATATCAAGGACGCCTACCTCCATATTCCTATTTGGCCGCCTCATCGGGCGTACCTACGATTTGCCTTACTGGACGATCACTTCCAGTTCCAGGCCCTACCCTTCGGTCTGTCTACAGCCCCGAGGGTATTCACGAAGGTGATGGCGGAGATAATGTAACAGCTCCGGGTCCAGGGGGTCAGTGTGGTCCCCTACCTGGACGATCTTCTGATAAAGGCAAGATCCAGAGAACTTTTGTTGCTCCATATCAACCTCACCATCCATCTTCTGTCGGACCACGGGTGGATCTTCAACTTACAGAAGTCCCATGTGGAGCCCACTCAGAGGCTCCTGTTCCTGGGGATGTTGCTGGATACTGTGGTCCAGAAGGTGTCTCTACCAGTGGAAAAAGCGAAAAAACTTCAGGAATTGGTCCGCATGGTGCTCCGACCTTCTAGAGTGTCCATCCATCTTTGCATAAGATTGTTGGGAAAGATGGTCGCCTCCTACGAGGCGATCCAATATGGGAGGTTCCATGCCAGAACGTTTCAGTTAGATCTCCTGAGCAAGTGGTCCGGATCACATCTGCAGATGCATCGGATGATTCAGCTGTCACCTCAGGCCAGGATTTCCCTCCTGTGGTGGCTACAGTCCTCCAATCTCCTGGAGGGCAGGAGTGTCTGGATTCAGGATTGGACCCTCCTCACGACGGATGCGAGTCTGAGAGGATGGGGAGCTGTCACCCAAGGGGCGCAGATCCAGGGCAGGTGGACAGGCCATGAAAGCCTCCTTCCAATCAACATTTTGGAACTTCGGGCAATCTACAATGTTCTACTTCAAGCCTCTTCTCTGCTTAATGGATCACTGAATCCAGGTGCAGTCGGACAACGCCACGGCAGGTGCGTACATCAATCGACAAGGAGGGACAAAAAGCAAATCCTGCATGTGAGAGTTATCAAAGATACTCCTCTGGGCGGAAAGAAATGCAAGAGCCATGTCAGCAGTCTTCATTCTGGGTGTAGACAACTGGGAAGCGGACTTCCTGAGTCGTCACGATGTCCACCCGGGGGAGTGGGGAATCCACCATCTGGTGTTCTAGCAGATCATCGACCGGTGGGGTTGCCCACAAATAGACATGATGGCTTCTCGTCTTAACAAGAAACTTCCCTGTTTTGCTCGCGGACCAGGAACCCTCAGGCGAGGGCAGTGGACGCGCTGTCGTTGCCTTGGCCGTACCAGCTGGTTTACCAATTTCTTACGATTCCGTTGCTCCCACGAGTGCTAAAGCAAATCAGGAATCATGGTGTTCAGGCAATTCTGATTGCCCAGGATTGGCCTCGGAGGGCGTGGTACGCGGATCTTCTGGACATGTCCGTCGAAGACCCTTGTCCTCTACCACTCAGATGAGATCTTCAACAAGTACCGTTCGTCTACCCGGACTTACGCCGTCTTCATTTGACGGCATGGAGGTTGAGCGGAACATCCTAGCTCTCAAAGGCCTTTCCAAGAAGGTTGTTGCAACCATGGTTCAGGCCAGGAAACCTGTGACGTCAAAACATTATCATCGTATCTGGAGGCAATATGTCTCTTGGTGCAAGGAACACAAATATCCGCCTGCTGAATTTCTCTTGGGACATTTCCTGCAGGCTGGTGTGGATAAGGGCTTACGTCTGGGTTCTATTAAGGTCCAGATTTCAGCCCTCTCTATTTTCTTCCAGAAGAAATTGGCAGCACTGCCAGAAGTTCAGACCTTCTTGAAAGGGGTACTCCACATACAACCACCTTTTGTGCTGCCTACAGCACCCTGGGATTTGGATGTAGTGTTGAACTTTCTACAGTCCTCCTGGTTTGAACCTCTCATGACCGTAGAAGACAAGTACCTAACGTGGAAGACGGTGATGTTACTGGCCCTGGCATCTGCTCGACGTGTCTCGGAATTGGGGGCCTTATCATGTAAAGCCCCTACTTGGTCTTTTATGTGGACAGAGCGGAACTCCGGACTAGACAGCAGTTCCTGCCGAACGTTGTCTCCGCGTTCCACCTGAATTAACCTATTGTTCCGTCCATTTCTGATGCTTCTGCTCGTCCAGAGACCTTGGATGTTGTGTGTGCTTTGAAGATCTATGTCAGGCGCACAGCTCGGGTCAGAAAGACTGATTCTTTGTTCGTGCTCTATGATGTGCAGAAAAAGGGTTGCCCTGCTTCAAAGCAGTCTATTGCTCGTTGGATTAGGCTTACTATCCAACAGGCCTATGTGTCGGCAACCTTACCTGTTCCTAAGTCTCTAAAGGCCCATTCTACAAGATCTGTGGCTCTTCCTGGGCGGCTGCCCATGGAGTCTCGGCCCTGCAACTATGCCGAGCTGCTACCTGATCGGGAAAGAACACTTTTTTGTGAAATTCTAGAAATTTGATACCCTGGCCAAAGAGGATACCCAGTTTGGGCGGGCGGTGCTGCAGCAGTCTCTGCACATTCCCGCACGTTCTGGATGCTTTGGGACATCCCCATGATACTAGTTCTCCCCAATATCCCTTATGGATGCTAGAGAAAATAGGGTTTTAATACCTACCGGTAAATCCTTTTCTCGTAGTACATAAGGGATATTGGGCGCCCACCTCAGTGCATTGACTTTTCTGCAGGTTCTTGTTCTGTATTTACCTGTTCAGCTGTTGTTGTTACCAGCCGTTGCTGGTTGTTGTATCGTTGTGGTGTGCTGTTGTGTAAACCTCACCACCTTTTGTTAATCTTGTTCTTTCTCTCATATATGTCCTTTCTCCTTCGGGCACATTTTACCTATAACTGCCTGTGGTAGGGGGCATAGAGGGGAGGAGCCAGCACACCCAGTTGAAGAAATTTAAAGTGCACTGGCTCCTTTGGACCCCATCTATACCCCATTGTACTAGTTCTCCCCAATATCCCTTATGGACTACAAGAAAAGGATTTACTAGTAGGTATTAAAATCCTATTTTTTATTCCAAATGTTTAATGCCAGTGGCATGCCCAGTGCTAATATTTAACCTTTTGTTTGTGTCTGTGTTCCTCTGAAAATTGCTTTTGCACTTTCCATTTTGAATTACTATTCAGATTTATTTAATTTAAAGTAATAAGTAGGACTAATGCTTAAAAATAACTTGTTATTCTTATTTTCAATTTCATCTATATCTGAGTGTAGTTTTAATATGTTTAATCTAGCTACATATATTCAGATGTATAATCGAACAACAAAGAGAAAGGAGGCATATTCAGATGCAATAGTAATGATAAGCAGTAAAAAATATTATTTATTTTACATCAAATAAAATAAGCCTAATAACTTTGGATTGTTAATGTTAGAAAGCATTAAAACATTGTTGATTAAGGTTTCTAATACATATCAATGTTTCACAGTATTAGTATAATAAGCAGGATTAATTTTAGTTTTTTCATTAAAACATTTATGCAAAAAAATAGTTTATGCAAAAAAACTGTTTGTTTGTTTGTTTGTTTTTTAAAACTGTTTTTTCCCAGAGTACTGGTAATATGTAAAAGTTGTGTTTGACTATTTAATGTATCCTCTACTTTAAATAAAAAATAAAAATAAATTGTCTATACATTTGGTAGCCACTTAATGAGGTACACTTTATAGTACTGGGTAAGGCACACCTTTCAACTTTGCCATTGGCTAATTTGGGACTCTGTGTGCTTGCCCAAATAAGGGAAGGGCTTGGCCGTACAGCATCCCTGTTTACATCACTGTGTGGGGGCACTCTCAAGGATGCTGTCCCTGCACTAAGAATAGATGCTTCCCCCAGTGGCCCCCTAACCCACCCTCCCCGCAGCCTAACCCACCCTCCCCGCAGCCTAACCCACCCTCCCCGCAGCCTAACCCTAACCCTCAGCAGTGATGTCTAAACCTAACCCCTACCCACCCCCACCCCTCGCAACCTAATACTGGGCATACACTATACAACTATCTGTCAGATAATCTGCTAGATCTGGCTAGTTGGAATGAATATCTGGTAATGGATGAGAGCAAATAACAATTGACCAGGTGCTCCTAAACTCTGGAAAACGGACACAAACTGTTGTTTGTATAAATTGGTTATACAGTATCAGTGATTTAACCAATTTGTCTGAATGACAGGTTTTGTCCATTTTCCAGTGTTTAGTAGCAAATGTCCGATTGCCATTTGCTCTCAACCATTACTAGATTTTCTTTCCAACCAGCCAGGTCTGGCAGATTATCGCTGACCACCCGTACGCACACAGTGATGCACGGATATATCAGTAGATATATTGGTCTTTAGCTTTGCCGCAGGGCCGACGCGATATGTCTGTGGACGACGGACCCGTGATATATCGGCCATTCAATAGAATGGCCAGTTTATCTGCCTGTGTGTATGCATCTTTATTTATGTATGTACTGAATGTATGTATTTATTTATTCATTCTGGCTGTGGAGTGACACCTACAGATTTCACATCGGTTTAATGCTTCATTATTGCAACTTCTCATTCCTAAATGATTATTATTGCTATTGCGTACTGGGCATTGTACTAGAAACAAATGATATTTAGTCCAAGTCAGTCTTCAAATGTAAGGTACTGTACATGTTTATGCTTTTTCTTTTATAGTTTGTGGTTTTTTTTTAATCTAGGAACTTGATGAAAAATCAATATATACGAGCCAACACCAATCTACCAGCGAAAGTAAAGGAACAGATAAAAGACGCATTGTTAAGCCAATAAACAAACCTATACATCTAAGATCCAGTGTAAGTGCGTTGTTTTACATATAAGGATTTGACACAGTAGTCTTTCATATTGTATCATTTTACTTTTAACCCCCTGATTTCCTGCATAAGATAAATTGTTCAAAAGCTGCATAGAGTATATTCAAACCTATGCAGTTTACATACATTACTGTATTTTTTACATGGGTAAACACATGATAATCAGGAGACCTCTCTTTAGTAACATTTGACAAGGCAGTCCCCGTGCATCACTTTCACCATTACTCTGATAGTGTTAGGGGCTGGGATCACCAACTACAGACACTGTGTTTGTGGCTATTTACTTTTCTCTGTTCCCTCATGCTAGGTACATGCCTTAGTGATCATATCCAGATATAGATTATCTGACTATTTAAAAAAAATGTATATCCATGTACATGGTAGAACAATTATTGTTCCGATCTGAATGTTTTGGCACGATAATAGGTATTGGGCTTAATTCAGCATGGATCGTTAATTTGAGAAATTACAGTTGTCTGCAAGTAGAAAGGCGCTGCCCTGACAAAGAAAAAAACACCCTGTGCAAATTTGCGAATGCATCACAGATCGCCATACACTCGCAGATGCATGCGCAAATCCCGTAGCATCGAAGAGTCTTTGCCGTCTCAGCAAATGTGAGTAGGTTTGAGGCTGCCACTAATCTGCAACTGATATGGACTGGAAGTGGTCTGCACTGACTTCATTCACCCTCTCCAAAGACGCCGGCTTCCTGTCAGTCAAACAGCAGCTGCATTGTGTTTACGATCTGTGCGCATATTCTGTCACTATTGCTCCACGTGCATGCGCAATGCGAACACTACGCATGCACAGTCGTTCGATAATCGTTCCTTTTGCAAATTCTCTAATTAGCGATCCATGCTGAATTAGGCCCATTTTCTATTCATTTGTGAAAATATTGTGAGACAGGTCAGATCCTGACATCCAATCCTACTGCTGGCCTCACAAAAATCTGCCCTGGGTGTTGCATACACACTGTGAGACAAGATGACCAATTAGCTGAAAATCGTCTGATTATGTCACAGCGTGTACCCTACTTAAGTCACTTTGCATACCTGCTCCAGTCCCATGGAGTCCTGCTTTCACTCAACACATTAGTACAATGTTCATTGCCTCCCAGAAGACCATCCAATTAATCTCTTGAAATGATCTGTGCTAAACACTCTGATTATCTTATTAGCTAAAGGTTGTTTCTTCTTCTTCAGGGTCCATAAGCATCCACAGGGATTACATTGGGGTATGATGATGGAGACCAGGATCAGGCACCAACCAGTTTTTTTAGCTCCCCTGATGTACTGATCCTTCTCTGTCATACCCACCCCCACAGCTCAGGCACTTCAGCTTTCATTTGGTGCCAGCAGGAGCTGGGTCATCATTATAAGAGTGGCCCATGCTTTACTTTTATTATTTAATGTTTCTTTCTTTTTCATACACTAGGGGACACTGGAGGCTGTAGACACTGTGGTTAGACGGGTGGCTTGCTAGGAGCTGTCACTTTAAGAAATCAAACTAAGTATGTAAGCTCCTCCCCGTCTATCCCCCATCAGCCTTCAGTTTTTGGAAATGTGCCGAGGGAGATGGGCACATCCGGCTGAGCTTCAGCCTCAGATCTATTTTTCTCTAACGGCCTAGTGGATGCTGGGGACTCCATAAGGACCATGGGGAATAGCGGGCTCCGCAGGAGACTGGGCACTCTAAAATAAGAATTTACTTACCGATAATTCTATTTCTCGTAGTCCGTAGTGGATGCTGGGGACTCCGTCAGGACCATGGGGATTAGCGGCTCCGCAGGAGACAGGGCACAAAAGTAAAAGCTTTAGGATCAGGTGGTGTGCACTGGCTCCTCCCCCTATGACCCTCCTCCAAGCCTCAGTTAGGATACTGTGCCTGGACGAGCGTACACAATAAGGAAGGATTTTGAATCCCGGGTAAGACTCATACCAGCCACACCAATCACACTGTACAACCTGTGATCTGAACCCAGTTTACAGCATGATAACAGCGGAGCCTCTGAAAAGATGGCTCACAACAATAATAACCCGATTTTTGTAACAATAACTATGTACAAGTATTGCAGACAATCCGCACTTGGGATGGGCGCCCAGCATCCACTACGGACTACGAGAAATAGAATTATCGGTAAGTAAATTCTTATTTTCTCTGACGTCCTAAGTGGATGCTGGGGACTCCGTCAGGACCATGGGGATTATACCAAAGCTCCCAAACGGACGGGAGAGTGCGGATGACTCTGCAGCACCGAATGAGAGAACTCCAGGTCCTCCTCAGTCAGGGTGTGCCCCTGACCAAGTATCAGCTCGGCAAAGTTGTAAAGCCGAGACCCCTCGGGCAGCCGCCCAAGATGAGCCCACCTTCCTTGTGGAATGGGCATTTACATATTTTGGCTGTGGCAGGCCTGCCACAGAATGTGCAAGCTGAATTGTACTACACATCCAACTAGCCATCGTCTGCTTAGAAGCAAGAGCACCCAGTTTGTTGGGTGCATACAGGATAACAGCAAGTCAGTTTTCCTGACTCCAGCCGTCCTGGAAACTATATTTTCAGGGCCCTGACAACATCTAGCAACTTGGAGTCCTCCAAGTCCCTAGTAGCCGCAGGTACCACAATAAGCTGGTTCGGGTGAAACACTGACACCACCTTAGGGAGAAACTGGGGATGAGTCCGCAGCTCTGCCCTGTCCGAATGGACAATCAGATATGGGCTTTTTTGAGACAAACGCCGCCAATTCTGACACTCGCCTGGCCGAGGCCAGGGCCAACAGCATGGTCACTTTCCCTGTGAGATATTTCAAATCCACAGATTTGAGCGGTTTAAACCAATGTGATTTTAGGAATCCCAGAACTACGTTGAGATCCCACAGTGCCACTGGAGGCACAAAAGGGGGTTGTATATGCAGTACTCCCTTGACAAACTTCTGGACTTCAGGAACTGAAGCCAATTCTTTCTGGAAGAAAATCGACAGGGCCGAAATTTGAACCTTAATGGACCCCAATTTGAGGCCCATAGACACTCCTGTTTGCAGGAAATGCAGGAAACGACCGAGTTGAAATTTCTTCATGGGGCCTTCCTGGCCTCACACCACGCAACATATTTTCGCCACATGTGGTGATAATGTTGTGCGGTCACCTCCTTCCTGGCTTTGACCAGGGTAGGAATGACCTCTTCCGGAATGCCTTTTTCCCTTAGGATCCGGCGTTCAACCGCCATGCCGTCAAACGCAGCCGCGGTAAGTCTTGGAACAGACATGGTACTTGCTGAAGCAAGTCCCTTCTTAGCGGCAGAGGCCATGAGTCCTCTGTGAGCATCTCTTGAAGTTCCGGGTACCAAGTCCTTCTTGGCCAATCCGGAGCCACGAGTATAATTCTTACTCCTCTACGTCTTATAATTCTCAATACCTTGGGTATGAGAAGCAGAGGAGGGAAGACATACACCGACTGGTACACCCACGGTGTTACCAGAACGTCCACAGCTATTGCCTGAGGGTCTTTTGACCTGGCGCAATACTTGTCCAGTTTTTTGTTCAGGCGGGACGCCATCATGTCCACCTTTGGTCTTTTCCAACGGTTCACAATCATGTGGAAGACTTCCCGATGAAGTCCCCACTCTCCCGGGTGGAGGTTGTGCCTGCTGAGGAAGTCTGCTTCCCAGTTGTCCACTCCCGGAATGAACACTGCTGACAGTGCTATCACATGATTTTCCGCCCAGCGAAAAATCCTTGCAGTTTCTGCCATTGCCCTCCTGCTTCTTGTGCCGCCCTGTCTGTTTACGTGGGCGACTGCCGTGATGTTGTCCCACTGGATCAATACCGGCTGACCTTGAAGCAGAGGTCTTGCTAAGCTTAGAGCATTGTAAATTGCCCTTAGCTCCAGTATATTTATGTGGAGAAAAATCTCCAGACTTGATCACACTCCCTGGAAATTTTTTCAATGTGTGACTGCTCCCCAGCCTCTCAGGCTGGCCTCCGTGGTCACCAGCATCCAATCCTGAATGCCGAATCTGCGGCCCTCTAGAAGATGAGCACTCTGTAACCACCACAGGAGAGACACCCTTGTCCTTGGAGATAGGGTTATCCGCTGATGCATCTGAAAATGCGATCCGGACCATTTGTCCAGCAGATCCCACTGAAAAGTTCTTGCGTGGAATCTGCCGAATGGAATCGCTTCGTAATAAGCCACCATTTTTCCCAGGACTCTTGTGCAATGATGCACTGACACTTTTCCTGGTTTTAGGAGGTTCCTGACTAGCTCGGATAACTCCCTGGCTTTCTCCTCCGGGAGAAACACCTTTTTCTGGACTGTGTCCAGAACCATCCCTAGGAACAGCAGACGTGTCGTCGGAAACGGCTGCGATTTTGGATATTTAGAATCCACCCGTACTGTCGTAGAACTACTTGAGATAGTGCTACTCCGACTTCCAACTGTTCTCTGGACCTTGCCCTTATCAGGAGATCGTCCAAGTAAGGGATAATTAAGACGCCTTTTCTTTGAAGAAGAATCATCATTTCGGCCATTACTTTGGTAAAGACCCGGGGTGCCGTGGACAATCCAAACGGCAGCGTCTGAAACTGATAGTGACAGTTCCGTACCACGAACCTGAGGTACCCTTGGTGAGAAGGGCAATTTGGGACATGGAGGTAAGCATCCTTGATGTCCAGGGACACCATATAGTCCCCTTCTTCCTGGTTCGCTATCACTGCTCTGAGTGACTCCATCTTGATTTGAACCTTTGTATGTAAGTGTTCAAAGATTTCCCATTTAGAATAGGTCTCACCGAGCCGTCTGGCTTCAGTACCACAATATAGTGTGGAATAATACCCCTTTCCTTGTTGTAGGAGGGGTACTTTGATTATCACCTGCTGGGAATACAGCTTGTGAATTGTTTCCAATACTGCCTCCCTGTCGGAGGAAGACGTTGGTAAAGCAGACATCAGGAGCCTGCGAGGGGGAGACGTCTCGAATTTCCAGTCGGTACCCCTGGGATACTACTTGTAGGATCCAGGGGTCCACTTGCGAGTGAGCCCACTACGCGCTGAAACTCTTGAGACGACCCCCCACCGCACTTGAGTCCGCTTGTACGGCCCCAGCGTCATGCTGAGGACTTGGCAGAAGCTGTGGAGGGCTTCTGTTCCTGGGAATGGGCTGCCTGCTGCAGTCTTCTTCCCTTTCCTCTATCCCTGGGCAGATATGACTGGCCTTTTGCCCGCTTG
This sequence comes from Pseudophryne corroboree, assembly GCF_028390025.1. Classification (NCBI taxonomy): domain Eukaryota; kingdom Metazoa; phylum Chordata; class Amphibia; order Anura; family Myobatrachidae; genus Pseudophryne; species Pseudophryne corroboree. The sequence goes on along the minus strand of NC_086449.1, from coordinate 499,403,288 downwards.
CCCTTATGGGGACGAAAGGACTGAGGCTGAAAAGACGGCGTCTTTTTCTGCTGAGATGTGATTTGGGGTAAAAAAGGTGGATTTTCCAGCTGTTGCCGAGGCCACCAGGTCCGATGGATCGACCCCAAATAACTCCTCCCCTTTATACGGCAATACTTCCATGTGCCGTTTGGAATCTGCATCACCTGACCACTGTCGTGTCCATAAACATCTTCTGGCAGATATGGACATCGCACTTACTCTTGATGCCAGAGTGCAAATATCCCTCTGTGCATCTCGCATATATAGAAATGCATCCTTTAAATGCTCTATAGTCAATAAAATACTGTCCCTGTCAAGGGTATCAATATTTTCAGTCAGGGAATCCGACCAAGCCACCCCAGCGCTGCACATCCAGGCTGAGGCGATCGCTGGTCGCAGTATAACACCAGTATGTGTGTATATACCTTTTTAGGATATTTTCCAGCCTCTCAGCTGGCTCCTTGAGGGCGGCCCTATCTGGAGACTGTACCGCCACTTGTTTTGATAAGCGTGTGAGCGCCTTATCCACCCTAAAGGGTGTTTCCCAACGCGCCCTAACTTCTGGCGGGAAAGGGTATACCGCCAATAATTTTCTATCGGGGGAAACCCACGCATCATCACACACTTCATTTAATTTATCTGATTCAGGAAAAACTACAGGTAGTTTTTTCACACCCCACATAATACCCTTCTTGTGGTACTTGTAGTATCAGAAATATGTAACACCTCCTTCATTGCCCTTAACATGTAACGTGTGGCCCTAAAGGAAAATACGTTTGTTTCTTCACCGTCGACACTGGAGTCAGTGTCCGTGTCTGTGTCTGTGTCGACCGACTGAGGTAAATGAGCGTTTTACAGCCCCTGACGGTGTTTGAGACGCCTGGACAGGTACTAATTTGTTTGCCGGCCGTCTCATGTCGTCAACCGACCTTGCAGCGTGTTGACATTATCACGTAATTCCTTAAATAAGCCATCCATTCCGGTGTCGACTCCCTAGAGAGTGACATCACCATTTCAGGCAATTGCTCCGCCTCCTCACCAACATCGTCCTCATACATGTCGACACACACGTACCGACACACAGCACACACACAGGAAATGCTCTGATAGAGGACAGGACCCCACTAGCCCTTTGGGGAGACAGAGGGAGAGTTTGCCAGCACACACCAAAAACGCTATAATTATACAGGGACAACCTTTATATAAGTGTTTTTCCCTTATAGCATTTTAATATATATATACATATCGCCAAATAAGTGCCCCCCCTCTCTGTTTTAACCCTGTTTCTGTAGTGCAGTGCAGGGGAGAGCCTGGGAGCCTTCCCACCAGCATTTCTGTGAGGGAAAATGGCGCTGTGTGCTGAGGAGAATAGGCCCCGCCCCCTTTTCGGCGGGCTTCTTCTCCCGTTTTTCTGAGACCTGGCAGGGGTTAAATACATCCATATAGCCCCCAGGGGCTATATGTGATGTATTTTTAGCCAGAATAAGGTACTATCATTGCTGCCCAGGGCGCCCCCCCCCCAGCGCCCTGCACCCTCAGTGACCGCTGCTATGAAGTGTGCTGACAACAATGGCGCACAGCTGCAGTGCTGTGCGCTACCTTATGAAGACTGAAGAGTCTTCTGCCGCCGTTTCTGGACCTCTTCACTTTTCGGCATCTGCAAGGGGGGTCGGCGGCGCGGCTCCGGGACGAACCCCAGGGTGAGACCTGTGTTCCGACTCCCTCTGGAGCTAATGGTGTCCAGTAGCCTAAGAAGCCAATCCATCCTGCACGCAGGTGAGTTCACTTCTCTCCCCTAAGTCCCTCGTAGCAGTGAGCCTGTTGCCAGCAGGACTCACTGAAAATAAAAAACCTAACAAACTTTTACTCTAAGCAGCTCTTTAGGAGAGCCACCTAGATTGCACCCTTCTCGGCCGGGCACAAAAATCTAACTGAGGCTTGGAGGAGGGTCATAGGGGGAGGAGCCAGTGCACACCACCTGATCCTAAAGCTTTTACTTTTGTGCCCTGTCTCCTGCGGAGCCGCTAATCCCCATGGTCCTGACGGAGTCCCCAGCATCCACTTAGGACGTCAGAGAAAGAAAGATTTAGTACCATCTGGTGTGCACTGGCTCCTCCCTCTATGCCCCTCCTCCAGACCTCAGTTAGAATCTGTGCCCGGCCGAGCTGGGTGCTCCTAGTGGGCTCTCCTGAGCTTGCTAGATTAGAAAGTATTTTGTTAGGTTTTTTGTTTTCAGAGCGCTTCTGCTGGCAACAGACTCTCTGCTACGAGGGATTGAGGGGAGAGAAGCAAACCTACTCACGGCAGCTAGGTAGCGCTTCTTAGGCTACTGGACACCATTAGCTCCAGAGGGATCGAACACAGGTACCTAACCTTGATCGTCCGTTCCCGGAGCCGCGCCGCCGTCCCCCTCGCAGAGCCAGAAGCAGCAGAAGCATGAAGACATCGAAATCGGCGGCTGAAGACTCCTGTCTTCACTTAAGGTAGCGCACAGCACTGCAGCTGTGCGCCATACAGCACACCGCACACTCCGGTCACTGTAGGGCGCAGGGGGGGGCGCCCCGGGCAGCAATTAAATACCTTTTTTGGCAAAAAGAGACATATATACAGTCTGGGACTGTATATATGCCAGAGCCCCCACCATTTTTTACACATTAAAGCGGGACAGAAGCCCGCCGCTGAGGGGGCGGGGCCTTCTTCCTCAGCACACCAGCGCCATTTTCTCTTCACAGCTCCACTGGAAGGACGCTCCCCAGGCTCTCCCCTGCAGTATACAGGTGCAATAGAGGGTAAAAAAGAGAGGGGGGGCACATAAATTTAGGCGCAGTATATATATATATTAACAGCAGCTACAGGGTAAACACTAAGTTACAGTGTAATCCCTGGGTTATATAGCGCTGGGGTGTGTGCTGGCATACTCTCTCTCTGTCTCCCCAAAAGCCTTTGTGGGGTCCTTTCCTCAGTCAGAGCATTCCCTGTGTGTGTGCTGTGTGTCGGTACTCCTGTGTCGACATGTTTGATGAGGAAGGATACGTGGAGGCAGAACAAGTGCAGCTGAGTGTGGTGTCGCCGCCGACGGTGCCGACACCTGATTGGATGGATATGTGGAAGGTGTTAAATGATAATGTGAACTCCTTGCATAACAGATTGGATAAAACTGTAACCGGGGGACAGGCAGGGTCTCAGCCCGTGCCTGATCCTACAGCGCAGAGGCCGTCAGGGTCCCAAAAGCGCACACTATCCCAGATAGTTGACACAGATGTCGACACGGAATCTGACTCCAGTGTCGATGACGATGAGGCAAAGTTGCAGCCTAAAATGACTAAGGCCATCCGCTACATGATTGTAGCTATGAAGGATGTATTACACATTTCTGAGGAAAATCCTGTCCCTGACAAGAGGATTTATATGTATGGGGAGTAAAAGCATGAAGTGACTTTTCCCCCTTCACATGAATTAAATGAATTATGTGAAAAAGCGTGGGATTCCCCTGACAGGAAGGTGATAGTTTCCAAGAGATTACTTATGGCGTATCCTTTCCCGCCAACGGACAGGTTACGCTGGAAATCCTCCCCTAGGGTAGACAAGGCGTTGACACGCTTGTCTAAAAAGGTGGCCCTGCTGTCTCCGGATACGGCCGCCCTAAAGGATCTTGCGGATAGAAAGCAGGAAGCTATCCTGAAGTCAGTTTATACACATTCTGGCACACTACTGAGGCCAGCAATTGCTTCGGCCTGGATGTGTAGTGCGGTAGCTGCATGGACGGATTCTCTGTCTGAGGAGTTAGATACCCTAGACAGGGACACTGTTCTACTGACCCTGGAACATATCAAGGACGCGGTCCTATATATGCGGGATGCCCAGAGGGACATTTGCCTGCTGGGCTCTAGAGTTAACGCTATGTCCATTTCTGCCAGAAGGGTCTTATGGACTCGGCAATGGACAGGGGATACCGACTCTAAAAAACACATGGAGGTTTTACCTTATAAGGGTGAGGAATTGTTTGGGGACGGTCTCTCGGACCTAGTTTCCACAGCTACGGCTGGGAAGTCAAATTTCTTGCCTTATGTCCCTCCACAACCTAAGAAAGCACCGTATTACCAAATGCAGTCCTTTCGTTCTCAGAGGAGCAAGAAGGTCAGAGGTGCGTCCTTTCTTGCCAGAGGCAGGGGTAGAGGAAAAAAGCTGCACCACGCAGCTAGTTCCCAGGAACAAAAGTCTTCCCCGGCTTCCACTAAATCCACCGCATGACGCTGGGGCTCCACAGGCGGAGCCAGGAGCTGTGGGGGCGCATCTCCGACATTTCAGCCACCAGTGGGTTCGCTCACAGGTGGATCCTTGGGCTATACAAATTGTGTCTCAGGGATACAAGCTGGAATTCGAGGTGATGCCCCCTCACCGTTACCTAAAATCGGCCCTACCAGCTTCCCCCATGGAAAGGGAGATAGTGGTGGAGGCAATTCACAAACTTTTTCTCCAGAAAGTGGGGGTAGAGGTCCCCCCCCTTCAACGGGGAAGGGGCTACTATTCCACTATGTTTGTGGTACCGAAACCGGATGGTTCTGTCAGACCCATTTTAAATTTAAAATCCCTGAACTTTTATCTGAAGAAATTCAAGTTCAAAATGGAATCGCTCAGAGCGGTCATTGCAAGCCTGGAGGAAGGGGATTTTATGGTGTCTCTGGACATCAAGGATGCTTACTTGCATGTCCCCATTTATCCGCCTCATCAGGAGTACCTCAGGTTTGTGGTACGGGACTGTCATTACCAATTCCAGACGTTGCCGTTTGGCCTGTCCACGGCACCGAGAGTTTTTACCAAAGTGATGGCGGAGATGATGGTGCTCCTTCGGAAGCAAGGGGTTACAATTATCCCATACTTGGACGATCTCCTCATAAAGGCGAGGTCCAGGGAGCAGTTGCTGATCAGTGTAGCACACTCTCAGGAAGTGTTGCGTCAGCACGGCTGGATTCTGAACATTCCAAAGTCGCAGCTGATTCCTGCGACGCGTCTGCCCTTCCTGGGCATGATTCTGGACACAGACCAGAAGAAGGTGTTTCTCCCGGAGGAGAAGGCTCAGGAGCTCGTGACTCTGGTCAGAGACCTCCTAAGGCCAAAACAGGTGTCGGTGCATCACTGCACACGAGTCCTGGGAAAGATAGTGGCGTCATACGAAGCCATTCCCTTCGGCAGGTTCCATGCGAGGATCTTTCAATGGGATCTGCTGGACAAGTGGTCCGGATCGCATCTTCAGATGCATCGGATGATCACCCTGTCCCCCAGGGCCAGGGTGTCTCTTCTGTGTTGGCTACAAGGTGCTCACCTCCTCGAGGGCCGCAGATTCGGCATACAGGACTGGGTCCTGGTGACCACGGATGCAAGCCTCCGAGGGTGGGGGGCGGTCACTCAAGGAAGAAACTTCCAAGGGTTTTGGTCAAGTCAGGAGACTTGTCTGCACATCAATATCCTGGAACTAAGGGCCATATACAACGCCCTGAGTCAAGCGGAGCCTCTGCTTCGAAACCAACCGGTGCTGATTCAGTCAGACAACATCACGGCAGTGGCCCATGTAAACCGCCAGGGCGGCACAAGAAGCAGGGTGGCAATGGCAGAAGCCACAAAGATTATTCAGTGGGCGGAGAATCACGTACTAGCACTGTCAGCAGTGTTCATTCCGGGAGTGGACAACTGGGAAGCAGACTTCCTCAGCAGACACGACCTCCACCCAGGAGAGTGGGGACTTCATCAAGAAGTCTTCACGCAGATTGCAAATCGATGGGAACTGCCACAGGTAGACATGATGGCGTCCGTCTCAACAAAAAGCTAAAAAGATATTGCGCCAGGTCCAGGGACCCTCAGGCGATAGCTGTGGACGCACTGGTAACACCGTGGGTGTTCCAGTCGGTCTATGTGTTTCCTCCTCTTCCTCTCATACCAAAGGTGCTGAGAATTGTAAGAAAAAGAGGAGTGAGAACAATACTCATTGTTCCGGATTGGCCAAGAAGGACTTGGTACCCGGAATTGCAAGAAATGCTCACAGAGGACCCATGGCCTCTGCCTCTCAGACAGGACCTGTTACAACAGGGGCCCTGTCTGTTCCAAGACTTACCGCGGCTGCGTTTGACGGCATGGCGGTTGAACACCGGATCCTAGCAGAAAAGGGCATTCCGGAAGCAGTTATTCCTACGCTGATAAAAGCTAGGAAGGACGTGACCGCGAAACATTATCACCGTATATGGCGAAAATATGTTGCTTGGTGTGAGGCCAGGAAGGCCCCTACAGAGGAATTCCAACTGGGTCGATTCCTGCACTTCCTACAGTCGGGTGTGACTATGGGCATGAAATTAGGGTCCATAAAGGTCCAGATTTCGGCCCTATCCATTTTCTTTCAAAAAGAACTGGCTTCAATGCCTGAGGTTCAGACGTTTGTTAAGAGAGTGCTGCATATTCAGCCTCCTTTTGTGCCACCAGTGGCACCTTGGGATCTTAATGTGGTTTTGGCTTTCCTAAAATCCCATTGGTTTGAGCCACTTATGACGGTGGAGCTAAAGTATCTCACATGGAAAGTGGTCATGCTGTTGGCCCTAGCCTCAGCTAGGCGTGTGTCAGAATTGGCGGCTTTGTCATGTAAAAGCCCCTATCTGGTTTTCCATATGGACAGGGCAGAATTGCGAACTCGTCCGCAGTTTCTGCCAAAGGTGGTGTCATCTTTTCATCTGAACCAACCCATTGTGGTGCCTGCGGCTACTCGTGACTTGGAGGATTCCAAGTTGCTTGATGTAGTCAGGGCTTTGAAGATCTATGTTGCCAGGACGGCTGGAGTCAGGAAGACTGACTCGCTGTTTATCCTGTATGCATCCAACAAGCTGGGTGCTCCTGCTTCAAAGCAAACCATTGCTCGCTGGATCTGTAACACAATTCAGCAGACTCATTCTGCGGCTGGATTGCCGCATCCAAAATCAGTAAAAGCCCATTCCACAAGGAAGGTGGGCTCTTCTTGGGCGGCTGCCCGAGGGGTCTCTGCATTACAGCTTTGCCGAGCTGCTACTTGGTCGGGTTCAAACACATTTGCAAAGTTCTACAAGTTTGATACCCTGGCTGAGGAGGACCTGGTGTTTGCCCATTCGGTGCTGCAGAGTCATCCGCACTCTCCCGCCCGTTTGGGAGCTTTGGTATAATCCCCATGGTCCTTACAGAGTCCCCAGCATCCACTAGGACGTTAGAGAAAATAAGAATTTACTCACCGGTAATTCTATTTCTCGTAGTCCGTAGTGGATGCTGGGCGCCCGTCCCTAGTGCGGATTTTCTGCAATACGTGTATATAGTTATTGCTTAATAAAGGGTTATGTTATGTTGGCATCCATTGGTTGATGCTCTATTGTTGTTCATACTGTTAACTGGGTATGTTTATCACAAGTTATACGGTGTGATTGGTGTGGCTGGTATGAGTCTTACCCGGGATTCCAAAATCCTTTCCTTGTAATGTCAGCTCTTCCGGGCACAGTTTCCTTAACTGAGGTCTGGAGGAGGGGCATAGAGGGAGGAGCCAGTGCACACCAGATAGTACTAAATCTTTCTTTAGAGTGCCCAGTCTCCTGCGGAGCCCGCTATTCCCCATGGTCCTTACGGAGTCCCCAGCATCCACTACGGACTACGAGAAATAGAATTACCGGTGAGTAAATTCTTATTTTTCTTTTATTTTTATTTATATTTTTTCCTTTTTTGATACACCTCAGGAGGAGCCCTTACCCGCTTAATTGAGAAGTAGGGTCCGGGTCTCGAGTGCCTGCACAGACAGGACACTGTAAGACTGTCTGCACTTATTTGAGAATCACTGCCAATGCCTCAGGACACAATGACCACGCTCCTTAGGTAGTAAGTAATTGCTAACTGCAGTTCACATGTTAGTAGGCAGTGCTTATCCATGGGTGGATTCTTCTGTGTCCATATTGTCTAAAAGGACAACATTCAGGAGTGTCGCTCAGACCAACACTGGTTATTTCATGGTGAATGCGCCAGTATCACACTGGGCCGCTAAGCTGGTCAAGCATGTACAGTCAGGTGCTCCGATGGAAGATTACATTTTTCTAGCGGACCACATCAGTGAATCGGCAATGTACTTAGGAGAGGCTCGTAAGGATATTGGACAGATTAGTTGGAGAACCTCCGCATTGGCTACAGCAGCCAGGAGGGCATTGTGGCTGTGTGTTTGGCAAGCAGATGCAGAGTCCAAGAGAGCTCTAGAGGCACTTCTGTTTACGGAAGAGTTTCTTTTTGGGAAGGAGTTAGATAAGTGGATTTCCCTAACCTCTGAAGAAAAGTCTACACTTCCGCCAACGCTAGCTCCGCAGCCTAGACATTAGTATGTGGGAACTTTCTTTCGGACGGCACAAGCCTTTCGTGGTAAAAGCAGAGAAAACAATGTACAAAGGGGTAAAGGCCGTGGTCAACAGCAAGTCCTTGCCCGTCGCCAGGAGCCAAAGCTGGCTGAGAAGACCGTGGTATGACACTCTTCTTCCCCACCTGAGAGCCTCCATGGTGGTGGTGGGGGGTGGGGGGGGGCATCTGCAGAAGTTTCAGTACACTGTTAGGGTTATACAGAGATCTGTGGGTTCGCAACCTAATATCCAGAGGTTGCAAGTTAGATTTACCGGTATCATAGGACAAATAGATAGCCCTTCAGGGTGCAATTCAATCTCTGGTGAACTCAGCAGTATTGATACCTGTCCCAAGAAACCAGAGAGGACAGGGGCACTATTCGAATCTGTACACACTTCCAAAGCGGCATGGGTCAGTAAGACAAATTCTAAACCTAAAATCACTAAATCAGTTTGTAGCTTATTACCAATTCAAGATGGAATCTATTGACTCGGTGATGGTGTGAGTCTAGAACCCAGGGAGTTTCCAATATCCCAGGACACAAAAGAACCTCCACATCCCGATATGGGAACTGCACCAGGCATTTCTGCAACTTGTGATACACCGGGATAATTTTCAGTTCAGAGGTTTACCATTTAGACTGGCTTCAGCATGAGAGGGATATCCGAACATCTAGAGGGAAGGCCATCGTCTAGAATTTTATCTGCTTGGGTTGGCCATTCCACCTGGATAGGATCAGGTGTTATAGAGGCCTGGAGTGGAACTGAGCATATTCCACTATGTCGAAGTTGGATACCATGGATCCCACGGTCTAAACTGCAGAGTGAATGGACACACTGCTACTGTGGAGCAACCTGCACACCCGTAGTTGCAGTGCTGCAGTCTTTTCGGTAGGTAGGAAGATTCTGTGCACGTGAGTATCCAGAAGAGCTACCAGGTGTATCATCTGCTGAGAGGGGATTAGGGAAGACTTTTTCCAGTTATTTAGCCAACCATGTCTCCGCAGGAAGGCTATGGTTACCTGACGATGGCCGCTGAGGACCTCTGGAGAGAGCGTGCCAGAATTAGCAGGTTGTCCAGGTAAGGGAGTATTCTGATCCACAGACAATGAAGCTGAGCCGCCATGACAGGCATGAGCTTGGTAAAGACCCTCAGAGCTGTTGGAAGGCCAAAAGGCAGAGCATGAAAATGGAAATGTTGTGGTAGGACAGCAAGCCAAAGGTATTGCTGATGAATGGACGCTATAGGTACATGTAGGTAAGTGTCCTGTATATCCAGAGAGACCATAAAGTCCCCAGGATGCATAGCCAGGACAATAGAAAGGAGTGTTTCCATTCGAAACCTGGGCACTTTGAGATATTTGTTCATCAACTTGAGATTGAGGATGGGCCGATGGAACCCATTGGGTTTCTGAACTAAGAAGAGTGTTGAGTAAAAGCCCTTGCCCCATTGTGACGCTGGGACGGGGATTATCACGCCTGCATGTAGCAAGTAGTGAATAGCCATCTAGAGAGCCTGGGCTTTGCAGTGGTCTGCAGGAGGGTTTGTGTGAAAGTACTGCCGAGGGGGTAGTCTCAGGAAAGAGAAGGAGAGAGACCACTTCCTGCACCCAGGTATCTGTTGTGACCTGGCGTCAATAGTGTGTGAACTGAAAAAATTGGCCTCCCACCCTGGGATCTACCAGGAGGAGGCCGTCCCGTCAGGCTGAGGGCTTGTAGTCAGATTTGGCAGTTGGACGTCTGGTAGCCCAGGCATGTTTGGTTTTGGGCAAAGATGCCTTTGTGGATTGCATCAGTCGAGGAAAGGCCTGACCTCTGGCCTTGCCCTGGGGGCGAAAGGACCAAAAGGAGGAAGTCCGAGGCCAAGACAAGGAGGCTGAGGGCAGGAAAGCCATTTTAGAGGCTAGAAGAGTGGTGATGATCTTGTCCAGCTCAGATCCAAAAAGAATCTCCGCTGTATAAGTGAGTGCTTCCAGGATTTTCTTAGAACCGCATCACCGTTCCATGAGCGAAGCCAAATAATGCGGTGGGCTACAAGCAGCCTCTGCTGATTAATTTGATATATAACACTTGTATATCTGTGTGAGACTGACACTCTGAATCCATATATGAGGTGCTACAATTAGCAGCCGCAGATTTTTTTTTAATACAAGTTTTGTTCTACTCCGTGTGCAGACTCAGTCACACACAATATGCAGTTGTCATATATCAAAATAATCAACACAGTCTCCTTGTGCGTCCTTGTCACTTCGTTTTGCGACTTAGATGAATTTCCAGCAATAAAAGACGCCCAAAGTTAGCAAAGTTGCACACGAGTTGGTGGTTCAGTCACGCCAGGCATCTGCTAACGCGTTACATAATGAGGCTGGATGTATGAGCGTACATGTGTATTTGAGACATTATGCTGGAAATATATTGTAAATAGTCACTAGCTAGATGTGTCCTATTACAGTGTGTGGAATAATACAGAATATCAGGACTTGAGAAATACTGTATGAGGCCACAAAATACGTTGAAGGACCACATTTGACCAATTAGGAATCTTTTTCTGTTATATATCCGTTCCCAGAATAAGCAATACAGCTATTTTGAGTCTAGAATTTCTCAGATTTTAATGTGCCTTTTTATGTTAGCTAAAGCACATTAAAAACAGAACAAATTGTTTCTAATTGTAAAATTCACACCATGGTGTCATAAACTCCTAACGGCATTGAAGCATTTTCTATTTTTGATTCATCAACAGTCTTTAAATCTGGAAAGAACAGATACTGAAAAAAAAATCATTAAGATTTTAAATAGCAAATGTTATAATTAGTAACATGGGGGGTAATTCCAAGTTGATCGCAGCAGGATTTTCGATAACAATTGGGCAAAACCATGTGCACTGCAGGGGAGGCAGATATAACATGTGCAGAAAGAGTTAGATTTGGGTGGGTTATTTTATTTCTGTGCAGGGTAAATAATGGCTGCTTTATTTTTACACTGCAAATTAGATTGCAGATTGAACACACCCCACCCAAATCTAACTCTCTCTGCACATGTTATATCTGCCTCCCCTGGAGTGCACATGGTTTTGCCCAATTGCTAACAAAAATCCTGCTGCGATCAACTTGGAATTAGCCCCATTATTCCTTGTTAGAGTGCGGGGACTGCTGTGATCGTCATTGAAACATTAATACAAACAGCCAGGTGGTGGTCAGGAGCTCGAAGTGAACCCCATGTGTTGTCACAGTCTGGAGTTAAAAGAATGTTGCCAATCCCATAGAGGTGATCAGCAAAAACACATGTATATGTATGGTCCGGCGGTAAGGGGGGGTGAAAGTTGTATCGGCACACCACGCCTCAGCACTAGGCTGATGCACTGTAGGGCTAATTCAGACCTGATCGCTGCTGTGTGTTTTTGAACAGCAGCGATCGGGTCTGAACTGCGCCGCAGTGCGCCGGCGCATGCCAGACAGCCGCTTGGTGGCAGGGGGCAGGCTGGCGGGGTTTGGCTGCCGTTTAGGGTTTGCAGTCCTGGGCAGGTGTGCCCGGACACTTTGGGGGATAAGGGGGGCGGGCCGCGGCGGCTGCAATATGTCACACACAGCCGCTGCGACCCGGGCAGTGACAAGTAGCTCCCTGCCAGGGCGCAGGAGCTGCGCTGGCTAGGAGCTACTCTTCCAGTACAAAAGCATCGCCAATGTGCGATACTTTTGTACTTGTGCGGGGGGAGAGTTGGGCCTGACATGTGGGGCGGACTAGCCCTGTGCTGGGCGTCACCCCGCATGTCTGAAGACTGATCGTAGAGGTGCTAAATTTAGCACCTCTACGATCAGGTCTGAATTAGGTTATAAAACTCACACTAATTTTACTTAGAGGCAATTAGGCCCACTTATTACCAACTTTGAATAACCTGGATAAGGAAGATCTACAATGCTGCTCCCAATGAATAATCTGCAATTATTCAAACCGAACAAGAAATTACAATAATGTAAACATACATGTGTACACAGGGAGCGCTAAATATTCATAATTATCAAATTTTTTTAGACAATAAAAATAGAATGACAATGCACAATTTAATAATTATAAGATATATCAATTAAAAAATTAAAAACCATATCAAATGGACATCTCTCGTGGAAATAAACAACTCAGTTGCTGGTGTTAAAGGGTCCAGATTAGGCTGTTTAGCCATTAATTACTGAGCAAGTCCAGAATCCTAGTGTATCGTTAATGTCACCAGCAAGTAGCTTTTAACTGTTAAAAGATGTACTGTAGCAGTCCAATGCCACTTAAATTTAAGCTCGCCGCTGTTGGAAGTGTTTCCAAACTGCCATCTATTGCTGTTCAGCGGTGTCCCCGTCTCCCCTACAGGCTTACCAGTGTGCGCTGATGAACCGTGGCCGCACAGCCGGACGTCTCCGGCAGTGATGTGGAGCCTGATTTGCAGACTGGGGGAGAGAGCTGGATGCAGGCAGCACGGAGCAAAGTGGTGACAGATAGATATAAGTTGATTTCCACAGAGAAATTGTAGGTTCCTTGACGCGTTTCTCCGCTATAGGTAGAGTAGCGATTTCATCAGAAGGTATACTCAATGTCCACTTTGGAAGATATTTATACAGTGGCCATCCAATCAAAAGGCATTGTCCAGTAAATAACAGGTGTAGAATAAACAGGTAATTACTTTGGTGCCTTATCCAGGATTTTGAAACACAATCAGTGTAAATAGAAATAAAACAACCTTTTTTTTATCATCAATCAAAAAGTCTCCTTATAGGGAGCTCCATTAAATTAAAAAAAAAAGAATGTTTAAGATATTAAGAGCATAAAAATATATATTAATATTCTATATATGGCATCGATCCGGAAGCCTGTAGGGGAGACGGGGACACCGCTGAACAGCAATAGATGGGAGTTTGGAAACACTTCCAACAGCGGCGAGCTTAAATTTAAGTGGCATTGGACTGCTACAGTACATCTTTTAACAGTTAAAAGCTACTTGCTGGTGACATTAACGATACACTAGGATTCTGGACTTGCTCAGTAATTATTGGCTAAATAGCCTAATCTGGACCCTTTAACACCAGCAACTGAGTTGTTTATTTCCACGAGAGATGTCCATTTGATATGGTTTTTAATTTTTAATTGATATATCTTATAATTATTAAATTGTGCATTGTCATTCTATTTTTTATTGTCTAAAAAAATTAGATAATTATGAATATTTAGCGCTCCCTGTGTACACATGTATGTTTACATTATTGTAAGGTCTGAATTAGGCCCTGAGTGTGCGGACGGGCTTCGTCGGAGGGGGGAGTTTTCACTCCCCCACTCCGGCAGACAAGATGTTCTTAAATCTTGTCACTATTGCTTCCTGCTTCGCCACAGTAAAGAGGCAAAGCAGGAAGAGTTAAGCCGGCACAATCAGTGCCAATATAATACATCCCTCCCCCCATAGTCCCCAGTACCAATATCTTTACATTAGGTGACAGTTGGGAATCTGAGTGTTCCACCGGGAATCTGAGTGTTCCACCCCTTTCTCTGATGCTCTGGAGTTCATAACAATAGGTCAGCTCCAGCCTGTTTACATGGTATCAGGTATATGTGGATTCAGATCTTTATTATTATTATTATAATTATTATTATTATTATTTTGAATTAATTTGTAACAGTATGAATGCATTCATTATGCAGTGGCAACTCATGAAAAGTACATTAGAAAATCTCATAAAAGGGCTTGTAAGAAATTAGCCTTTATTTAATGTGATTTCATGCATTTACAATTCTGTCATATGCAACAAAACACAACTAAGCATTCTAATACATCTAATTGAATACACATATAATCATTGTCAATTTAGACACTGCTTGGAGCAGTAAAGGATTAAGTGTATGAAAAATAATGTGTTAGCACCCCCTCCCCCATAATCAATAACCTGGACTTTTGAGTCCCTATTTATTTAAGCCCCTGAGTGATTGTTGCAGAGTTAATGGTAATTATATGGTTAATAATATTGTACTTTACAAGTGGCCTACAAGAACCAGCAAGCCTGCCCCTGTGTGATGGCACTTGTAGAGCCAGAAGTGCAGCACGCCCGAACTTTAAAGGGCCAGCTGGCACCTGTAGTCCGCCTCTAAAGAAAATATTAAAATAAAGACAGTGTACACACCCCGAGTGTTGTAGTAGTTTATTTAAAAAAATACTCCCCACACACAGCCCTCCAGTGTAATACTCACAAAATGCAGGGATCAGGTCCTCTTCGGTTCATGTAGGCATCCAGGGATCTTGGCAAAATAACAATCTACCGGACCTGATCCAAGAATTTAGTTTAGTAGAATTTAGAATTAAACTGGAAAGTGAGGTAGTGTTTTTTTTCCGTAAAGTACTACAACATTTGATGTCCAACTTTTAGCAGCGGCTGTGTTATTTTATTATGACTGTCGACATTTTGACCCTGTTTGCATTTATTTATTCAATGTTGACATTTTAAATGACTTTAACTGTTGACCTTATGACCTTATCGACCTTATGATCAAGTCACCATTTTGGTTGTCTATACTTTGTCAGGTGACATTTTGATTTGTCTAAGTTTTGACTACATCTTGTTTTACCCAGTGGCTACCAAGTTAGACAACAATGGGAACCCTTGGTCTATAGGTAATGAACTGTGGAGAGGGACTATCTTCACCACTTGTAATAATAGCAATGAACTATTAAAATATGTGTATTATCAGATTGGTTGGAGTCCTTTTAGTATTCAATAAACAGGATTACGATAACCTTCATGTCTGTATGTCAGGCAAAGAGTGTGTTTCATGTAAGGCACAGTGTTCCTCTTCTCCAGGGGGTTCACTACTGTGTACTCAGTGTAGTATTCCTTCCCAGGCTAGTGGGGCAGAGCCAGCATGGCTGGACTCCATTAGGGGAATGATTTTCACCATTTCTACAAAATTATCTCATAATGAGAAAGACGCAATACTTAAGGCAGTCTGTGGATGAGTTTCATGAAAAAGGACTCCGTACCCAGACCAGCGTCTCAGTCCTCTACCATTTGTCCGCAAAAACGTACTTTGGCCCATATACTGCATTCTGAGTGATGATGAAGGGTCAGAAATGGATGAAGGGGAGGAGGACACAGAGGTACCATAGGGGAGGATACTCTGTCACAGAGTGTAGAGGCTCTCATAGATTATATCAGAGAAGTTCTAAATATCCCTGATAAGGTGACAGAGGAGAGTGAGGAATCTTACTTTAATATTAAGAAATAAATCCTCACCCTCTTTTCCTGTGTCAAAGGAACTAAATACCTTGTTTGAAGAACCGTGGGTTAATCCAGATAAGAAATTTCATATTCCCAGGCGGTTGTTATCATCTTTTCCTTTTCCTCCTGGAGATAGGAAAAAATGGGAAAAGCCACCGATAGTCGATGCCTCAGTCTCCAGGCTTTGACGTAAAATTGTACTACCTGTGCCTGGTGCAGCCTCCCTTAAAGATGTGGCTGATCGCAAGATTGAGACTACACTCAAGTCCTTGTATACTGCTGCCGGGGTGGCCCAGAGACCCTCCATAGCATGTGGGTGGATTACAAGAGCCATTGCTAAATGGTCGGGTAATTTAATTGAGGGGTTAGACACCTTACCTCAAGAGGAAATTATTTTGCTCCTGCAGTATATACAAGACTCTGCGAACTTTATGGTGGAAGCCATAAAAGAAATAGGTTTGCTTAATGCACGCACTACAGCTATGGCAGTGTCGGCATGCAGAGGATTATAGCTATGTCAGTGGATTGCTGACGCGGACTCCAGGAAAGGAGAGAAGGCCTACCTTTCACAGGAGAGGTCTTATTTGGAGATGAACTCGACAAATGGATCTCCCAAGCTACTGCGGGTAAGTCCACATACCTACCTTCTGCAGCTCCGCCAGCTAGGAAGGCCTACTCAGGACCTAATCTACAGTCCTTTTGGATTGCCAAGTTTAGGGGCAAGGCCAGAGGTTCTTCTACCGCCACAAGAGGTGCTAGAGGTAAATCATGCAAACTAGTGACTGCTGGTTCACAGGAACAGGGCTCAGGCTCTGCTTCCTCAAAACCTTCCGCATGACGGTGGACCGCGTTGCCTGGAAGACATGAGAGTGGGAGCCCGGCTAAAATTATTCAGTCACATCTGGACAGGGTCGTGCCAGGATCCCTGGGTCATAGACCTTATATCCCAAGGCTACAGACTGGAGTTCCAGGAGCTCCCACCTCACAGATTCTTTAAATCAAGCTTATCAGGGGGCGTGGCCACGGCGGTGAAGGAGTAGGCAGCGGATCCCGGGAGCTCCCCGATTTTACAACTCCTGCACCCATCCTGTGTCCCTCCGGAGTGTCTACCCCCCGGTGCTGGTCCCCCCTCACCTCCGAGCAGCGGCGGGCACCTTTGTCCGGGATCTCTGGGTGCTGGCTGGCCGCGGCGGACGACTTCCGGCATTGCGGCCTGTGACTCCTCCGGATCCCCGGCCTCGAGTTTGGCGCTCCCGGCCGCGCGGCTCCAGGGCCCTCTTGACGGACGGACGAACGGGCGGGCGGCGCTGTCTGGTGCTGGGCACATTGCAGGAGACACTGAAGGCCCTCCTGTACCTGGCTGAAGGGGACCTGAGACTCCTGGCTGGACAATAAGGCGCAGGTACTCCAGTGAAGGGGTGAAGTGCTTAAAAGCCCGGGGGCCATTTTGGGTGCAGTTCCATAGACAGCCTCAGCACACAGCTCTCCCTGTCTACCCTGCAAGGACTGCATGCACACTGCAACTCAATGCACTATTGTGTTACACTAATAGCTCACAGTGTATTACACACCAATACCCTGCTTCTACCTGGAATTTGCTGCAGGACATTCTCCCCTCAACAACATCAATATCATATACTATTTTTTATTTTTACACAAAGCCTGTGCTCTTGTCCATTGATATTTTGACCCAAAGATCCGTCACGGCTGCTTCCCGGCTTTAAAAGCATATAGCCTGCTGTCTTCTAATTATACTTTATACTACAACTCTACCCGGAGGAGTGGGTGACCGACATCTGTCAATATGGTGAAGGGCGGCCAGAGTGCGGCCGCGGCCAAACTAGAAAGATTTGCTAGGCAACCCAACCCCAGGGGGTCATCGGCTCCACCTCAGGGTGCCTCTCCAACACACTCAAGCTCCCCTCCTGCGTCTACCGCCAACTCCCCAACGGCAGCGGAGGCGCCGTCTATTCAGCAGGTGTTGGAGGCTATAGCCGGTAGTGAGCAGCGTCTCTCCGATAAGATGGAAAAGGTGCAGTGCGACCTCTCCTTACTTCGACAAGATGTTCAGCGTATGCGTGAGAGAGTGGGTGAGGCGGAGACGCGTGTCTCCAACTTGGAGGATGTGTGTGGCCCCCTTAAGCAATCCGTGTCCGCAGTGACCCAACAGGTCTCATCTCTCCAAACCAAGCTCCTAGACATGGAGGGTCGACTGCGCAGAAACAATGTCCGATTTGTGGGTCTGCCTGAGAGAGAGGAGGGCTCGCAGCCGGAGGACTTCCTCGAATCCTGGCTCAAAGAGATCTATGGTGCTGAGTCCTTTACAGCACAATTCACGGTGGAGCGAGCGCATAGGATACCATCTCGGCCGCTACCTCCTGGTGCCCCTCCTCGCACCTTCATCGCCAAATTCCTGCACTATAAGGATCGTGACTCGGTCCTCCGCCTTGGCCGTACGAAGGGCCCATTGGTCCGCAACGGAGTCAGAGTGTTGGCCTTCCCGGACTTTGCCGCGGACGTCCAGAAGGACAGGGCCCAGTTTATGCCTATCAAACGACGTCTGCGGGACCTCAACCTCTCATATTCCATGCTGTTTCCCTCTCGGCTCCGAGTGGTGGCGGATGGGGAGACCAAGTTCTTTAATTCTCCTAGAGAGGCGGCCCAGTGGCTGGACGGATATGCGCCGGGTGCCCGTCAGCTAGCTCCGGACTGATTCCCTGCGCTGAAGATGCTGGGATCTTGACCACCGGAGGAGACGACCACAATTCGGGGAGCCCCCCACCTTTTGCATTGGTGGCTCAAGACTTTTCACGCTCAAGTGCTACTGGTTAAGAGGGTTTAGGTTAAGTTGAGAATCTGGGCCTTCTGGGCCTTCTTAGCATTTGGTAGTTGGGATTGGCGTTTTGGGATATAAGTATGCCAGAGTTCGGGGTGGTGTACGGGGAGGGGAGGGATGGTTGGGAAGCTGCTAGTTGCGGCTCTTCTTGTTGTTTTTGGTTTTCTTTCTTTAGTTTATTATTTTTCATATCTATGTTTTTTCTGAAACTAGGATGTTTGATATACCAGATATTATGGCTTATAACGCAGAGCTCTTATGAGATATATGTTACTATGGCTAGTGGTGCTGATTTTTGGATATATATTGTGAGATGTCTATCCGTGTGGCACATCGAGTATATCTGGGGTCATGAGTAACTTGAAATTTCTGGCATGGAATGTCCGGGGTCTAAATAACAAAATCAAACGTTCTTTGGTTCTAAATATGATTAGGAAATATGACCCGGATATTGCATGCCTTAGCGAGACCCACTTGCAGGGAAATAGGTTGTTATCTCTAAGACGGGCCTGGGTGGGATGGGCTCACCATGCCTCTCATTCCTCCTTCTCCAGGGGTGTGTCTGTCCTGATTAAAAAAACGGTGCAATTTGAGTTAATATCGGTCAAAACTGACACATATGGCAGATTTGTATTTCTGGAATGCAAACTGAGTTCCCAGCCCTATTACATTTTGGCAGTGTATGTCCCCCCTCCTTTTTCATACGCTGTATTGCAGCAAGCTGCATCTTTTATAGCTTCCTCCCCTACCACTCCGGTGATATGCCTGGGCGACTTTAACAATATATTAGATGTCTCTTTGGACCGATGGCGGTCTCCGAATGATGTGATGGTGGGTAGTGGTTCTACCAAATTTGCTGATTTCTTGAATAATTTACAATGGGTAGATGTGTGGAGGCTTCGCCACCCTGCAGTCCGTCAGTTCTCCTGTTTCTCCAGCACATATGGCTCCTTTTCTAGAATAGACCTGGTACTGGTGTCCCCCGCCCTTATCCCTGCAATCACTGACGTCCGCTACGAGGCCCGAGGGATCTCTGACCATTCCCCTTTGCTGATGACTCTCGCTGTGAAGGGTCAGAGGGGACACTCTTATTGGAAGTTGCACCCTTCTTGGCTGACTCAGCTAGGTGACTGCGGTGACCTGGAGACTCAGTGGGAGGGTTACTTTAGCGACAACACAGGATCTGCCCCGGGAACTATGGTATGGGATTCATTCAAGGCTTTTCTGAGGGGCTCTTATATAGGACGCATAGCAGCTCATAAAGTGTCCTCTAGAGAAAGGGAAAAGGCCCTGGAGAGTGACGCCAGAGATTTAGAGTCCCAATACTTGCTAGATGGTACCCCCACGACGAAAGCACGTTGGCTGGTGGCCCAGTCGGCCTGGCTTGCCCACCTGTCCGATAAAAACTCACGGTCCCTCCTCTTTAGGGCCACTAATATTTATATGCAGGCTGATAGGACGGGGGCCTCCTGGCCCGGCTGATACATCAGGATCGTCCTGGGACTGTAATTACACAAATGTCCGATGGGGATGGGTCCTTTGTTGACACCACGCCGGACATTGCGCAGTTATTCCGATCCTATTACACCAAGGTTTATAGCTCACAGTCGACATGCTCCACTATGGATCTCTCCCACTATTTGGCGGGTATTCCGCTTCCCGCGCTCCCCTCTGAGGCCCGTGAGGTACTGGAAGCGCCCTTGACACTCGCGGAGGTGACTGCGGCTATTGGTGTGTCCCCCAATGGCAAGGCCCCGGGGTGTGACGGAATTCCCTCAGAGGTATACAAAACTCATGTTGATTTTTTTGGGCCCAGGCTCCATGCCTTATACCTAGATATATTTACCAATAATGAACTTCCCCCCTCTATGTCAGAGGCAATTATAATAGTGATCCCAAAGCCCGGTAAGGACCCTAGGTCTCCGGACTCCTATAGACCGATATCCCTAATCCCCACCGACGCTAAGATCCTGGCAAAGATATTGGCAGTACGACTTAACACAGTGATCACCTCCCTCGTTCATCCAGACCAGACTGGCTTCATGCCTGGGAAGTCCACGTCTATTAACCTACGTAGACTGTATACCATTTTACAACTCCCACATGACTTCCCTTCTGACTCGGCTGTGGTCTCGCTGGACGCGGCCAAGGCCTTTGACAGTATTGAATGGGCTTATTTATGGGAGGTGATGTCTTGTATGGGCTTTGGGCCCAACTTTATCAGATGGACTAAATTACTGTACCAGCATCCGAGTGCCAGGATCTTGGTAAATGGCTATGTATCCCCCTCCTTTCAATTGTCCCGGGGTACCAGACAGGGCTGCCCCCTATCCCCCGCACTGTTTGCTTTGGCCATAGAGCCCTTGGCCTGTTTGGTACGATCGCACCCAGATATTGTGGGAATTTGCACGGGCTCACGCGAGGATAGGATAGCACTTTATGCCGACGACATGTTATTATTTTTGCAAGACTACGCCAGGTCAATGCCCGTTCTGCTGCGTGTGATTGAGGACTTTGGTGCTCACTCGGGCCTTCAGATCAACTGGTCTAAATCATATATTATGCCAGTCATAGGCCCCCCTCCTACTGTTCCAAAAATTTCCCTACCATTATGTTGGACAATACAATTTAAATACCTCGGAATTCAAATAACTAATGACCCTTCTGATTTCATCCCTCTGAATCTGGACCCGATCATGCAGCAGATCATGTGCAAATCCAAAACCTGGTGTAGGCTTCCACTGACGGTGTCTGGCAGGGTTAATCTCATTAAAATGATCATACTGCCCAAACTTTTATACATTATTCTTCAGTCCCCTGTATATATCTATCCAACATTCTATAGGAAACTAAATAGTGTTCTGTCCTCACTCGTTTGGGCTAACAAACGACCTAGGATACAATTAAATACCCTCACAAGGCTGCGCTCTGATGGCGGCCTAGCTTTGCCTAATTTCCAGATGTATTACTACGCTGCTCAGCTGACTCATATTAGTGTATGGGTGCAGGATTCTGGTGATGATTCCTTGCAGTGTGAGTTTATTCGCTGCTATTTTCCTCACCTCTCTCCTATGCAGGTGCTGCTGAGTGGGAGCGTGGCCCGGTTTCTTCCCCCTATTATTTTTCAGGCCTTAAAGATATGGCGGGCCCTGAGAGACCTCTTAGGGTACGACGACCTGGACCCAGACACCCCCCTTTGGTACTCTGACTGGCTTCCTGAGTTGCATGCGCTTGAGGGACGGGAGGTGTGGGCCCCTAGATCTGTGGTCTCTATTTCCCAACTCTATCTAAATAATTTATTCAAATCCTTTCAGCAACTGAAAGATGAGTTTGGGTTACCTAACTCCTATTTTTTCAGATACCTTCAACTTCGACATGCCCTCCAGTCCCAGTTTGCAGAGTCCCCCCCACGAATCCTCCCATTTCCCATCAAGACTTTTGTAACTACATTGGGTCGAACTAAGATGGTTTCCCTTGCGTATGGATATCTTCTCACCAAACTCCATACGGACCCTTTGACGCGTCTCCGTGGAAAATGGGAGGAGGATGTAGGTCTCATGGGTGAGGAGGACTGGGCCCTTGCTCTGGAATACCCTGCTACAGTCACCAAGTCCCTCAGATACCAACAAATCCAATTCTTCATTCTACATAGAACATATATGACTCCAGCTAGACTGGCCTCTTTTGGGACTGGCAGATCTGGCCTCTGCCCTAAGTGCGAGGCGGATATGGGAACATTTTGGCATATGGTGTGGGATTGCCCAAGACTACGGGTGTTCTGGTCGGGGGTTAGGTCAATACTGGAGAGTACGGGAGTGACTGGCGGACTGCTTACCCCACAATTCTGTGTTTTGGGGATAGGAGGCTCTACTTCTGAGACTGGCCCGGTGGATCTATATGCTCACAATGTATGTGCCTTGGCTAAGGTTTGCATTGCGAGGCTCTGGATGGCCCCTAGCAGCCCTTTAGTTTCTGCGCTCAAGACCTTAGTTAATGATACAATATTCAAGGAAAGATATATTTATATGAAACAAAACGCATCAGCCAAATTTGAAAGAGTCTGGTCTCGTTGGCTGGAATCTCCCCACTCCCACCTGGTCCCTCAATCATAGTGGATATCGAAGAGCTATTGTGCCACTGACCTACTGTATAATGATGTATGTTTAGATGGTTGGCAGCTGAGCTCTGCGGGCTCGCCTAATTACATATACGACTGATAAGGTCCTGGTTTAGATGACTATTTCTTACTATGTTTCTTTCTATGTTTCTTACTTCTTTCTTTTTCTTTTTATGTACCCTTTTTTGGGTTAGTTTAAGGGCGAAAAATCCAAAAATGTCATGGTGATTTATATATTGGTTGCGGATGTTGCAGGCTCAAACGTGCCGATAAACTGTAGGTAAACGAGGATGTGATTAATTTGATATATGTGATATGCCGCTGATATGCAATGTCTGTAACTTAATCTCCATATTATTGAATAAAAATTACTCTATTTAAAAAAAATCAAGCTTATCAGTTTCACAAGAGGCGAAAGTAAACTTACACAATGCCATTCAACTGTTACAGACCCAGGTCTTTATTCCAGTTCCTCCTCATCTACACAACAAGGGTTACTATTCCAGCTTGTTTGTAGTACCGAAACCGGACGGTTCGGTAAGACCGATTCTGAACCTCAAGTCACTGAACCCGTACTTACGTGTGTTCAAATTCAAGATGGAGTTGTTGAGAGCGGTAATCTCCAGTTTGGAGGAGAGAGAATTCCTAGCATCTTTGGATGTCAAGGATGCGTACCTTCACATTCCGATCTGGCCGCCTCATCAGGCTTATCTATGGTTTGCTCTGTAGCACTGCCGCTATCCGTTTCAGGCCCTTCCATTTGGTCTCTCCACGGCACAGAGGGTGTTCACCAAAGTGATGGCTGAGACAGGGAGTGAACATAGTTCCATACTTGGACGATATTCTAATAAAGGCACCGTCCAGGGAACAGCTGTTGGTGAACATTGCCCTCTCAACCATATTACTCATGGATCATGGGTGGATTCAGAATCTGCCAAAATCTCACCTAGAACCAACGCAGAGGCTTCAGTTCCTGGGAGTGCTACTGGACATAGAGTCTCTGAAAGTATTCCTTCCCTTGGAAAAGGCAATGGTAATCCAGTCGATGGTTCGGGCCGTCTTGAAGCCGACCCAAATCTCAGTGCATCTCTGCATATGCCTTCTGGGGAAAATGGTGGCTTCTTACGAAGCAATTCAGTACGGAGGGTTTCATGCGATGCCCTTCCAGCTGGATCTGTTGGACAAATGGGCGGATCGCATCTTCATATGCTCCAGAGGATTCATCTGTCACCAAAAGCCAGGATCTCACTCCTGTGGTGGCTACAGACTTCTCACCTAGTCGAGGGTCGGAGGTTCGGGATTCAGCATTGGATTCTGCTAACCACAGACGTAAGCCTCAGTGGTTGGGGAGCAGTCACCCAAGGGGTGCAGTTTCAGGGAAGATGGTCAAGTCAGAAAGTCGTCCTTCCAATAAACATCCTGGAACTCAGGGATATCTACAACGTTTTTCTGCAGGCCTCCTGTGTTCTTCAGAATCAGGCCATTCAGGTCCAGTCGGAAAATGTGACGGTGGTGACGTACATAAACCGACAGGGCGGAACGAAAAGCAGAGTCGCAATGTCAAGAATTATACTCTGGGCGGAAGAACATGCTGTGGTGTTGTCGGCTATCTTCATTCCGGGAGTAAACAAACTGGAAGCACACTTCCTCAACAGACACGATCTGCACCCGGGAAAATGGGGCCTCCACCCGGAGGTGTTCCAGTGGTTAACATGTCGGTGGGGGTATCCACAGATCAACATGATGGCCTCTAGACTCAACAAGAAGCTCAAGCGGTATTGTTCCAGGTCGAGGGACCCACAGGCAGTAGCGGTAGACGCCCTGACAACTCCGTGGGTTTACCAGCTGCTGTACTTGTTTCCTCCCATTCCTCTAATCCCAAGAATTCTAAAAAGAATAAAAAGGGAAAATGTTCAAGCAATACTCATTGCGCCGGACTGGCCACGAAGGGCCTGGTATGCGGATCTTCTCGAGATATTGATTGAAGATCCGTGGCCTCTACCTCTCCGAGAGGATCTTCTGCAGCAGGGCCCGTTCATCTATCAAGACGGTTGATTCTAGCCAGGAGAGGGATTCCTGCAAGGTTATCCCGACTATGATCCAAGCCAGAAACGGGGTAACGTCTAAACATTACCATCGTAAATACCATTACCATCGTCTCTTGATGTGAGACGTTTCCTGCTTTTTCTGCAGTCGGGAGTTGACGTGGGCCTACGCCTAGGCTCCAATAATGTTCAGATTTCGGCCTTGTCTATTTTCTTTCAGAAACAATTGGCTTCTCTCCCTGAGGTCCAGACATTCTTAAAAGGTGTTCTGTACTTACAGCCTCCCTTTATGCCTCCTATGGCACCTTGGGAATCTCAATGTGGTACTGCAGTTCCTTCAATCGGACTGGTTTGAACTGTTGCTGGAGGTAGACGTAAAGTACCTTACGTGGAAGACCGTCAAACTGTTGGCCTTGGCTTGAGCAAGACGTGTGTCGGAGCTGGGGGCGTTGTTTTACAAGAGCCCTTACATAATTTTGCATGAGGACAGAGCTGAACTCAGGACTCGTCAGCAATTTCTTCCTAAGGTGGTGTCTGCATTTCACATCAACCAACCTATTGTGGTTCCGGCTGTTACGGACACCTCTGCTACTTCCAAGTTTTTGGATGTTGTGAGGGCTTTGAAGGTCTATGTGAAGAGAACAGCTAGTCACAAAAAATCAGAAAGTCGGACTCTCTGTTCGTTCTTTATGATCACAATAAAATTGGGTGTCCTGCTTCAAAGCAGTCTATTGCACGCTGGATCAGGTTCACTATCCAGCATGCTTATTCCACGGCAGGTTTGCCGATTCCGAAATCTGTTCAAGCCCACTCTACTAGGTCGGTGGGTTCCTCTTGGGCGGCTGCCCGGGGTGTCTTGGCTTTACAGCTCTGCCGAGCGGCATCTTGGTCGGGTTCGAACACATTTGCTAAGTTTTACAAGTTCGATACTTTGGCCTCTGAGGACCTTCAGGTTGGTCAATCAGTTCTGCAGAGACCTCAGCAATCTCCCACCTGGTTTGGGAACTTTGGTACTTCCCCATGGTACTAAATGGATTCCCAGTATCCCCTAGGACGTAAGAGAAAATAGGATTTTAATTACCTACTGGTAAATCCTCTTCTCGTAGTCCGTAGAGGATACTGGGCGCCCGCCCGGTGCTTCGTTCTTCCTGCTCTGTTACTTGGTTCAGTAATGTTGTTTGGTTCAGCTGTTGCTGTCCCTGTTTGCAAGTTTGGTTAGCATGGCTTTCCTCTTTTTCTGGTTGTTCGAATTCTCTCCACTTTCCTTTTCTATATCCTTCTTCAAAGTATGTCCGTCTCCTCGGGCACAGTTTCCTAGACTGAGTCTGGTAGGAGGGCATAGAGGGAGGAGCCAGCACACATATTAAAGCTTATATAGTGCCCATGGCTCCTAGTGGACCCGACTAAACCCCACGGTACTAAATGGATTCCCAGTATCCCCTACGGACTACGAGAAAAGGATTTACCGGTAGGTAATTAAAATCCTATGTTTATCATCATTACTGAACAGATTATGTGTTTTATAGATGCAGTTTAAATTATATATATATATATATATATATGTATATATAATATTACCAGCTGTTTGGCATTCTTGATTAGTAGCCCTTGTCCAATACCTTATGCCAGTCAATAGATAGAAGTTGGGTGCAAATGAAACAAAACTGCATAAAGTACTATAATTTATTATGCTTTTGATGTCTTCTTTTTTTTTAGATCTGTAACACAAAATGTCATACAGAAGCCTGTAATCTCAGTATGTGCCCTTTCAGTCATAACATACATGGGTGGAGCTATTGATTTAATTGTTTTTAAAGTGTGAAAGACGAAAACAGAACTCATTGAATCTCTGCTATTTGGAAACCCATTAGTGAAATATTTCAATAACTACTATAACTAAATGTTGTGACATTGCACCTTCCTCTATATACATCACACAGCTAGCTTGCACATCTACAAAAATAAACAAGGATGCTTTGTGATCCTACAATGGCTTATTATCTGGGGAAGACACTTGCAGCACCTGAGAACTGGATAATTAGAATCTGCTAATATGGGAGATTATGAATGAATCTTGTACCCATCCATGTGGCTCATTCACTTTGCACCTGCCATACAAGTAGATTTAGGGCATGATTCAGAGTTGCACATAAAGCTTTCACTCAGGCATAAATGTGAGTATCTTGTGAACACCCTGTT
Source organism: Pseudophryne corroboree (assembly GCF_028390025.1). Lineage (NCBI taxonomy): Eukaryota > Metazoa > Chordata > Amphibia > Anura > Myobatrachidae > Pseudophryne > Pseudophryne corroboree. Next base: position 499,376,445 of record NC_086449.1, on the reverse strand, counting down.
TGCACCAAGTTACACCCACAGCCGCAAGTGAAGATACGACTGCAACTGTGAATCACCCTAAATTGTGTATGTAAGAATTGCGTGCAACCCAGAATTAGAACCTTAAGCCCTACCAGCTACATTCCTTCACTGCTAAAAGTTATTGGCTCTTCTGGCTAATATACAGCACAGCCCAGTCCACAGATAATTTACATGGGTGGATCTCAGGAACGTGTCCCAAAATGGATAACCCCTTCAATAACCAAGGCTTTCTCTGGGGGGTAGGAGTTGTTTGTTATCAGTCTACCAGCTAAAATCTAAGTAAGGTCTGTGTGCAAATTCTAAATTCCTATATCTGCTCCACCCCATATACCTTTTATATGCCAACTGATCTCTTATATGCCATCAGACCCCACACATTCACCTTACATGCCATCTGTTATCCCCAATATGCCCCATCATACCATCATATGACCATTATATACTATCAGACTTCATCCTACCCCACTTATCTTTGCTGCTTGAGCTCATGCAGAGAGAGAGAGAGATGGTCAACACACCTTCCTCCTTCTCCAGCCCTCACTAGATGCACAAACTGTGACCTCCCAATGTTGTGCAGAGGAAGAGGTCACATGACACACCCACAGGTCCTCCGTCCAGTCACTAGCGCAATTTATGACGATGCACTGCAATTTCTGCTCCTTCTAGTCAAAAGACAGGTTTACCACAATAATTGGTTTTTGTGGTAAGGAGCAAGTGGAATTCCACGGGCCGTTCGACGTGCCGCTTATAATTGTCCTGCATGGTGGGGGGTTTTAAACTCTGATCTAGATATACAGTATATGAAGAAAGCATACTTTAATATTTAACTTTCCTCTTCTAGAAACCTATGAGGAGGATGGCAATTGAAGAGGTCGGAAATGTATCAACATCAGTAAATTTTCTGAATGGAAGTACTGCTAATAATTCGAATATCATGACCCTACCCGAGGATGAGAGTAAAGAAGATTTGTGTGATATAGAACCAATTTCCATGTCACCGGATGTTTCCAATGCAAAGATAATAAAGATAGAGGAAATCAGTGATCTGCCAACTGCTCAGTAAGTTTTCTCAAGTCAAAGTGCATGACCAAATGTTCACCCCTCCTTTGCAGTTATCACATATTGTCTGCGTAAGTTTGGTGATGACTTTAGTCATTGTACTGTGTCAGTGAAAAATAGCTCTTACTGTTTTCCTAAGAAGTTTTAAATAACTCTTTTAATAATCTCCCACTGTGTAACAAATAGACTCCCCACAACTCCAGAAGTTTTTTTGCAATTGCCATCAGGAGATCCACTTTTCAGATGCTGGATTGAACCATATTCAGGGTTGCTCCTTTCTGGCTGAGTCTGCATTCCTGCTCAGCCAGGCGCGTTACCCTTTTGGTTAAGGTGAGCACTAAGTGCATCTACTCCTACTGTCAACCCTTCCACTAGGGTGAGAGAGGAGTTCATTGCCGTCAATCCAGCCACCCCTGCCCCCCTTCCATAGGCAGGCTGGTCTGGTCCGGTTCTACTTCCTGGTTGCGGCTGATTACATCTGTAACAGCTGCCGACGGCATCCTGAAAGCGCGACTGTGCTCACACCTACGTCTCCTATTCAGCATGCTACCGAGGTACCAGCGCAGCTGTCGGGAATTCCTCCACCAACATCTTTATTTCTCTGACGTCCTAGTGGATGCTGGGAACTCCGTAAGGACCATGGGGAATAGCAGCTCCGCAGGAGACTGGGCACAAAAGTAAAGCTTTAGGACTACCTGGTGTGCACTGGCTCCTCCCCCCATGACCCTCCCCCAAGCCTCAGTTAGATTTTTGTGCCCGGCCGAGAAGGGTGCACACT